>NC_141699.1:809968838-810540483 GCF_964263255.1 Lissotriton vulgaris
GTCCGAATCGGTCATCATAATCGCTCGTTAGAAAACCATGTCCATAAAGCTCTACGAATCAGCTCCGAATGACTTGGGCTGTCCGAATGCCGTTCAGAACTGATTCGGACAACCCGAGCTGTTTCCTTGCATTGCAATCGGTCGTTCAGAAATGTGACCGATTCAGTTGGAAACATAGGTTCTGAATTGGATTCGCAGAATCCGTATCCAGTTTGGAGCCTTTCTGTACGACTTCGTAACCGGGCCCTATGTGTCTGAATGCTAAACTATCTTGTGATGGGAGTTGTGCCGTCAAGGAGTTTCTATTGTTTCTTGTATTGAATGTCAAGTTGAAGTCACCACCCCAAATCATTGGCCAGTCGTTCTGTTTGGAGCACAGCCATAAGGCTTAATCGAAAAAGTCTGGATCATCTATGTTCCTCACATGATATGAGATGCACTACAAATTGATCCTTCACCAAGCATGTACACTCATGTGCATGCAAGCACAAGTTTTGTAATGCATATTTCACTATCTGCTTGTGTGTGTGTGTGTGTACACAAAAGATAGAGATTTTCTTTTATTAGGAACTGTTTTTGGGCACTTGATATTAAAAATCTTCCTTCATATTTGTTCATCGTTATTGTACCAGTGGCCGGTGATTCTCTTTAAGCCAATAGATTGGCAGGTCACTGTTTTTGGCATTTGTCGAGCTATCAAAGTGTCATTAGTCTATGACAATACCCACGGAAAAACTTGCAAACACACAACTAAAGAATAGATAGTTTTCCTAATGTGTTCTTTCCTGGTGACCATGCAGTAACTTTGGTGTACCGGAGTGTATCTTCAATGTCATGACATCGTTTCCAGAGTTTCTTCGGCTGTTGCTGTGCAACTATTTTGTGCCAGCACTGCGAGCAGGCGTTGCATAGTTACTCTGCAGAATAATGATTATGCATCTCCGATGCAATGATAGGTTGTTTTGGATGTGTGCAAGACAATTACAAGCAAATGGCTATTTTGTGACAACTTCGAGTAATACTAAGCTCAATGAATAGCCAATCAATCATACCCCATGTTCTCGTAGTTTAATTACGATATTGTTTATTATTAACTACAAACAAATCACATCTCAAAAACCTTTTAGGACTAAATTATAAACCATGTTTGGATGGCTGAGCAAATTTCACTGTAATCTTCTTTTTTCCTGGCAGGCTTCGGCCCTGTATGCTCTGTGTACTTAGGCGCGTTGCCACTGTGTTGGCAGGCCTTGCAGCAATCTGTCAGTCAAGCTGCTGGAAAGGGGCGAGTGCTTAGCAGAGCATTACTTCAGAAAACACATCATCCCTACCTCAAAAGCGCAGGAGAGAGGATGGTGGTAGATAATCATACAGGGCATTGGACTGCATGCAGTTTTAACTGCTGATTAGCCTTCCTGCCAAGACTTTCAACATGTTCCATAAATAGACTTTTAATCGCATTGAGAGAAACGAGATGTGGCTTTATTATTTTCTTAAATTCACTTCTAATACTGAACTGCTGCAGAGAAAATGAATGAGAGAATTTAGGCAAACAATGAAACAGTATTATCCCTATAATGGATGATTATTCCTTTAGATCCTCCCATTCCATTTCCGAAGGTGGAAATTGCCCAAGAGTGCCATTGGTTGTGCTTCTATTTCACAGTAAGGGGAAATGAGCATGGAGCATGCCACATACAAATCTCCTTCTCATCCACCCTTTCACCCACCCTACGGCCACTGGAGCAGAGGCAGTGGGGTACCGGCAAAAAACAGAAGAGTCTCTATGTGGCCCTACACTTGTTGGCTGCAATATATAATGTTTGGGTCCTACATCTTTAGGGTACCCACATCACTCATATGGGGTTTCTCCACATCTGTGCATTTTAACCAATAGTAAGTGTACTTACTTCCAGTGAAAATGACATGACACTATGGGAAAATTGGAGTAGGACCAGGTGGAATTTACGTTACTTAAGCAAAGTCTTGCATAATTTCATGAATTTTGCATTACGTTTGCTATGCAAAATTTCTACTATTACAGCATTACACCACATAACATTTCTAGTGCAAGACCAGAACGTAAATGAATGCTGTTCGTAGCAGTTGTGTTTTTAGAGCTATTTGTTAGTGCAAAAGTGTCCCCGCATCCATTTTTCACCCAAGATGCAATGTATACCTAAATTATAGTGTTAACTGCTGATTTTACATTTTGTGTAATTTTACATGAAGATTCAAAAGCAAATCACTTAAATTTCGCACACGCCTTGGGAGTCTGGCATATTTTTTTTTACTGAAGCCAGTAAAGTGGATTTACTCCTTGTAGGCAGTACGACAGGGCTCACAGCATTGAAAAACACCTCTTCTCAATGGATAGACCATATAGTACAGATTCAAGTCCTTTTGGTAAAGTAACAGCTCAATGAGTGGCATCAGTTGGAAGATGGGCGAGTGTTTTGATGGCTAGATAGCCAGCCAGCTTTCAGTTTGGAAGGGCCACACTGTTTTTTAGAATCCTAAAGCAGTATATCTCATAAGCATTTACTTTGTTTTGGAACATATTGTAACCATCTTTCCATGCTTATTCTCACTCATGACAACTTTCAAAGAAAATTAAAGCTTAGAAATGTGTTCTATTTTTAAATATAACCTAGTTTAGGCATCTGTTACTCTTTCAATCAGATTGTTTCGCTTTTGTTTGTTTATTTTGGTTTCACTCTAACGATATTTTCTTTATACTAGCATAACATTGCAATATTTCTGGCATTTTGCTTTACTCTTTATATATGAAATGCCCGAAATTGCACAATGGTACCTAATTTAACTTTTGTTTATTGAAAAATGCTTTTACAGGAGCATGAGAACAACGCAAACGATCAGAACAAGAGGAACTACTGTTTGTTTAAAAAATAAGTTGTTAAATTTGAGTTTCCATTCTTTGAAATTTCACAACATTTATTGTTTTTTTTTTCTTGTCCTCATATTTGCCCTTGGTGACCAAATAGTAGTGCGTGGAGATGGACATACTGTCACAGATAGACTGGTAGGGGCACTAAATGATGAAGCAAAGTGAGTCACCCCTCAGTATAAGTTACCAAACTCCAACAACACAGCTTTGGAACAACTTTCAGGGAAACATGCTGCAATAAGATACCCATTCCTATATCGATGTCGCCCTATTGGGTATACAAACGTGCAAACAGGTGCCAAGCAGCGTAATCATTGGACCTTGGGGGAAAAAAACAAAAAAAAAACATGGTTTAGTATTCCGCTGTTACCAGTTTAGTAAAAGCCAAAAGTTTCTCTTGCCTGGGTTGCCCGATCTTAATAGGTCCATCTTGGATGTTTGTAACACTGAAGTGCGCCAGTCCAGCAAGGTAGGAGGTAGCAGGTCTTTCCATTTCCTACTAACACTGAAGTGCGCCAGTCCAGCAAGGTTGGAGGTAGCGGGTCTTTCCATTTCCTACTAAATTTCACATCATTTTTGTGGAATTGTTCATAAATATGTAAAAGCAAATGTGCAGAATTTCGCACATACCTAAGGAAGTTGGCGTATTTGTTTTCACTGAAACCAGTAAAGTGGAGTTTACTACCTGTAATACCACTTTTCAGTTGGCCCTATGGAAGTGCTCATAGCATTGAGAAATACTTAGGGACTGATTATGACTATAGTAATGGCGGCGGTCTGCGGACCGCCACATTGGTCCAGATTGGTGGTCCACCTGCTGTATTGGATCACTGACAGAACATCGACAGTCAAAATATCGAGAGGACAAAATATCGAGGTAAAAATATCGACTGCAAGAATATCAACTTCCTATCTTCAAACAGGTAAGTACAAAAATATCGACTCCAAAATATCGAGTGTAAAAAATATAGACTGTCAAAATATCGAATTTTTTAAATGTCTTAAAAGTAAATTAAAAGTAATATAATAATAAATTAAATTAATGTAAACATATTTAAAATACTTAAATAAACGAAAAATTGAGAAAGAATTAATGTACCTTAAAAAATATATATATTTTTAATTCATATACACTGTGATCAAGGCCTGCGGTCGAAACGCGTAGGTGAATGGGGCTCCTTGAGTCTCTTGAATAAAACCCTAATCTGAGCAATTGGACGAGTGCAGACATTATTTTCTGTTTAGTGAAGGATATATATATATATCTACATATTATTTACGAAACATATACAAGATTTTTTACGTAGGATAGCAAAAGGATTACATTTACTGTAACGACTCTAGTGAGTGCAACAGTAGAGAAAGCATTGAATAGCGTAGGGGTAAAAATTACTATTCCCACTCCAGCGAGTGCAACAGTAGGGAAAGCGTTGGATAGCGTAGGAATAAAAATTACTATTCCCACTCCAGAGAGTGCAACAGTAGAGAAAGCGGTGGATAGCGTAGGGGTAAAAATGACTATTCCCACTCCAAAGAGTGCAACATTAGGGAAAGCATTGGATAGCGTAGGGGTAAAAATTACTATTCCCACTCCAGGAAGTACAACAGTAGGGAAAGCGTTGGATAGCGTAGGGGTAAAAATTACTATTCCTACTCCAAAGAGTGCAACAGTAGGAAAGCGTTGGATAGCGTAGGGATAAAAATTACTATTCCCACTCCAGTGAGTGCAACAGTAGGGAAAGCGTTGGATAGCGTAGGGGTAAAAATTACTATTCCCACTCCAGTGAGTGCAACAGTAGGGAAAGCGCTGGATAGCGAAGGGGTTTAAATTACTATTCCAACTCCAGTGTGTGTAACAGTAGGGTAAGCGTTGGATAGCGTAGGGGTAAAAATTACTATTCCCACTCCAGTGAGTGCAACAGTAGGGAAAGCGCTGGATAGCGAAGGGGTTTAAATCACTATTCCAACTCCAGTGTGTGTAACAGTAGGGTAAGCGTTGGATAGCGTAGGGGTAAAAATTATTATTCCCACTCCAGAGTCAAGTCAAGTCAAGTCAAAAAATGTATATAGCGCGCTACATACCCAGAGGGTCTCAAGGCGCTTGAAGAAGGGTGGGGAATTACTTGTCGAATATCCAGGTTTTAAGTTGCTTTCTGAAAGCTAGGTGGTTCTGAGTGAGGCGAAGGTGAATGGGAAGTGAGTTCCAGGTTTTAGCCGCCAGGTAGGAGAAGGATCTTCCTCCCATGGTGGTTTTGTTGATGCGGGGCACAGCGGCAAGGGCTTGGTTGGAAGAGCGTAGCTGGCGGGAGGGGGTGTAGAAGGAAAGTCGTGTGCTGAGGCATTCGGGTCCAAGTTCGTAAAGTGCTTTGTGTGCGTGGGTTGGGAGGCGGAATGTTATCCTCTTATTGACGGGGAGCCAGTGGAGGTTTTTCAGGTGATCAGAAATGTGATTTTTACGCGGAATGTCTAGTATGAGTCTGGCTGATGCGTTCTGGATGCGTTGGAGTTTTTTCTGAAGTTTCGCGGTGGTACCGGCGTATAGGGTGTTTCCGTAGTCCAGGCGGCTTGTAACCAGTGCGTGGGTGACCGTTTTTCTAGTTTCGGTGGGGATCCAGCGAAATGTTTTTTTGAGCATGCGAAGAATGTTGAAGCAAGATGATGAAACAGCGTTTACTTGTCTGGTCATCGAGAGTGAGAAGTCCAGGATGACGCCCAGGTTCCGTGCGTGGTCCGTCGGGATGGGTGCTTTACCAAGGGCCTCTGGCCACCAAGAGTCATCCCAGGCGGAGGGGGAGGTACCTACGATAAGGACTTCTGTTTTGTCTGAATTCAGTTTAAGACGGCTGCGCTTCATCCACTCGGCCACTTCTTTCATTCCTTCATGTAGGTTGGTTTTGGCGGTGTTGGGGTCTTTGGTGAGTGAGAGGATCAGTTGAGTGTCATCAGCGTAGGAGATGATGTTGAGGTTGTGTTGGCGTGCGATGGCTGCGAGGGGGCTCATGTATACGTTGAAGAGGGTGGGGCTGAGTGAGGATCCTTGTGGCACGCCGCAAATGACTTCGGAGGCCTCTGACTTGAATGGTGGAAGGCGGACTCTCTGAGTTCTTCCGGCAAGGAACGAGGTGATCCATTCCAGTGCTTTTCCTTGTATTCCGATGTTTCTGAGGCGTATTAACAGGGTACTATGACAGACCGTGTCGAAGGCCGCCGAGAGGTCGAGGAGGATGAGGGCGACTGTGTCTCCATTGTCCAGTAGAGTTCGAATGTTGTCAGTTGCTGCGATGAGGGTGGTCTCGGTGCTGTGTTTGGCTCGGAAGCCGGACTGTGAGGAGTCAAGGGATTTGTTGGTTTCGAGGAAGGCGGCGAGCTGGCTGTTGATGGCTTTCTCGATGACTTTGGCCGGGAATGGAAGGAGCGAGATGGGGCGGTAGTTTTTGAGTTCGATGGGGTCGGCTGTGGGTTTTTTCAGAAGGGCGCTGAGTTCGGTGTGTTTCCAGCTTTCCGGGAAGGTGGCGGAGTTGAGGGAGCAGTTGATGACGTCTCGGAAGTGCAGTGCTATGATGGAATCTGCTTTGTTGAAGATGTGGTGAGGGCATGGGTCTGTGGGGGATCCTGAGTGGATGGAGTTCATCAGGCGGATGGAGTCCTCAGTGGAGATTGGGTTCCAGTCATTAAGGATGTTCAAGGGGGGTGAAGGTACGGCAGAAGGTTGGGTGGGTTGGTCTCCGGGTTGGTTGTCGAAGCTGTTGTGGATGTCTGCGAGTTTGTCGTGGAAGAACAAAGCTAGGAAGTCGCAAAGTGTTTGAGAGGGAGTGATGTCGTTGGAGTTGGCAGTGGGGTTGGTAAATTCTTTAACAATGTTGAAAAATTCCTTGCTGTTGTGGGCGTTGTTGTCTAGTCGGTCTGTGAATGCGGCTTTCTTGGCAGTCCGGATCATTTGGTGGTGTATGCGGGTGGCGTTTTTGAAGGCTTCCCTGGTGCTGGTGTTTGGGTCTTTTTTCCAGGCCTTCTCAAGGGAGCGACAGAGTTTCTTGGATTTCTTAAGATCCCCGTTGAACCAGGGGGCGTTTTTGCTGCCTAGTTTGATTCGATGTTTTTTCAAAGGTGCTAGGTTGTCGGCGCTGTTGGTTAGCCATTGAGTGAGGTTAATGTCTGCTTGGTTGGGGTTTGAAGAGTGGGTAGGGGGGTATTGAAGAAGCGATGAGGAGATCTGGTCGA
This sequence comes from Lissotriton vulgaris, assembly GCF_964263255.1. Classification (NCBI taxonomy): domain Eukaryota; kingdom Metazoa; phylum Chordata; class Amphibia; order Caudata; family Salamandridae; genus Lissotriton; species Lissotriton vulgaris. The sequence continues at coordinate 809,975,965 of NC_141699.1, forward strand.
TGGTGATTCCAGGGGGGCCGTAAAGCGATGCAAAGGGGGTCGCGATTTCACAGTGTCACTTCTGCCCTGGCCTCCAAGACTTCAGGCCCCCTCCTCCCCCATCCTATGTCTCAGCCCAGGCTGCTGCAGTTCAGCTTGCGCTCCTGGGGCCTCGGCTGGGCAGTGTCTGGAGTCTTATCTCCGGCCGAGTTTTTCACAGGTCTTTAAAGACCATTAGCATATTTACATGCCTTTGTTAACTGATTACCATAGCTTAGTTTATTTTATGGTTCCAGTACCCCCTGGGCCCCCACTCTGCCTATTCCTTACATATGTATTTTTACACTTACTGCTGTAGTGTGAGAATGCATTTAAAGAAAATAATATAAAGTTGGGTTGCCAAAAGAAACATGCCTGCTATGTGTTGTTTAAAGATCCTGCAGAGACCTGCTCTTGACACTACATTGAGTTATAAATAAAAAAGTATGTATTAATCATTTATGTGACGTTTCTTTCTGTCTTTATTCTCTTAGTCATGGATCATTGAGGCATCCCTAGAACAAAATTAAAAGTGCTTTCTATTTATATTTGCTGTTCTAAATATTCACAGATAAGTGCAAAAAATACAGCTGTAGGTGACTGCTTATTTCTGGGCCATCAAAATAATGAGCTGGTAACTCTAATTATTAGACTGGAAGTTTGTTGCAGGATCAGCACATTATTTATCTCCTCCACCCTCAAACCCTGATTAATGCCATTATAGCAATAGTTTAACTTATAGCTGAAACCCTACACTTCAAGTTTCTGGGAATGCACCCTGCTTTCAGACTATTCACTTCTCATTCTCGCCTTCACTTTTACTTTCACCCTGCACTCCCAGCGATCGCAATGCACTCACACTGGTCACCATGCACTCATAGCGATCACTATGCACTCACACTGATCACAATGCACTCACAGCAATCACAATGCACTCACACTGATCACCATGCACTCACACTGATCACATGCACTCACACTGTTCACCCGCTCACCATGCACTCACACTGATCACCATGCACTCACACTGATCACCATACACTCACACTGATCACCATACACTCACACCAATCACCATGCACTCACACCATTCACCACGCACTCACACCAATCACCATGCACTCACACCATTCACCCGCTCACCCTGCACTCAGTGATCACAATGCACTCACACTGATCACAGTGCACTCACACTGATCACCATGCACTCACACTGATCACCATGCACTCACACTGATCACCATGCTCTCATACTGATCACCATGCACTCACACTGATCACCATGCACTCACACTGATCACCATGTACGCACACTGATCACCATGCACTCACACTGATCACCATACACTCACACCAATCACCATGCACTCACACCATTCACCATGCACTCACACCAATCACCATGCACTCACACCATTCACCCGCTCACCCTGCACTCAGTGATCACAATGCACTCACACTGATCACAGTGCACTCACACTGATCGCCATGCACTCACAACATTCACCCACTCACCCTGCACTCACAGTGATCATAATGCACTCACACTGATCACAATGCACTCACACTGATCACAATTCACTCACACTGATCACAATGCATTCACACTGATCACCATGCACTCACAACATTCACCCACTCACCCTGCACTCACAGTGATCATAATGTACTCACAGTGATCACAATGCACTCGCACTGATCACCATGCACTCACAACATTCACCCGCTCACCCTGCTCTCACAGTGATCACTCTGCACTAAAACTTTGCTTGCATTGTTCACTCTGTACCCCACCCTGCAGTCACACGAGCACACTTCTCACCATGCACTCATGTGACACTTCACTCACCTGTCCCCCCTTACTGCTCAATCTGTAGCTCACTCAAACAAGGCCATCACTAACCATGCACTAATTCATCCCACTATGCACTTACAGCCAAACCCAAATTCATATGGTCACCTCACTCACCCTGCAGTCACTCCTTTTACCCTACTCTCACACTGTTGCATTGCTCACCGTGCAGTCACATGGGCACTCTTGTCACCCACACAGTGCAGAAGGTTAAAGTGCCTGGTACAAAGAAGATGTACCATGCACATCACAGAACTGAGTGTGAGTAAACTATGAGTAGTGCTATAAAAAAATGAAATGTTTGTCAGACAGGTGCTATAGAGAGATGAGGTGTATTGTTGGTGAGTGGTAGTGAGGGAATTCATGAAGAAGGTGGAAAGACTTGCACCGTGTGCATTCAGTGCTTGGGCAAGCCCTGGCTGGGAGTGTTAACTCCCCCCCCCCCCCCCCCCCCGAAGTTCGGGTCTAGTGGATCCCCTGCTTCTGCCTCTGCACAAGACCGCCACGGTTTGAAGGCACCCTAGCTGCTCCCGGCCATGGCCAGGTGAGCTTCTAATGTGGCAGCGCGTATTCCTGGGGATTGGGAGGCCCTTCACAGAGGTTGACTGGGACACCCTTCTGAGGTTATAAACTGGTACTGATGGGGTGAAATCTTTCCTCAGTATTACTGTGTTTAAAAAATTCTGAATAATAAAGCAATGCTACCTCAAAATACGCAGCATCACAGAACATTATTTACATTTTCTATTCACACAATTTAGTCAAGCCTGTCGCATAATTTGGTCCTCACCTTCCTCATAACCTAGAGGTTTAGAACATTTTTTCAGGAGGGGGTCCTTACGCTTGAAAATGTTGACAGGGGGGTCTCGGCATCCACAAGTTTGAGGACCTCTGGCGTAGGGGTTTAATTTACTATTCCAACTCCAGTGAGTGCAACAGTAGCGTAAGCGTTGGATAGTGTAGGGTTAAAATACTATTCCCACTCCAGAGAGTGCAAAATTAGGGAAAGCGTTGGCTAGCATAGGGGTAAAGATTATTATTCCCACTACAGGGAATTCAACAGTAGGGAAAGCGTTGGATACTGTAGGGGTAAAAATTACTATTCCAACTCCAGTGAGTGCAACAGTAGGGAAATCGTTGGATAGCGTAGGGCTAAAATTACTATTCCAACTACAGTGAGTGCAATAGTAGGGCAAGTAAATACTTCCTATTTAAATATAAATAATATAAATAGTAACACCAATTACAAATTAATCAAAATATTTTCCAATTGTGTGAAATATATTAAATAATTTAAAATACAAATAAAAATGATTTACTAATAAAAATTACCTACTAATACTACCTATCAATAATAAAATAATTAACAATTTAAACATATTTTGAAAAATTAACTCAATAAATGTTTTATTCAAAAATGTAATTATTTGCAATTAAATTACTGCACAATCTATTCCCCTAAAAACACACAACCCACTACAGAAATTAATTTAATAAACGTAACATAATTATCAATAAATCAATTACAATAAATTACAAAATATATTTTATTTAATTACAAATTAATCATTAATTCTAAATAAATACCAAATTAAAATAACATTTTTAATTAATTATAATAAATTACTTGCCACCCTATTCCCCTATAAACCCACAACCCGCTACAGAAAATAAATTACTAAAATTAACATATTTATCAGTTAATCAATTAAATGTGATTACCAATTACATTTTAATTAATTGCCAATTAATAATTATTTAACAATTAATTCTAAATAAATACTAATAAATAAAATAACATATTAAAATAATTATAATTAAATTACTTCCCACCCTATTCCCCTGTAAACCCACAACCCGTTACAATAAATAAATTACTAAAAATAAAATATTTATCAATTAATCAATTAAAATTAATTAGCAATTATATTTTAATTAATAATAATTTAACAATTCATTCTAAATAAATACCAATAAATAAAATAACATATTTAATTAATTATAATTAAATTACTTCCCACCATATTCCCCTATAAACCCACAACCCTCTACAGAATTATATTACACAAAAATTAAATATTAATTTTAACTTACCTTAAATTCAATATTTTTGTTGTCTATATTGTGTCTAGTCGATATTATGTCCATTCTTTATTTTTGATTCAATATTTTTGCTATTCTAGTCGATATTATTTTTTTCTAGTCGATATTTTTGTAGTCTATATTATGTCTAGTCGATATTATGTCTATTCTATATTTTTAACTCGATATTATGTCTAGTCAAAATTAAAAACTCGATATTTTGACTAGTTACCGCTGTATTACAACTTTGATGGACAGACCCCCATAGGACCGCTGCAACCACTGGGGATCCTGATCCCGCTGCGGTGGAGCAGCAGTTAGAGGCTGCAAAATTCTGGTGGTGCCACTGCAGCACCGGTACAAAAGGGGGTGGTGATGGACTGAGCATCTGAATCAATCAAACACTCACACTCAGTCAAAAGATCTGGGTTTAATCCATCGCCGTTCTTTAGCCCACTCTGCCACCCCAGTTCAGACATGGCTATGTGCAAATCAGTCTGACCCAGTGCCTCATGGGAACAGTCCAACCCGAACTGCCAAGCCATGTCTTCCCTGGACCAGAACTGGAGTGGCAGAGTGGGCTAAAGAACGGTGATGGATTAAACCCAGATCTTTTGACTGGGTGTGAGTGTTTGATTGGTTCAGATGCTCTGTCCATTACCACCCCTTTTGTACCGCTTTTGGCCGCCATAAGTGTGGCAGGTTAAGCTCAGACGTGAGTCCCTTGCTCACTTTGCCACTGGATTCAAGTAAGCCGGGCTCAAGACGGCTGGAATGCCAGAAACCGGTCCTCGGAAGCTTGTTTCCGGTCCAGGGAAGGCATGGCTTGGCAGTTCGGGCTGGACTGTTCCCATGAGGCACAGGGTCAGACTGATTTGCATATAGCCATGTCTGAACTGGGGTGGCAGAGTGGGCTGAAGAACGGTGATGGATTAAACCTAGATCTTTTGACTGGGTGTGAGTGTTTCATTTGTTCATATTCTCCGTCCATTACCACCCCCTTTTGTACCACTGCAGCACCGCCAAGCATATTACGAGTCTCCTCACTGTCTTTCTGTTCATGGCGGTGAGCCCACCATGGAAAGGGTAGCAGTGGGGAAAGTAGAGGGTGCATGCAGGGAGGCACATGGTGTGACCCCTGTCTTTCTGCACCCCCTGTTCCTGCACAGGAAGAAATGCGGACATGGTGCATTTTTTCCAGTGCAGGAATGTGATGCAGGGCTGCCACAGCTGTGCCTTTCTAAGGCTCTCCTTTGAGCTTAGAAACGCACAGCCGTGGGACCGCCACAGCACATACCTCCTGCCAGGATTAATCTCGTAATCCAGAGGGCAGTCCGAGTTCGAGTTTGGCGGTCTTCCTGCGGGGCGCTGGCGTGGCAGCCCATAGTAAGACGACCAAACTCAGGTCCTTAGTCTTATTGGATAGGCTATATATTACAAAATCAAAGTCCTTTCAGTAAAGTAACAAACAACTGACTGACATCCTGGGGCCATTTACTATGAGTCTACAAGGACCATTGGTAGTGTTTGGGGTTTATATATTTGGCTTGAAGCAAAGATAGAGCTAAACCCATGAACACAATTTTTCGTTCGACGCATAGCCAGTCAGCTTTCACTTTGGAAGCAGCCGCGTAGCTAGGGGATGTGGGGGCGGGCGGTCCGCCCCAGGCGGCCCAATTTCGGGGGCGTCGCGTGACACTGGTGGCCTGTTGTGGCCTTTATAATTTGTGGACATTGTGTACTGTCCAAAAATGTTAGAATGGCAGTGCGTGGCCCAGTTTGAAAGTGCGCGCTGCGCGCACTTAAAGTGTGACTGCCGCCGACTCAGCAGAAGCAGGTCAGGTCAGTGCTTCAAAAATTGCGACCACAAAATGTCCCGGTCCCGACTCCCGCATTTTAATTTGCTGCTGTCCGTCTGTCCCAGCCTCCAGGGCCGTCAATCAGAGCGCTACCAATGATGGCCCTTGGGCGACATTAAATAATTTATAATTTTTGCCAGCCCTGCCCCCGCGTCGCGATGACGAGTAGGACATAGCAGTGAGAGTCAGGCGCTTCACCGCTTCGCGCTCTCGCGCTCATTTTGGCCTGGGGGAGTTGGCGCTGTGCTGCTCTCTAATCAACCACTGGACTTTCACTTGACCCGAGTCCTGTTCAGGCCGGGCCCAGAAGACTCTGTAGGCACGCAACGCGGCAATCGGTAAATGCTGCGGGGGCTCGAGCTCGAGCTACTGCTACTTAGTTAAGTAAGTGAGAGACCGGACTGTGTGAGTCTGTGCTGTGATTATTTCATTATTTCAGAGAGCGCGTGATCGGCAGCTGCCACAGTGGGTGCCGGTCGTGTACAAAACTCACTGTAACTTGTAGTGCCCTCCTGGCATGGCTACATGTTGCACTAGTGCTAATTCATTTAGCATTTATTTACCATGTTTGAAACTGTTCTTGTCTCAATCTTCCTAATTGGGATGAAAGGTGATGGGTGAAGTGGGCCTCTTTCAAATACAAACGTAGAAAAATGAAATGCGCTCATGTTATGGCAATGATGTTGAAACCCTTCAATACGTAATAACCTTAATTTGACTCTGCTCCATGACTGTTCACGCCCTTAGGAGCAACTAGATCTAAATTGCGGTGTTTGGGGGGCTGATTCTTCCATAAATAGGCAGAATGGAGATGCATGACCCTTATTAAGAAGCAACTGGTCCTGTGAAGTGCTCTGTGTGTCTGTCTCAGCCCCGGCGGACACACATGACGGGGGACGGGGCTGAAGCAAGTATTGGTCGCCTTCTCACACCCACCTGCTGCATTCTCCCCTGCAGACTTTCCCTAATCACTGGCATTCCAATGCCCAGGGGGAGGCTCAGTGAGAAGACTTGTACCTTCCGACCCATTCCGAGCACTCCTGTGCTTCTCGCCCATCCAGTTCTGCTTCGCAGGCACAGAGCTGATCAAGCTGCACTCAGGTCCCTGGGTTGCCACAGGCCTAGAATTGCCAGCAGCTGCTCTGGTAACCTCAAGGCCGTTTGGCTTCTGCTGAAAATATACCGGAGAAGCACAGACTTGGGGTTGAGTCTGAGTGTGTGTGTCTACTGATACCTGCAGGATGCTCACCTGTCATCCTGCTACTGCCTTCTGCAAACCCCACAGGGCTATGAAAGGTTTTTAAAAAAAATATTTTAATACATGCAGCATACTTTTCTAAAGAATTGGCATTCTGTGATCTGGTATCCTTGGATTTGTCAGAAGCTGGGAAAGAGCTCAGTGCGAGGGCAATTTCCACCGGCTCAAAGGAGAAGTGTCTAAAACTGCCAACTGTCTCTTTAAATGTAGAGCAGAAAGCGAACCTATAAATTATTACTTTTCGCACCTGAACCATTACTGCTCACCACTCCCTGGCAACCTCAATGTGCAGAAGCATTTAGTTTATCCTAGCATGATGGAACACGTGTTGGCTCGCAATTGGGGCCCACTGACACTAATTACTGTACTCGGAAGGTGCAGGGAACTCGCCAGCTTCCAGGGAACAGTACAGTAATTCACAGAAGAGCACACCAGTGTTCCATTCCTTAACTGAGATGTTATCTCTAATTCAACTGAGGTGTCCAGCGCATGTTTGGCTATATTTACTTGCTGCAATAGCTATGTCAAGTGCCTCACATTTGCATTTCCCCTTCCATTTCTGCTTTTGGCCATCTCTCTCTCCTCCAATCTCACCTATACACCTTCTTTTTTAACTCTTTCCCTCTCTCCTCCTTTTGTCTTCTTCCTCCCCTCTCACCCCACTCCCTGCTCGCATTGTCTCCCTCCTTCTCTCTCCTCTCCCGCCTTCATTTTTTTCTCTTCTTCCTTCTCTTTTTCCTTCTCATCCTTTTACCTCCACCTTTTAGAAATGTTTACATACTTAGTCTGCAGTGAATGTCGTGTGATGCCTTAATGAACAACCTGTATTCGACAGCATGTTAAAAATCGGACATGTTCAAAACAGCATGTATGCAATATGGTATGCACATCCACTGTCACTTTAGTGCTAATAGAATGATAATAGCTGTAACCAAGTGAGGAGTTCTGTGCCTTCCTTTAAGTTTGTGGTTTATTTCTCAAAACTGCAGGGGGTAATTTAAAGGTTTCTGACAGCAGTAAGCTATCATCTATATTGTGTGGGAGATTATTGCACCAGAATGGTGCTAGGCAGTCTATTCTGGGCACGTGTCAGCTGAGACAGTGTGACACTTAGATAACTGAGATGGCTTTGTGGGTAACTTGTTCATGTTGGTGCCTCACACATCCTTCCTGTTGGGCCAGGTCCCATGTGAACAGAGATCATTTCTAGTGCTTTGCAGCACTTTTAAGATGTTCTTGGAGTTTCTTGTTGCTCAAATGGGTGTAATTTCTGATATTTATATGTTTCCCTCATCTTCATTGCTTTATTTTTGCTTGTGAGAAAGTGTCACTCCTAGTCGTTGAAATGTCACTCATAATTACACTGACCTTTTGAAAATGTCACACATAGCAATCTGAAACCTTGGCAGCTATGCCACCCCTGGCTGCCTGGTATAGAGACTTTGGAGTTTGGAGCGAGTCACTCACAAGTGAGGTAAGGGAGCTTTCAGTGGGCAGCATAGATACCAACACGGCTTTAAGTGGGATGAAAAAAATAATTAAGGGCGTGGTTTTAAAACACACTAAAAAGCTGTGTTTACCATGGTGTGTCAACTGACTTCTGCGGTTTCTGTCATTGCATTCAGATATGTGACACATCATGCTCTAGGAGCGCTGCTTTTTAGCAAGAGTTTGAGGTCCACTGCTTGACCTGTGTATGGTGTTTACCTGGGATTGCACTCACATGATTGGCCATCATTGTTTGCTCTTTTTGGATTCAGTGCATTCAAAGGTCGTTCAGTCGATTGCTTTGATCTGTTTATGAAATTTACATGGGGGTGCATTTCAATTTTTTATTTTTTTTATTGTTGTTTGCATTTTAACATGCCACCTTAGTGACGGCCATAAGTCTATTCAGATTTAAAGATGGCCCCTAAAATGTGCCTTGTAGTCATAAATTCAGACCCAGGTCCTTGTGAAGGAAGCTAGTCTAATATCAATTCTGCACCTGATGAGGGACTCACTGACAAGTTTTCATGTTTATTAGCACATAAACACAATTTCCTTTTGGGCATTCAGTTTTATACCAATATGAAACACGTCACCAGTTTTTGCATCAGTGGATCCCCAGCAGGCTGAGCCAATCACCCCACAAGACACAGAGTTGTAACGCATGGAAGTGTTAGGCTGATGCATATTGGCAAATGGCCTAGGGGTTATTCCGGTGCAGATAAAAAGTGTCTTAAGAGTGTGGTAGGTGATTATAAAAGAGAGGTCGGTAAAGCCATTTTATGCTAATAATATTCTTGGAGCCAACAATGGGGCAAAAAAGTTTTTTGAAATTCTTCGGGGACTAACAGACTTGGATTGGTCAAAGCAAGAGGTTACATCTTCCTAGGAACTCTGTGATGATCTGGCTGATTTCTTTGATTAACAATATCAGCAAGATTTTGGAGGACATAATTACATCTGTTAAGACAGCATCCCCTGATCTGAGACACTGCTCAGAGCTACTGGTGACCAGAGCTTTACTGACTTATCGGTGCTAAGTGAACCTATGACCCTAAAGGACTCTGCTGACAACCATGATGGCAGGCTTAACCTGTGATGCTATCTCGGAGACCTTCTTAGGTATCACCTGGTCCACTACCTCGGGATCTCCCTTGGATCCCCTAACCTCTGAGGATATGGAAAGAGCTGGTCGATGATCTCACTCTTCCTACACTGCAGGTGTGCAAGCAATCTTTGAAGAGGGGTGTGGAACCTCAAGTCTGGAAGAAAGCAATTGTCTGTGTGTTCTCTCTTGTACTGCCAGTCACCGGTGTATTCAACTGTGTAGCCTTGGACCGCGTCATGTATGTGCATGTAACTTGCGCTGATTGAGGTAACTATTAGCGGCAATATTACGTGTCTCTCGGTCAGCTTTCAAGTGCTCGCCGTCCTTTTTCCCCAGCATTCCCCACTCCAGGGGCGGCAATCCAAGGGATAACCCCGGGCGCCACAAGCTTTAGCTACGCCCCTGTTTGGAAGGGCTCACTGTTTTTTCAGAATCTTGAAGTAGTAGATCTCGTAGTGCTTTACTTTGCTTTGGAACACATTGCCACCACATTTCCGTGCCATTTTGCTTTGACAACTTAAAAAGGAAGTTTAAGTCTTGCGTTTTTAAATCTTTTCTTGTTTTCGTTTATTGCCCTTTCTAGTTGGATTCCTTGTTTTTGTTGACCGGTTTTGGTTTGACAGGGTGAAATTCTCGTTACTACGCTGTAATCTATCGTAATATCTGTCATTATGCTTGATGTATTAAATGCCTGAAAAACGGTGCAATGTGGCAATATTTTGTCGTTTCTTGAAAAATCCTTTCACTGGAGCAGAGGTACAACACAAACGTATTGTGTATTGTTCATTGCATCCCTCAAGGAGTCTGTTACATGCCTATTTCAGGAAACCATGGAAATTAAAGTTAAAGTGGCTAGAACCGTCAATGACAATTTAAAGAAAATAATTGAATTTTGTATCTCACCTGAGACAGCAACCCTACTTGGTTCAATGAATTTATTAATTTCACGATATCACTAACTGGAATTAAACCTTTCATTTCAGATTCAACTGGAGAAATATATATTTATGAGCTTTGATAAACATGCCTCATAAATGCCAGGCAGCCTTTATTGGTTAGAGCAAAGGCAGGTGTTAATTGTCATGTAGCTAAAGCATTATTTTCAAAGTGCCTAAACATTCTAAAATTCCCCATTTCTGTTTCTTGGCACATTATTTCTCAATATCTGATGTTAAAACTTCTGCGTTCTTCACTAACTACATATTTAACCTTTAAGTGCCATGTACATTAATAGGAGGTCATTTTAATTATAATACAAATAATTCGCATATGTCACAGACAATGCTTTAAGTGCTTTACAAGGTTAAGAATACATAAGAAATATAAATGTTTTCCTGGGTTGTTCAATTTATGAAATCACTGCTCTACCACTTCTCTTCAAGATGGTTCAGGGAGATCAACCATTGCTGCTGTGATCTGTAGCTTACAAACAGCATTCGCCTAACTGTGAAAATGGCAGAAGCGGCCTTTTTTAACAGTGGCGTATATGCCGACTCAAAAACCTACAAAACCCTCTTCACAGGTGGAGTAGAAATAAAAGCTGATGCTTTGCCCAGTCAGAAGACGAACACTCTTGTTTAGGTTTAGGACAAAAATCCGTCCGTCGAGGTACTAATTGCCCACTGTTAGTCTAATAACATTTTCAGTAGCCAATCAGAAACGTCTAACCACACACGCCCCTTCTGGTTGGCTGATGACCGACTGTTCAGCTCTTTTTGGTGGGTTCCCTCCACCAATGAGAGCTAGGTTTTGTTAAGTCCTCCTGATTGGCTTCTGGGAGTTTATTCACATGTAAGCCTGTCACTGCCATCCCATGGAATCGCATGCTGCCTGTAAGGGAAAGCATCCCTCTCACCAAGTTGTGGGTGCTGCCAAATACAGGTGTCCGTGCTTTTTACTTAATGCCCTCTAAGCAGAAGTGAATGCTAACAAAGGTGGTTATGGCATGGGAATTGGAGTGCACTGAGGTGGAAAATTGATTATTGTGCATCATAGATAGCAGAGCTACAGAGGCACCAAACGTCCAGAGGATCATAGTTGAAGCTCTAGTCACTCAATGGAACGTCACTAGCATGTGTGCAAGGAGTCACAGTTTGCAGGGGTTCTCAAGTATTCAATATACAATCGGACATATTTCACAGAATGCAAGGTCACCTAAATATTTAATAGGTCAACGTTGACTGGGGATGCTAAAACACCAAAAGTCCCTTTCTGTGAACCTAACTTAAACCCTTAGAATACTGCTTGAACTCATATTTACTAGAGGTTTTTCAGATGTACTCAGTGCTAAGCAGTGCTAAGCAGAGCAGTGGTAAACTCTGCTCTACTGGTGGAGTTTACGGACTTCGGGCACTCTGCAGCAAAGCTTGGAGTTTCTGAATTCCCCCTTCCTGGGAGCAGAGCAGAGTTTATTTTTGCATTTGCATGCTCGAGATTTGTTTTGGTACTCCTTGATTATTTCTGGCCACTAGCGAGCTCATGTGATACTTTGCACTCACTTGCATGGCTTCCGGCAGCTCCGCTGCCAATGTAGTGCCTATCGCAACTGCAAACACACCGCTCGAGCAGCTTTTATGTTCGAGAAGTAGCTGAGAGGCTTTTCTAGTGGATTTCTTCACCAACGAGCTGATGGAGTTGTCTTTATGTTGGCTTTTTTTTGTGTGAGAAGCCTTTTTTTAAGCTTTTCTTTTTCCAACAGGAAGGAAGTGCCCCAGAGACTGCAACTTCCTGTTCCTTTTCAGCAGGTTCCTCCCAGTGCTTTGTCCACCTCCTGGTCACTTTTCATTTGGATTTGGAGTTGGAAGGATCACTCTCCTTGTCTGCTGTATATATACCCTTGGATTTAAGGAATTTTTATTAGAGATTTCACAAGTAAGTTCAAAAACTGGTGTATAAGGGTGTTGTTTGTTTGATTACGGGAATGCACCAGGATTTATTTGTACTTTTATTCAATTTTGAAAATGTAATGTGGTGGGTGGCCTGCAGTTTCAGTAGGGGGCTAGTTATTGTTTTTGCATGTAATTGTCTTGTTTTGAAAAGGGAAAATGTGGCACAGTTTAGTACATGTTCTCCATGCGTTTAAATACATTTGCCATATTAATTTAATTCAGTATGTGGCCTAGTCTGTCAATGGGTCTTCCAACCAGTAGGCCCAGTGGTAGTTATGAGTGTATGAAACAACTGTGTCTGTTGAATTGAAACCTCATTTAGGCCATGTATGGCTTTGAATTAAATTACAAAATGTGTCTTTTTTGGGTATTTAATGTTTTTTTCTGCAAACAGTTTATAGGTGAGGTAAAATATTTGGTGCCTTTGGAGGATCTGTGTTGTCGTAAACATTTTTATCCCAGTTAATTTTCTTTTTTGGCACTGCGGAATTAATGTTGTTTTCTCCTGCATTACCATGCCTTCTTTGTCTGGCCAATGTGTAAGTGTGTTTGCCATAGGCCACCATTTGTCTTTGTACCCCATGCCATGTGGCCAGAGGCCACTTTTTCTATAGTCAGTGCCCATAACCATTATGTGTTCTTTGTTTTCGATGCCTCTCGCTTCTTGTTTGACCATGTGGCTGATGGCCATTTTGTCTTGGCAGGCAGTGTGCTTTTACCATTGGCCTGAATGTGTTCTTTGTTTTCCATGCCTCCTGCTTGTTGTTTGACCGTGTGACTGGCGGTTATTTTGTGTAGGCAGCCAGCATGCTTTTGCCTTAGGCCTGCATGTGTTCTTTGTTGTGGCCGTGTCTCCTTGCTGGTTGTTGTGACTAGGCCTGGTACGAATGTGCTGCAAAAATGTCCGCGAGCACGCAGAAATCCAGTGAAGACGCAAAACTGCTTGGTGCGCCTGTTCACGATGAGATTTGCGTGCTCGCAGGGAAATATGTGTGTGACATTGATCCTCATTCGGTCCATCACCTGTTGTTTTTGCAAATCCGCTATAAGTGTACTGGGGATGCCCAGACGTGGGTCCCAGGCACTCCACACCACTGGAGTCAAGCTAGCCGGGCTGATGAGAGGTGTTACCTCGAAACCGGTCCGGTCCTCGGATGCTTGATTCCGTTCTGGGAAGGACATGGCTTTTGTAGTTCGGACTGGACTGTTCCCATGGGGCACAGGGTCAGAGCTGATTTGCATATCGCCATTGTCTAACCCAGGGTGGTGTGGAGTGCAAAAAAACGATGGATTAGGACCCAGATCTTTTGACTGGGTTGAATGTGTGACATTGATCCTCATTCGGTCCATCACCTGTTGTTTTTGCAAATCCGCTATAAGTGTACTGGGGATGCCCAGACGTGGGTCCCAGGCACTGCACACCACTGGAGTCAAGCTAGCCGGGCTGTTGAGAGGTGTTACCTCGAAACCGGTCCGGTCCTCGGATGCTTGATTCCGTTCTGGGAAGGACATGGCTTTTGTAGTTCGGACTGGACTGTTCCCATGGGGCACAGGGTCAGAGCTGATTTGCATATCGCCATTGTCTAACCCAGGGTGGTGTGGAGTGCAAAAAAACGATGGATTAGGACCCAGATCTTTTGACTGGGTTGAATGTGTGACATTGATCCTCATTCGGTCCATCACCTGTTGTTTTTGCAAATCCGCTATAAGTGTACTGGGGATGCCCAGACGTGGGTCCCAGGCACTCCACACCACTGGAGTCAAGCTAGCCGGGCTGATGAGAGGTGTTACCTCGAAACCGGTCCGGTCCTCGGATGCTTGATTCCGTTCTGGGAAGGACATGGCTTTTGTAGTTCGGACTGGACTGTTCCCATGGGGCACAGGGTCAGAGCTGATTTGCATATCGCCATTGTCTAACCCAGGGTGGTGTGGAGTGCAAAAAAACGATGGATTAGGACCCACATCTTTTGACTGGGTTCAATGTGTGACATTGATCCTCATTCGGTCCATCACCTGTTGTTTTTGCAAATCCGCTATAAGTGTACTGGGGATGCCCAGACGTGGGTCCCAGGCACTCCACACCACTGGAGTCAAGCTAGCCGGGCTGATGAGAGGTGTTACCTCGAAACCGGTCCGGTCCTCGGATGCTTGATTCCGTTCTGGGAAGGACATGGCTTTTGTAGTTCGGACTGGACTGTTCCCATGGGGCACAGGGTCAGAGCTGATTTGCATATCGCCATTGTCTAACCCAGGGTGGTGTGGAGTGCAAAAAAACGATGGATTAGGACCCAGATCTTTTGACTGGGTTGAATGTGTGACATTGATCCTCATTCGGTCCATCACCTGTTGTTTTTGCAAATCCGCTATAAGTGTACTGGGGATGCCCAGACGTGGGTCCCAGGCACTCCACACCACTGGAGTCAAGCTAGCCGGGCTGATGAGAGGTGTTACCTCGAAACCGGTCCAGTCCTCGGATGCTTGATTCCGTTCTGGGAAGGACATGGCTTTTGTAGTTCGGACTGGACTGTTCCCATGGGGCACAGGGTCAGAGCTGATTTGCATATCGCCATTGTCTAACCCAGGGTGGTGTGGAGTGCAAAAAAACGATGGATTAGGACCCAGATCTTTTGACTGGGTTGAATGTGTGACATTGATCCTCATTCGGTCCATCACCTGTTGTTTTTGCAAATCCGCTATAAGTGTACTGGGGATGCCCAGACGTGGGTCCCAGGCACTCCACACCACTGGAGTCAAGCTAGCCGGGCTGATGAGAGGTGTTACCTCGAAACCGGTCCGGTCCTCGGATGCTTGATTCCGTTCTGGGAAGGACATGGCTTTTGTAGTTCGGACTGGACTGTTCCCATGGGGCACAGGGTCAGAGCTGATTTGCATATCGCCATTGTCTAACCCAGGGTGGTGTGGAGTGCAAAAAAACGATGGATTAGGACCCACATCTTTTGACTGGGTTCAATGTGTGACATTGATCCTCATTCGGTCCATCACCTGTTGTTTTTGCAAATCCGCTAAAAGTGTACTGGGGATGCCCAGACGTGGGTCCCAGGCACTCCACACCACTGGAGTCAAGCTAGCCGGGCTGATGAGAGGTGTTACCTCGAAACCGGTCCGGTCCTCGGATGCTTGATTCCGTTCTGGGAAGGACATGGCTTTTGTAGTTCGGACTGGACTGTTCCCATGGGGCACAGGGTCAGAGCTGATTTGCATATCGCCATTGTCTAACCCAGGGTGGTGTGGAGTGCAAAAAAACGATGGATTAGGACCCAGATCTTTTGACTGGGTTGAATGTGTGACATTGATCCTCATTCGGTCCATCACCTGTTGTTTTTGCAAATCCGCTATAAGTGTACTGGGGATGCCCAGACGTGGGTCCCAGGCACTCCACACCACTGGAGTCAAGCTAGCCGGGCTGATGAGAGGTGTTACCTCGAAACCGGTCCGGTCCTCGGATGCTTGATTCCGTTCTGGGAAGGACATGGCTTTTGTAGTTCGGACTGGACTGTTCCCATGGGGCACAGGGTCAGAGCTGATTTGCATATCGCCATTGTCTAACCCAGGGTGGTGTGGAGTGCAAAAAAACGATGGATTAGGACCCAGATCTTTTTACTGGGTTGAATGTGTGACATTGATCCTCATTCGGTCCATCACCTGTTGTTTTTGCAAATCCGCAGGGAAATATGTTGCAAACTTTCCCATGCGATTGCTAATGTGTGTGGCCATCTTGTTTTTCACTTGTCCTGCCCATTCTCAATGCCTATTTCCTGTTCCGGGTGGCGTATTCCATGCTCCCGCCGGTTCGCAATGAGTATTTCCTGTTCAGGAACGCGTATTATATGTTCGCAATGATTTTTGCCTTTTCGGGGGGGGGGGGAATATCGTGCAAACTTGCCCAAGAAGTCGCAACGGGCGCGGCCATCTTGTTTTCCATTCTATTGCTATTGTTTTGGGCCTGGTTTTCTATCCTTCCATTATCTTTGCAATCCTTTCTTTCTGTACACTTTTTAAAATCTTTTTTCTTTATTATCTATCTCTCTATTTCCCTGACTCTATATTTTGAGTTTATTTCTATTTTGTGTTACGTTTTCTACTACTTTTTCACTCTTTTGCTATAACTTGCTTTTTCTTTTACCTATTTTTCCAATTCCTCACTTTTCTTTTCCGCCCCCCCAGAGTCCCGGAGCCATCGCCAAAGGAGAGGGCAAGGGCAAGGCTGCTCGCAGCCACGGCCGCCTTTCCTATGGAAGGAGGCGGCACATGGGGCGCATGCACGGGCCTTATTTAGTGAGGTGGAGATGGCAGCACTTGTTTTTTTCATCCAGTGCCACCTCCCCTTAACCCTGGCAGCAGGTGGCAGGCCTGGGTCCGGGTCTGGGAAAGGTGCTCCGGGCAGTGATTTGCTGCTCTGATGTCCGGTGCACCAATAACCACCTGATGCATAAGTGGTCTGATAGGCTGGACCTGGCACAGGACCTGCTAGACCTGCTAGGAGTGGAGGTCCTGGGGCTTGGTGAGTAGCTATTTAATATTACTACTTTGTGTTCTTCTGCTCTGTGTTATATATTACAAATACATTTTTTCCCCGAACAGCAAGAATGCTGCTACTTACATTGTAGGTAAATTACATTTACAAATCTTCTGTGATTGTTATGACACAGGTGCTCGGCACTACTAATCTTACTTGTTTGCAACTTTGTGCTCGCTTGGCATGATTATGTAACAGTTTACTTTAGAGAACTTAAGTTAGGTAATGCGAGAGAGACTCTAGTCCTTCCTTTGTCCTCCTGCCACTAAGAAGAGATAGTGGTGGATTTATAGGTTTAGTTTAGTTACTTGTTATTAGTAGGTAATGTTATAATGGTCTGCTTGACGCATCCTCTGTCACATCACGTGTTGCTGAGTGCTGCTTACCCCAGTCCTTAGTAAAACCTTTTGTAGTTTTTTTATTGAGTGGTAATATAGGCTTATTATCACTAGCAAAACATCAGCAGGAACCAACCAAATTTACAATTTGGTGTATGCAAAATGTATGCATGTGTCCTCCAATGCAGTTTTACAGACTTAGTGAACAATTGGCCCGTCTGGAATAGATGGGCTAGGTCAGATGGTACTTAGGCTTAGTTAGTATTTTAGAATCAGAATAGTGTTCTGTCGCGCGGTGGAGAAGGACACAGGTGGACAGTGACATGTTCAATAGAAACCAAAGGGTTTATTGTCCGAGGCTTTAAAAAAAAAATTAAAAAAAAGTTGTCTTTATAATGTCCTTTAAGAAGGCCTTCGCTCTCTTCCTTCAGAGAGTAAGGGAGTTAATTCTTGACTTCACTTTCAGGGCACAGCAGCTTGGAATCCTCATTCCGGTGTACCGTTTGCAGGGCCATAAACAAAAGAAGAGAAAGAAAAGACTTGATAAGGCGAGCGTTCCTTTTGACTGATATTTTTCAGGGGAAAAGGAGTGAAGGACCGGGCCCCCAACCGTCACCGTGAAACATGCTTTTGTAAAGGAAGGGCGGGTGGTTTGAGCACGTTAGTTAGACTGCTCGTTCCTCTCCCCTGCCTTCCCCTTGCCCCAGCCTGCCCCCAGGCAGCCCCGTACCTTCAGAAGCCACGACCCTTCTTGGTGGTGGCTGGCTTTTGTGTTGTGCCGGAAGAGGTCCGGCTCCCTCTTTTCTTCAGTTGCGGTTGGCGTCTCCTTGTCCCACTGGATTCCCGGCTCTGTCCCGTTACAGGTTCCTGGGTCCTCGAGTCCCGGTGAGATGAAGAAGGTCTCCATGCTTTTCTCCGCTTTCCAGGATGCTCTTATCCCACGAGCAGGGGTTGATGGACCACTCCCTCTGTCCGCGTCCTCCTCTTTGAAGGAGTCATGATCAGCTGACACAAGCACGTGGTTCGACACGGAAGCCAAGGGTGCAGAATCGTTAAAGGGCCAGTGCAGCTGTCTCATTTCTGTGGAGGGCTGGAAATAGAGAAGGGGAGAAGGCAACAGGTAAGGAGGTAATTGATCTGTACCTACAGCGGAGGAGGAGTCCATAGGCAGCTCTTCATCACACCCCTCCACCCCAGCCTGTTCACGATCGGGGAACTGGGGGAGATGGGAAAGGAAGTCCGCGTTACTGTTATCCGAGCCCTTGCGGTGGCGAACTTCAAAAGAGAAGGGCTGCAGGGCCAAGAACCAATGAAGGACCCGTTGGTTATTCCCTTTGTTGCGGCTCAACCAGAGAAGGGGTACATGATCTGTAAACAAGAAGAAATGGGAACCCTCCAGGTAATACCTCAACTTTTCCACCGCCCACCTGATAGCGAGGCATTCCTTCTCGATGACGGGATAAGTCTGGGGAACAGTTTCCTACTTAGAAATAGAATGGGATGTTCACATCCCTCTGAAGATATTTGAGAGAGAACAGCCCCCAACCCATTTTCGGAAGCATCAGTCTGAAGCAGGAAGGGTTTGGAAAAATCAGGGGATCTGAGAATAGGGCCAGATGTGATGGCTTCCTTTAGGAGCTGAAATAAATGCAGGGCAGCTGGGGATGGGAAAAGGAGATCTTTTGGTTGTACGTTTTTCCTAAGGAGATCAGTTTGAGGGCAGGGTAATTCAGAGTATTGGGGTATGAAGCAGCAGTAGTACCCCAGGAGGCCAAGGAAAGCCCTGACTTCTTTTTTTTGTGGTGGGAAACGGAGCTTGGGCAATCGCCTTCACCTTTTCCTCCTGGGGTTCAATGTAACCGTTACCTAGAAGATATCCTAAATATTTTACTTTTTGGAAGCCTGCTCTTGATTTCCTCGCATTAATATGGAGCCTGGCTTCTTGGAGAGCTTGAAGGACTAGCTGACAGTGGCAAAGATGAGACTCCCATGTGGGGCTATAGATGACAATGTCGTCTAAATACACCAAAAAATAGGACTGGTGATCTGATAGGACCTTATTCATAGGGCGTTGGAATGTGGCAGGTGCCCCATGAAGCCTGAAAGTTAATACGGTGAATTCAAACAAACCTGTAGGTGTTACAAAGGCAGTTTTTTCCAGATCCTGGGGTCTTAGAGGCACTTGCCAGTATCCCTTTGTGAGGTCGAGGGTCGTAATATATTGGTTGTAATATATATATAGCTTTTCAATTAGTTCATCCACCCATGGAAGAGGGTAGGAGTCACATTTGGAGATGGCGTTTATAGCCCGGAAGTCAATGCAAAACCAGACGGATCCGTCCCGTTTTAGTACTAAAACGATTGGCGAGGACCAATCACTTTGTGAAGTGCGGATGACCCCTAGGGCAAGCATGTTTTTAACTTCTTGTTCTATGGCTTGTCTTCTCGCTGCTGGAATACGATAGGGTTTTTGTTTGATTACTTTTACTGGTTGTGTAGGAATAGCATGTTCAGCCAAGGTGGTGTGGCCAGGTAGGTTGGAAAATATTGATGCATATGGAGACAAGGTTTGGTATAAGGTTTTTTTTGGTTTTCTGCACACTAGCAAGGTGTGGTAGTGTGTTTTTGGAATCTATCACAGGGTCTATCACATGAAGTTCTTTTGGACGAGGACTCAGCCATTTTTAAAAGGTTTATGTGATATAACTGGGTACGCTTGGGTGTAACCTGAATCTGATAAGATGTAAGTCCAACCTTCTGTACGATCTGAAATGGACCCTGCCAGCCAGATCTAATCTTTGTAATGCTAGAGGGTGTAAGAACCAGAACCCAGTCTTCTACTTTTAGGTGTCACCATTTATTTCCTTTGTTATAGGATAATAATAATAATAATAATAATAATAATAATAATAATAATAATAATAAAAAAACCATTTATAGAGCGCTTGGTTACACTATAGCAGTGTGTCCCCGCGCTATGGATACAGTCCCCCCGGTGAGCAAGTCTTACTGCAATCAACACCACGAGAGGAGAAAAAGATTCTAATGAGGGGATTAAGTTCATGGAAAAAGGTAAGTTTTCAGTTTGAGACGGAATCCAGCTTCCGACGGTTCCATAGGAAGTTCTATAGGGAGCTCATTCCATCTCTTACAAGCC
Organism: Lissotriton vulgaris; assembly: GCF_964263255.1. Lineage (NCBI taxonomy): Eukaryota > Metazoa > Chordata > Amphibia > Caudata > Salamandridae > Lissotriton > Lissotriton vulgaris. The sequence goes on from NC_141699.1 coordinate 809,996,550, forward strand.
AGGTACCTGAATGAGTGGCCTCCTATTCTTGCTTTGTAAATACAAGGAACCTGAAACAACATGCTCCCCATGATCTCAGATTGCGCCTGGGACAGTGAATAGTTAGTAGCTTTTGAAGATAGATCAACCCTTTCCCCTGGGCCACACGATGTGTAATACACAGTGTTTTAAACAGGATACGTTCCTGTATGGGCAGCCAATGGAGAGTTGTCAGAGCATGCTTCCCTAAAGCTCTTCTGGACACGTTCAAGACCAGTCGGGCTGCCGAATTCTGTACGCGTTGCAGCTCCATAATCCAGGTGGGGGGTAACTAGTGCATGTATCAGAGATTTCCTGGTGTTGATGGGTAGAAAGTCAAGTACTTTGCATATTGTTTTAAGGATTCCATAGCATTTACCCGACAGCTTTCCTATGTGCTGTCCAAAGGATAGGCTGGAGTCTAAAAAGACGCCTAGATTCTTCACTGTCTCTGAGGGGGGAGGGTGTTGGCCCCGGCTCACTCGGCCACCACGCCGATGACCAGATCGAGGGTGCTCTTCCAATCACCAGTAGTTCAGTTTTATCGCCATTAAGGCGTAGGCAGTTGTTATTCATCCACCCGGAAACAGCCTTGAGTCAGGAGGAGAAGTTGGCTGCTGCCTCACTCTGGCCTTGGGCTAGGGTGATCATCAATTGCGTATCATCGGCATACGTTACAATGTCCACTCCATAAGATTCCACAATTCGAGCCAGGGGTTCCATATATATGTTAAATAACGTCGGGCTCAAGCTTGAGCCCTGTGGAACACCGAGCCTTAACCAACGGGGGGACGATTTAAACGGAGTACAGTGCACTTGGAAACTTCTGTCTTTTAGAAAGGACCATATCCACTCATGGGCCGATCCTTCCATTCCTATTTCCATGAGGCGGGTCAGCAGATTGGTGTGTGATACGGTGTCAAACGCCGCACTCAGGTCCAATAATACCAATGCTGCCGTCTGTCCCTCATCCACTATTTTCCTAAGCCTCTCTGTGGAAAAGAGAAGGGCTGTTTCAGTTGAATAGTTAGCCCTAAACCAGACTGAGATGGGTGAAGACGCTGACCCTCCTCCAAAAAGTCCATGAGCTGAGTGTTGGCAATTTTTTCCACTGTCTTCATACAGAACGGGAGAAGAGAGATGGGGCGAAGATTCACAAGTTGAGAGATATGGAGGTTGGCTTTCTTTTTGAGGGGGATCACCTGAGCCCTCTTCCAGTCATCTAACACATGGCATTCCTTAAAAGAAAGAAAGCCATGTCGCTGCTGTAATCAATTACCACTTCTAGCTGGTTCTTGAAACTCTTAGGTGGGGCTGCGTCACTGGGGGAGCCTGATTGAATGCTTTTCGCGATCCTCCACATTTCCTGCCTGGTAGGCACTGAAAAACAATTTAAATTCAGGTCTTTGGCAAGTATTGTGCTATTATTAGATTGATTGGTATGCAGATCAGTCTCAGCCGGGAAGGAGGCATATATTTTCTCCACCTTATTCACGAAGTAATCCGCGATCGACTCGCAGATTTCATCGAAAAAGGTGTCTTGGGCTGTTATCCTTGCAGGGGCCGTAAGTTCTTTATATATAATGAATAGTTCCTTGGATGTATTAACCGCAGACTCTATTCTCTCCTTCAGGAATGCTCCTTTCTCTGCTTTTAAGAGTCTACGGTATTTTTTCAGGCTGTCTTCATATTGCTGTTTACAGTCTAAGTTGTAGTTTTTGCGCCAGGTGCGTTCTAGACATTTACAAGCCGATTTGGCTGCTACTAGCTCTTTATTAAAGCAAGGTGCAATTTTAGTCCGCCCGGCCGGTGTCTTAGTTGTCCAGGGCGCAACTGTGTCTAAGGCCTTCGCCATCCACAACTCATGTACCCGCCAAGCCTCTCTCAGGGTGTGGCTGAACGATGGCGGCTCCCTCAGCAAAGCCAGTTTATATGCTTCTTGACTAAATGTTTTCCATTTCCTGCATTTGGGATGCAGGGGTTTCCTCTCCTCCCATTCTACTGGGCCTAGTTTCATCATGAAAGGTATTAAGCAATGGTCAGACCATGGCACCCTAAAAGGGGGCGAGACCTCCACTCCCTCCCAACTTGCAAAAATGGGATCAAGCAGATGGCCCAGTTGGTGCGTGGGTGTAAATGACTGGAGTTCCAGCATTAGAGATTTCATTGCCAACACGACCTCCTGTGCCTCCCCACAATTTGTATCCTCCAAATGCAGATTTAAGTCGCCCAAGATGAGGAGCTTGCTGTAACGTAATGCAGGCTGGGTGGCACTCTCTGCCAAGCTATCAACAAACTGTGAGGTCGCACCCGGGGGCCGATATATCAAAAAGCCATTGATAGTGTTATTCGGGGAGATTTTTATGGTGAAGATCCCTGCCTCACTGTTCATGATCTTTACTGAATCCAAAGTACAGGGCAGTTCCCTTTTGTGGATCAACGCAATACCACCCCCCGCTGGGTCACCCTATCAACTCTTAGCAAGCAATATACTAGAGGAAGGACTTCCAGGATTTCTAGGGTGGATACCACATCCAACCAGGTTTAGGTTAGAAAGAGCACATCCAGCCGACGATCTATTAAAAGATCGTGGATTTCGAGTTTGTGCTTCTTCAAGGAGTGGCAGTTCAGCAGCGTCATGCTCACCCTATCTGCCTCCTTCTCCGAGCCCTTTGGTGTAAGTGGGTTAAAGGCACAATCAATACACTGGAACTGTAGTTTTTCCACGTGCATCCTGTGCTTACATCCGTCTTTGACCCTAGGGCACATGTTCAGCAATTGTTCTCTAGTATAATGCAGCCTGTCTGACCCCTTGATGTCACATTGGGCAGGGGTTCTGGCCCCTGGCTGCGATCGGCCGCGGACGGGCTTGCCTTTGGCACGCCTTCGGCGCGCCGCTGGCGCGCCCGCTGCTCGGCCGCTGTCCATCATGCAGTAAATAGGGTGGGTCAGGCGCATAATGAACAAAAGAAGGGGGTTCCCCATGGGTAACCGACTGATATAGGCAGGCCAGAGGGGGGGAAAAACAACTGTCAATAGAACAAGAAAGGACACCCTGCCGTTTGGTATAAGGGCCCTAGTACGAGGGTCCCATATTGATATAGAAAGGGGTGATTAGCCTGGGAGTTAACACAGCGCACTGCACACACAAGGTCAACCAGAACAACTCAACAAAAAATATATTCGAAATTATTTTATTTTATTTTATTTAGATATATTTTTTTCATTTTTAGAATAAAGATATCAGAAACATATAAAAATAGAGCAATACTCTCAATCTACATGATACAGTGGGAACATAATAAGGACAAAACCTGATATGGGAACAATAGGACAAACAAAGGGAAGTTAAGCCACATTCAACCCTGCCCAGTACCAGCCATACTTCAAACACACTATCTTATATACATTCTCTCACTCTACTTTATACCCTATCATACAGCTTTCATTCTTCCATTCATTTTTCAGTCCTGGCGTATGCAACACATAGATGACCAGTATGTTGCAAGGATCGGGATGTTCTTCCAGGCAGATGACTTTAATACGGGTCCTGATGTAGTTAGGACAAGAAACCGTATCCCTGGAAATACAAGCCGACGCGCGTTTCGGTGACAGGCCAATGAGGCCACACCTACGTCAGGGCTAAAGGCAGTACACTGGGCGAAATATAATTTTAAAATCTGAAAAATAGAATACAGACAGGTCTCAATATTCTAGTTTTTTACACATATCTAATGCACACTCTTTAAACGATTTTTACATTTCCCAGGTCTTAATATACAAATTTGCACATATCTAGTTCACAATCATAAAAAAGGTTTTTACATTTCCCACAGACACATTTCATTAATCATTGGTCAGATTCAGTTTAACAATTTACATGCACATTCAGACATTTTTGTAATGATAGAAAATGATGTTGACCTTCTATGGCAGCGCAATGTCAAACTACCCAAAAACACTCCCAAATCTGGGTTCCCTGTTTCATGGAACCCATAAGGGCAAAATGATAGCCCTGGCCGAATGAACTTAAAAAGGGCCCTTTTTCACACAACACCTACCACACTTGTCATGAGTTGTAGACACACTTACACTCTTACACATACATGCCTAATTTCTGAAGCTAAAGAATAAAGATGGAGAGGCCCGAACCTGTGACGGACAGTTTATACATTTTTCTTTCCCCTATAGAACCAATACTAAGGTCCTGGTTGCGAATAGCGAGAAAATTGGAGATGATCATTGGGTTAATTTTGATAATCACAGACGATGAGGTTTACCTTTGTATTATTCTGTTGCGATGGATCATAGGTATCTGAGGTAGTATGCTTTACTCGGAGGCTAGAGCTTCTGTTTTTCCTTTTACTGACGTTCAAAGCTATAGATTTTCAAAAGTGGGAATAAGTTAGACACCTGTTGTCAACATTATATTTCTTAACTAGGGTAAAGTTAGAATTTTTAAAAAAAAAGATTTTTTAGGTCATACCATGCTCTCTGTTCACTGTTGCATATGCTAATATTCCCAAGTTATTCCTTCACTTAAATATAAACGTTCCCCGTTTTCAGATAGATGATTTCGAAAGACTATATATACACGAGTTAGCTAGACTGGTTACCCTAACTTATCTCCGTAACCACTAAAGAATATTATTTCTGATTTAAATATAATCTCTTTGGGTCACTTTGGGTCACTTCATCCGGACAAATGGCGGGGATAAATACTTTTACTTGCTCCCTGTGAGGGTGATAAGATACATTGATTATAGTATTTTGCTTAAATATACCCTCTAGTTATTGAACCCGTGTTTCACCTTTTAGCCCAGTATTGTTTACCTAGATGGATTACTATTCGAGTGGCGTTTTCCCCAACTGCCAGATCAGGCGGTGGTGGCTTAGCTGGTTCGGTATTCAAAGATCTATAGAGGACGGGGGTAGATATTAACATGACGAAAGTCTCCCCTAAGTTTTTGTTTTTGTATCATAGCCTATAATTGAAATCACATTAAAGACATACCGGGAAAGCCTGCGCACACTCCTATATTGTGCTCTTCACTGTCGGGCGTGACTGTTGACTCGAGTTCCTAATAAGAAATGACGAAAAACGGGAAATACCTCCCTTAGTCTCATACTATTACTAATTAGGAAACACAGCACACAATTGTTTTTGGGAAATTACCTTCAACGTGGGCGCACGCCAATTTATGTGGGGTTCCGCCAACTCCTTCCACTCGGCCTATCGTAGAGGAAGACGATGGGTAATCGTGAATCCTAGTGTGTAAAAGCGAGGATATAAACTCATTATATTACTCCTGTATCTAATTTGTGTGTCCTACAGCTCCCCATGCTACCATTTCGGTCCACTTACCTTCAGAGTGAGGATCGTCTTCTTTCAGTGGGGTTCCGTCGACCGAGTCTGTCGACCAAGTACGGGAGACAGGATTCTCGTTTGTTTACTTCCTGTCCTAATTTAAATAGTGAGAGTTTGGCGCCAAAGGGGTGTCACGGTCATCCAGGATGGTACGAGGTTGACACAAAAGAAGGACTCGTTTTCCCTATTGAATTCTGGCCGCCATCTTGAGTAGACCGACACAATACTGGTGCTTAATTAAGCGCCATCTTGTGTATACTAACGGGGAAATGATATTCTCTTTATAATTAATATTTGTTTTTCTAAGAAACTTCCGGAATAAATAACCTCGATTTTTAACATAGTGCTTCCGAGGACTAATGAGTTTATTATTTATTTTTGTTTTTTCCATTGAACATACTTGACAAGGTCATATCGATCATTGGACATGGTACCTCAGATGACTAAAGAGTTGTTAATTAAACAGTATTGTTATATCGATATTCTTCATGGTAAAGCTACAGAGAATGTATCCATCAAAATAACCCATGATTGCCTATTTCCTTTGACCATTCTAGATATCACTATTGCATCAGATAAATTTCAGGTCTTTTCACAGAAAGGTCTGATGCCACGGGCAGTCCTCATTCAATCCCTTATTGACAGCATCCAGATAAAATATCCAGAATACCTCCCATTTTTTCCGGAGGCCCACCGGGTCTATTCCAGGGCTGGCTTTTATCTTTTCTAAGATAAACCAGCGAAGATCCTCTTCATCGTGATTTTTTTCGAGCCAGTGTTTCACTATGGGGGCTGCTAGCTTGTGGTTTCTGATATTGGATTTGTGCTCCCCTATTCGTGCCCGACATTCCCTGCCAGTTTCTCCAATGTATGGGAGATTGCACGGACACAATATCAGGTAGACAATGTTGCTGGTACGGCAGTTAGTCATGGTGGTATTGCGTCTTACCGAAATTGTTCGATTGTTGGTAATCACAGTATCTCCAATGATGGCCTGTGGGCAGATATGACATGTCCCACATTTGTGATTGCCATATATTGGTTCCAATCCTGTTATGGAGGTTTGGGAATTTATCACTGGTTCTTGTATTTTGCCTCTTACCAGATGGTTCTTTAGGTTCGGGTTTTTCCTAAAGGCAAAGATTGGACGTTTCAGATGTGTCCTCTCACTATCTAAATTCAGGATGTGCCAGCTGGAGTTAATTGCTTGCCTGATTCTGTGGTTCATTTCAGAATGCCGAGTGACGCATACCAGTTGGTTCGATGTTTCAGATTCGCGTGCCATAAACATTGTCTCCCTGTTGGTGTATCTCGCCCGTTTGAAGGATTCTCTGATAAGTCTGGGTGGGTAGCCCCGTACGCGGAGTTTTTCCTGGAGGATGTCTGCTTGAGTCAAAAAATCATGGATATCAGTACAGTTTCTTCTAATGCGAAGGAACTGACTGTAGGGGATACTATCCCTCTGGCTGCGCGTGTGGAAGCTCGCATATTGGAGTAAGGTATTTCTAGCCATAGGCTTAGTGTATAACGATACCTTGATGAGGTTTTCTTGGTGCTCAATCCAAATGTCTAAGAATTCGATTCTGGATCTGCTGGTGTGGCTGGTAAATCTCAAATTGGCGTCCCCCGCATTGAGCCATTCAATGAATTCACGGAGGTCGTCTTCCTCCCCCCTCCAAATGAAAAAGATGTCATCAATGAACCGTTTCCAGCTCATGACGTTTTCAAAGAAGGGGGCCAACTCATTGAAGACATTAGTTCTTTCAAACTCCCCCATATACAAGCATGCTATGCTAGGTGCACAGCTGGCCCCCATGCTGACCCCAGAGGCCTGCCTATATAGGTTGTTGTCAAATTCAAAGTAGTTCTCAAAAGGTACTACTCTTAGGCATTGTAGGATGAATTCACTGTTTGTTATGTTGGAGTTCCTAGACAGTACAGTTTCAATCGCCTCATATGCTCCTCTTTGAGGGATATTGGAGTATAATGCTTCCACATCGAGGGTAACCATTATTTCCAGATTTTCATGAAATGGAATGCCTTCCACCTGTTGGATGAAGTGTCCTGTATCCCGTACATACGACTCCAATTCAGTCACCATTGGGTTCAAGAATTTGTCAATATATTTTGACAACGGCTCAGTAGCAGAGCCAATTGTAGAGACAATTGGTCGCATGGGAGGGTCCACACTGTTCTTATGGGTTTTAGGTAGCCCATATATGATGGGTATTTTGGTGTTAGATGGCGTGAGAAACTCAGCCTCAGCCTCACAAATGTGGTCCTGATTGACCGCTCTTTGAACCATTGTCAATATGCGCCTTTTGAGGGCGTTTTCAGGATTCCGAGTGATGCGGATGTAGTGTCCAGAAGATGAGAGCAGCTCAGTCATTCTTTTCTTGTAATCGGCGGTATCAAAGAGAGTGATCCCTCCCCCTTTATCACAAGGTTTAATTGTGATTTTTTTGTTGGATTCAAGTTCTTTAAGGGCTCTATTTTCTGAGGGGGACAAGTTTGCTTTTGGTATCGGGACAAATTTTGTCATTTTATTGATTTTGTATATGACTGTCTTCTCAAAGATATCTACCTCAGGTCCGACCATTTCTAAGGAGGGTGTGAATGAGGACGGAGGTTTACAGCCAGATCTGTTATTCTCATTATCCGGTGATGGTGCTTCTTGGAAAAACTTTTGAAGGCGGACCTTCCTGAAGAAGAGCTGCAGATCTCTGTGCAGTTCGAATTTGTTAAAGTTGGTAGATGGCACAAAGGACAGGCCCCTTGTTAACAATTGGATGGCCAATGGGTCTATGTTTTCACTGGATAGATTAAACACAGGGAGCCCCCTTATGTTCGCCAGTACTGATGATGGCGGGTCTGTACATACATTTGTGGTTGTCCGCGACCCTGATGGTAATTCCTCGTTTGTGGGGTTCCCGGTGGTGGGCGGGTGTTGCCCCGGCGGTTCCCTAAAAAACGGTTTTGTTGGTAATTGCGGGCATATCCTCCATTTCGATTACCTCGATTGGGGTTATGTCCTTGGTTGGAATTAGGCCCTTGGTCATAATTAGGGTCATATTCTTCAGGGGTGTCTCCCTCAGAGTCAGTTGTTTCTGAAAAGGTGGTGACTTTTATTCCCTGGCCCCATCTGGGCGCCTGTCCACGGGGGGCATTTTCTTCTTGGGTGGTATAAAAATCAGTTCCCAAATAGGGATAAGCCCTTTCCTGTGAAAACATTCGAATATCTTTTCTAAGTTTTTCTGTTTTTCTTTTGAGTAAGTATTCGGAGAAAGAATCCAGTTCGAATCGAATCTCCTCAAGTTTCCTTTTTCCTTCATCTACCGCATCCCCTTCTTTTAGTTTGTCTTCTAATTCACGGATTTCCTTTTCAAGGATGTCCATTATGGTCCGAGCTGTTTCCACGATGAGCATCATCCAGTCCCTGGAGCATCGGTTGGATATAAGGGCCCAACGCTCCAGGAACTGTCTGATCTCAATGAACATCCCTGGGATGTTCCGAACCCTAAGTCCGATTGGGATAGTACCGGCTCTTAAATAGTCAAGCATGAATTTAGCATGCAGTTCCGTCCTTTTTGATTTTTTGCGGAGGTTGAGCAATTTGTTCCAATCTCCGTTAAGTCCTTTGGGGACAGAAAAGTCTTGATTGCCATCTGCTGGAAGTCCAAGCATTTTGGCGAAATCATCATCGGTAAAACCGAATGTTTTTATAGTGTCCATTATAATTTTTATTCAGACAAAGATATATGGTACTGATTGGAAAAGGTTGGAAGTCCGACAGGAGATTTTTATATTGAGAGGGCCAAAAAGACTACACGGTTCGGTCAAATGTGCTTCACAGTTAAACAAACATTCATACTCACCTGTAATACACTCACATTCACACTCCCTATTAGTTCATTCAGCCAAGAGACCCAGAATACCCCCACAGCACAGGGCTATGAGACAATGAACAAAAGAAGGGGGTTCCCCATGGGTAACCGACTGATATAGGCAGGCCAGAGGGGGGGGGAAACAACTGTCAATAGAACAAGAAAGGACACCCTGCCGTTTGGTATAAGGGCCCTAGTACGAGGGTCCCATATTGATATAGAAAGGGGTGATTAGCCTGGGAGTTAACACAGCGCACTGCACACACAAGGTCAACCAGAACAACTCAACAAAAAATATATTCAAAATTATTTTATTTTATTTTCTTTAGATATATTTTTTTCATTTTTAGAATAAAGATATCAGAAACATATAAAATAGAGCAATACTCTCAATCTACATGATACAGTGGGAACATAATAAGGACAAAACCTGATATGGGAGCAATAGGACAAACAAAGGGAAGTTAAGCCACATTCAACCCTGCCCAGTACCAGCCATACTTCAAACACACTATCTTATATACATTCTCTCACTCTACTTTATACCCTATCATACAGCTTTCATTCTTCCATTCATTTTTCAGTCCTGGCGTATGCAACACATAGATGACCAGTATATTGCAAGGATCGGGATGTTCTTCCAGGCACATGACTTTAATACGGGTCCTGATGTAGTTAGGACAAGAAACCGTATCCCTGGAAATACAAGCCGACGCGCGTTTCGGTGACAGGCCAATGAGGCCACACCTTCGTCAGGGCTAAAGGCAGTACACTGGGCGAAATATAATTTTAAAATCTGAAAAATAGAATACAGACAGGTCTCAATATTCTAGTTTTTTACACATATCTAATTCACACTCTTTAAACGATTTTTACATTTCCCAGGTCTTAATATACAAATTTGCACATATCTAGTTCACAATCATAAAAAAGGTTTTTACATTTCCCACAGACACATTTCATTAATCATTGGTCAGATTCAGTTTAACAATTTACATGCACATTCAGACATTTTTGTAATGATAGAAAATGATGTTGACCTTCTATGGCAGCGCAATGTCAAACTACCCAAAAACATTCCCAAATCTGGGTTCCCTGTTTCATGGAACCCATAAGGGCAAAATGATAGCCCTGGCCGAATGAACTTAAAAAGGGCTCTTTTTCACACAACACCTACCACACTTGTCATGAGTTGTAGACACACTTACACTCTTACACATACATGCCTAATTTCTGAAGCTAAAGAATAAAGATGGAGAGGCCGGAACCTGTGACGGACAGTTTATACATTTTTCTTTCCCCTATAGAACCAATACTAAGGTCCTGGTTGCGAATAGCGAGAAAATTGGAGATGATCATTGGGTTAATTTTGATAATCACAGACGATGAGGTTTACCTTTGTATTATTCTGTTGCGATGGATCATAGGTATCTGAGGTAGTATGCTTTACTCGGAGGCTAGAGCTTCTGTTTTTCCTTTTACTGACGTTCAAAGCTATAGATTTTCAAAAGTGGGAATAAGTTAGACACCTGTTGTCAACATTATATTTCTTAACTAGGGTAAAGTTAGAATTTTTAAAAAAAAAGATTTTTTAGGTCATACCATGCTCTCTGTTCACTGTTGCATATGCTAATATTCCCAAGTTATTCCTTCACTTAAATATAAACGTTCCCCGTTTTCAGATAGATGATTTCGAAAGACTATATATACACGAGTTAGCTAGACTGGTTACCCTAACTTATCTCCGTAACCACTAAAGAATATTATTTCTGATTTACCTATAATCTCTTTGGGTCACTTTGGGTCACTTCATCCGGACAAATGGCGGGGATAAATACTTTTACTTGCTCCCTGTGAGGGTGATAAGATACATTGATTATAGTATTTTGCTTAAATATACCCTCTAGTTATTTAACCCGTGTTTCACCTTTTAGCCCAGTATTGTTTACCTAGATGGATTACTATTCGAGTGGCGTTTTCCCCAACTGCCAGATCAGGCGGTGGTGGCTTAGCTGGTTCGGTATTCAAAGATCTATAGAGGACGGGGGTAGATATTAACATGACGAAAGTCTCCCCTTAGTTTTTGTATTTGTATCATAGCCTATAATTGAAATCACATTAAAGACATACCGGGAAAGCCTGCGCACACTCCTATATTGTGCTCTTCACTGTCGGGCGTGACTGTTGACTCGAGTTCCTAATAAGAAATGACGAAAAACGGGAAATACCTCCCTTAGTCTCATACTATTACTAATTAGGAAACACAGCACACAATTGTTTTTGGGAAATTACCTTCAACGTGGGCGCACGCCAATTTATGTGGGGTTCCGCCAACTCCTTCCACTCGGCCTATCGTAGAGGAAGACGATGGGTAATCGTGAATCCTAGTGTGTAAAAGCGAGGATATAAACTCATTATATTACTCCCGTATCTAATTTGTGTGTCCTACAGCTCCCCATGCTACCATTTCGGTCCACTTACCTTCAGAGTGAGGATCGTCTTCTTTCAGTGGGGTTCCGTCGACCGAGTCTGTCGACCAAGTACGGGAGACAGGATTCTCGTTTGTTTACTTCCTGTCCTAATTTAAATAGTGAGAGTTTGGCGCCAAAGGGGTGTCACGGTCATCCAGGATGGTACGAGGTTGACACAAAAGAAGGACTCGTTTTCCCTATTGAATTCTGGCCGCCATCTTGAGTAGACGACACAATACTGGTGCTTAATCAAGCAGATTAATCAAGCAGATTTCTTTCTGCTTGGCCTCTTTGCGCCATAACCGAAAGGAATCAAACATGGCCGGCCTAGCCTTCTTTGTAAACAATTTTTCTTCGAGATTATCTAAAATCTCAGTTTCAAAACTACCATGGGGTGGCCAACTAAGGACACCATTGTTTTTAGTATAACGGATCCAATATTCATTATATACAATAAGGCCCACTCCGTGTCGACTGTAGAGCTCATAAATCGGCGTTCCAACTGGAGGTATCGGACATGAGTCCTCCAACCCGGAATCCGTGCTGCAACATTTAAGGAAACCAAACAAAGTACTACGGCCAGGCATCGTGCACACTAACCGAGTTTACAAACTTCAAGGGTTATCGAATTACGATATCCTCGCAAAAATACGAGAACCTCGGTTTTTGGCAATTGCAATCGTCAAAGAAAACCCAACAACTAAGAACCACAAATGCAATGGAACCATCAATCAAGTTTCAACAACAACAACCAAGTGTACAGGGAGCGACCCACAAATACTTAACTGAAAGAACAATGGCGTCACCAGGAAGGCCCGTCTATCGTCTCGCCGTACAAAGGACTACGCCAGGCGCCAAAACAGGTCGACAGTCAGGGCATCAGTCCGTCGCAGCCGTCAGGTGGCGGGAATCTTTGCGGGAAAAGTCTTCGGACCACTTATTTCGACAACAGGATTGATGAAGCGGGGTGCACCTTTCCTCGGAGATTTCACACGAAGTTCCTCACGATCGTCAGGCTTTGGACCGGTACCGCTGATGTCGCCCCACATTGGGCGCCAACTGAAGGACTGGGCTATTCTAAGGCCCAGCGGTGCCAGGGGACAACACCTGAAACCTTCGTTGGCTACCTGTTCCGGCATACAAATCACAGAGACACGGGACACTTCCTTCGGTGTCAAAGATCAGCGTTTATTTACTGCAGGGATACAGAGATCGCAAGAAGTACAATGAAGTGTAGGTTCTGAGAGTCTGCTTCGAATTGCAAAAAGTGGATCGCTCCTTTTATACATATTTTCATCATTGCACAACATAGTGAACAAAAGGTACAACTCAGTTCCCACAGTAAACTTCAAAAGGGTTGCATTCATGTTTTCAGAAGCCCGGAACATAATTACAGTAGCATTGCCGGTTCCCAACTGTAAAAGCACGTTATCCCACTATTAGGCACATTCCATTCTGGCTGTAAACGAGTTAAGAGAAGAGACAGAAACAGGTGCAAGGAAGACAAAGACAGACAACAGATTGAAAAGAGTGTAGGGGCAAGATCGGAAGCGTGATCGCAGGATCAAAGGATTCAGCCTAACGCATGCACGGCTGAAACAATAGACCAGCACAGCAAGATGAGCCTTGAGCGGAGCCATCTGCGTTTGCCGTGTCATCCCCCTAGTCATAAAGACACACTCAAAGGATATGCATCTTCCGCAAGAGCTTGGGAAACCCAGGGTCACAAAGCGGACATTGTCAGTTCGCCGGCTACGTGAGGGCAAGAAACAAAATGGATGCCGTATCTAAAATGGAACCCGTGGGTTCAGATGGAGAAACCCACGAATAAGACGAACGCTGCAAAGTAGAGTAGCGAAAACGCGTACACCCACTAAACTCGTCATTTGCGGTTCATAGATACCAAACTCGTCCATATTCGAACAAGCCCAAAACGTCATTACGATTTCCACGGAACCTCAGGTTCCTCTGGGGGTATTTTTCCGGGGGCAGTTTCTGGCAAGGTGCCTCCAGTCCCCGCACTCAAAACACTGCGGACCTCTAGTAGGGACGGGGTCTGGTCGGTACTGTCGGTTCTTCAGAGGATCCATCAATGGTTTTACCATTTTTTTTCTGGTTTGACGGTGGTAGTAGAAGGGCGATTCGCTTTATCAGAGTCCCAAAGTTGAGGACGAGGTTGAGCCAGGTAAAAGATGTTGCCATCTCAAGTGCTTGCTCAGCTGTTAAATGGGTATGCTGTCTGAGCCACCGATGTATAGGATATGGTAATGCCTCTACATATTGCTTCAAATAAATGAGTGACATAATTTCTTCCTTAGTATTAACCTGGGGTCATAGCCATTTATCTGCAGCGGCTTTCAGTTTAAAATAAAGAGTTTTTGGGTTATCAGTGAACATTCCTCTCTCCTTACGGAATCGGACCCTATACGTCTCAGCGTCCACTCCGAGATGGTCTAGGATTATCTGCTTTATCTCCAGGTATGGTGTGTGACCATTTGCATCTGCCACCTGATAGGCAGCCTGAGCTTCTCCGGTGAGGAGTGGTGCCAAATAAAACGGCCACTTGCCTTCTGGCCAACCTGAAGCACGGGCTGCTCTCTCAAAGTTTAAAAAAAACACGTTGGGATCTTCGCCGGCCACTTACTTCTGTAGGGAGACATTGGGGCCCACCCCAGCACAGGTTTGGAGCTGGGTGGTCAGTTCCAAGCGGTCGTCAGCTACTTTCTGTAGCTGATCAGCTTGACTAGCAAGAGAGTTTCTAAGTAGCTCCCTGTCTGCATGGGCACTGGACATTTGCTTCTCTACTGCCCATTCCAGCTTCTCCTGACCGCAGATAAGCTGTTGTATAAGGTTTTCCATATTGTTAATGTGGGGACGTAATCTATCCCACTTCTGACACCACGTGTCGCGCGGTGGAGAAGGAGACAGGGAGACAGTGATATGTTCAATAGAAACCGAAGGGTTTATTGGCCGAGACTTAAAAAAAAATAATAATAATAATTGTCCTTATAATGTCCTTTAAGAAGGCCTTCGCTCTCTTTCTTCAGAGAGTAAGGGAGTTAACTCTTGACTTCACTTTCAGGGCACAGCAGCTTGGAATCCTCGTTCTGGTGTACCGTTTGCAGGGCCATAAACAAATAAAGAGAAAGAAAAGACTTGATAAGGGGAGCGTTCCTTTTGACTAATATTTTTCAGGGGAAAAGAAGTGAAGGATCGGGCACCCAACCGTCACTGTGAAACATGCTTTTGTAAAGGAAGTGTGGGTGGTTTGAGCACGCTAGTTAGATTGCGTTTTCCTCTCCCCCACCTTCCCCTTGTCCCAGCCTTCCCCCAGGTAGCCCCGTACCTTCAGAAGCCACGACCCTTCTTGACCGTGGCTGGCTTTTGCGTTGTGCGGGAAGAGGTCCGGCTCCCTGTTTTCTACGGTTGCGGTTGGCGTTTCCTTGTCCCGCTGCATTCCAGGCTCTGTCCCGTTACAGGTTCCTGGGTCCTCGAGTTCAGGTGAGATGAAGCAGGTCTCCGTGCTTCTCTCCGCTTTCCAGGACGCTGTTATCCCATGAGCAGGGGTTGATGGATGACTCACTCTGTCCGCGTCCTCCTCTTTGAAGGAGTAGCGATCAGCTGAAACGAGCAGGTGATCCGACGCCGAAGCCAAGGCTGCAGAATTGTTAAAGGGCCAGTGCAGCTCACTCATTTCTGTGGATGGCTGGAAATAGAGAAGGGGAGAAGGCAACAGGTAAGGAGGTAATTGATCCATACCTATAGCGGAGGAGGAGTCCATAGGCAGCTCTTCATCACATGTGCATAAATATATTAGATAATAACAAGACAGACCGCGAATCCCACAATACTAGTCAACCAGATTTAGATAGGTCAGGGTGTTTGGAAGTGGAACAGAGCCGGAGGCCACCAAACCCTGGCCAGGGGCCGCCACGCAAATATCTATCCATCCTCAGAGGATTATTATATTAAGGATTTATATTGGCTTGGTGGCCCCTGGGGTTTGGTGGCCCTGTGCAGGTGCACAGCTTGCACATGCCTATGGCACCCAAGGGCAGGGAGACAGGTTCAGAGTCTGCGGGAGCTGGGGATGATTCCTCCCAGGGCCAGGAACGCTCCTCCACAGAGGGCTTTGCTGCTGGCCCCAGTAAATCCTCCTGTTGTTAATATTGATAATTATACTTCCCTAACTTTTATTGCACCAGCACCATATTATTTCTGAAATAATATTTTGATTTCCTTATTCTATTTTTTACAAAATCTTCTTCAATGTTCAATCTAGACAATCGGTTTGTAAATTATTTTTATCCCTGCTTTTAACTGCCTCCGTTATGAGTCTACTACTACTACTATTAGTCTGTCTGTAGCTAAGCTGGCACAGGTGGCAACTCTTTATTTTAAAGGTTTTAAATACAACTCCGATTCACCAATCGCTCTAGCCACTGAGTCCAGTCCTTTAGGTTGTCCTCTTCTACTCTTCTTAATCTTTAGGCTTTTCAAAAATTCCCACCCAAAAAAATGCCCGACCAGATATTTAACTATTTTTGATAGGATACTAGTACATACTACTACTGTTGTAGAGATTCTGCACATACAGAACTATGCATAGTACGATGTTGATAGGAGGCTAGTCCTTCCTCATACCTCACCCACAATCCCCTGACCGACTAGCTATAGTGTTCCATTAGCTCCCCAAACCCCCGAAGAAACCCAATGATTAGACAACCCAGAACATAACATTACACTCCCGCCCTCTCAGTCATGGAAGCAACACACACCCTTTCGCTCACTCACTTGTTTAAGTCCATAACAAATACCACAGAGTCTATGTAAGTTCAAAAAGTTTATTTTCAAATAACAAGCTCTGTACATTGTTCTACAATGCAGTATACCATACGAGCCAGCACCAACAGCAAAACGCATAAGATTAAAACAATAAACATTCTTACAACTACAAGTCCAGATAAGACAAAAGGGGAAATCATGATAACTGAACAGTGGTTGAAGAACCACCCTCCCCTTGGCAGGAATATAGTTTATATAAAATTATAAATTAAGATCTCTGAGCGAATCCTGGGGCACCCCTCACCTTAGAAGAACCTAGAAGTACTGGTTACATCATAAGCTCTGCAAAGCTCTGTTCATAGAAGGGAATCTTCCGTCTGTAATGAGAACAAGCATTTGCAATACAATAGGTCTCGCATTGACTAGAGTTTGAGGTATTGGCTTTGTAAATGACAATGCCTTTTATGTACTTGAATAGTTACAACAAGGGGTGGTGAGGGACAGAGTCTCTGAATTAAGCAGAAAGCTCTCACCCAGTCAAGAGATCAGGGCTAGATCCAACACCGTTTTTTAGCTCTCTGCACCATCCCAGTTTCAGAATCTGGCTGTATGCAAATTAGTCTGTTCCTGTCCCAGTGCATGATGGGAACAGGGCAAACCAAACTACAAAAGCCAATTCTTACACTGGGAAGGAAACAAGCTCCCGGGGACCGGTTTCTGGCATTACAGCCGTCTTCGGCCCGGTTTGCTTGAATCCTGATGGTGCAATGAGCAAGGGTCTCACATCTGAGAATACCCTTCCACGCTTAGGGTGGACAAAAATAGTTACAACAAGGGGTGGTGAGGGACAGAGTCTCTGAATTAAGCAGAAAGCTCTCACCCAGTCAAGAGATCAGGGCTAGATCCAACACCGTTTTTTAGCTCTCTGCACCATCCCAGTTTCAGAACCTGGCTGTATGCAAATTAGTCTGTTCCTGTCCCAGTGCATGATGGGAACAGGGCAAACCAAACTACAAAAGCCAATTCTTACACTGGGAAGGAAACAAGCTCCCGGGGACCGGTTTCTGGCATTACAGCCGTCTTCGGCCCGGTTTGCTTGAATCCTGATGGTGCAATGAGCAAGGGTCTCACATCTGAGAATACCCTTCCACGCTTAGGGTGGACAAAAATAGTTACAACAAGGGGTGGTGAGGGACAGAGTCTCTGAATTAAGCAGAAAGCTCTCACCCAGTCAAGAGATCAGGGCTAGATCCAACACCGTTTTTTAGCTCTCTGCACCATCCCAGTTTCAGAACCTGGCTGTATGCAAATTAGTCTGTTCCTGTCCCAGTGCATGATGGGAACAGGGCAAACCAAACTACAAAAGCCAATTCTTACACTGGGAAGGAAACAAGCTCCCGGGGACCGGTTTCTGGCATTATTTTATGTACTTGAAGCAAATCCATTTTCTGTGGGAAATGAAGCTTATGGGAAGAGAGGAGAGGATGTGAGGTATAAAACTGTGCCCTGGTATAGGGGAGGAGACGCTAGAGAGGGGGGTTGGACTTGGAGGTACAGGATGAAGGGTGAGGAGGGACAGTGGGGAGGAAGCAAACAAGGGTAAGCACATCACGGAGGGAAGTGGGGAAGAAGCACAGAAGGTGAGCACATGACGGAGGGAAGTGAAGAGGAAGCACACATGGGTGAGCACATCACGCAAGGACCACTGGATCTCACTATCACTCAAAAATTGGATCTCACAATCACTCAAACACTGGATGTCACTATCACTCAAACACTGAGTCTCACTATCACTCAAAGACTGGATCTCACTATAATTGAAACACTGAGTCTCACTATCACTCAAACACTGGATCACTTTCACTCAAACACTGAGTCTCACTCTCCTACGCCGACAACACCCAGCTGATCCTCTCCCTGACCAACGACCCCGCCACCGCCAGAGCCAATCTGCACGAAGGGATGAAAGAGGTAGCCGAGTGGATGACGACCAGCCGCCTGAAACTGAACTCAGACAAGACGGAGGTCCTCATCCTGGGCTCCTCGCCCTCCGCCTGGGACGACTCCTGGTGGCCCCCCGCCCTGGGCACCGCACCCAAACCGACAGACCACGCACGCAACCTGGGCTTCATCCTGGACTCCTCCCTCTCCATGACCAGGCAAGTCAACACTGTCTCCTCTGCGTGCTTCAACATCCTGCGCATGCTACGGAAGATCTTCTGGTGGATCCCCACCGAGACCAGGAAGACCGTCACGCAGGCCCTCGTCACCAGTCGACTGGACTACGGCAACACCCTCTACGCCGGTACCACCGCCAAGCTCCAGAAGAGACTCCAGCGGATCCAGAACGCCTGAGCCAGACTCATCCTCGACATCCCACGAACCAGCCACATCTCCGGACATCTGAGAGACCTGCATTGGCTCCCCGTCAACAAAAGAATCACCTTCCGCCTCCTCACCCACGCACACAAAGCCCTACATGACCAAGGCCCGAGCTACCTGTTGCATTCCACCCTTTCCTTTCTGTGCTGTTCCTTGTTATTTATTTATTTTCTTTGTTGGAACTAGAACCCTGCTCCTGCGTGAGCCTCCCTGGTTCTGTGTTCCAGATTCTCTGTTTGGCAGTTTAATCCTGCTCTTCTGTTATCTGGATGCTCTGTGCCTTTTCACCTACAATTAAACCTTTTTTAGATATAACTTCGTTTGTACTTACTTTACAAAATTGGTGACGATTGGAGAACCTGAGGAGTCCTTTCTGCTGCATTTTCAAGGCACAGGTGCGAGGATTCCTCTTCAAAAAACGAACCTGTCAACCTCTTCATTTTCAACACTTTTGGAGTACTGTTTAAGGAAATCTCTTTTCATACGTCTGATCGGCAACCTCCTGGTATGTACGTTCCGGAAATTGTTGATTTTACACGTTTTTCCTCTTTACGAGAGGATTTCCTTCGGCTACGTAACGTTTGTTGGTTGCCATAACTACCAACCAGCCTGCTCAACGCGTCATCACGCTCAACGCGTCATCGCTCTCAACGCGTCATCACGCTCATCACGCTCTTTCGAAGGCTGATCCACCTTGTTCTTCGTCTTGTTGCCTACGTCACAAAGCGTCCTGGATCACAGAGCGTCCGCTCTGGATGACTCTGACCAAGCCGATCTTACTTTCGCGCTGAATCCTAACGCTGTGTGCTTGATCTTTGACGCGCAACAACATGATTAAAGCCTTCACATTGTACTATACGCGTTGAGCGGTGCATCTCCTGGCTGAAACGTTTATACTGGTTGGTACTTTTACATTGAAAAACTTATATTTAAACTGTCACCTCCTGAGAGACTTGTTATTTCTACAAAGTTTCCACTACACTGTGAGGAGTTTGTGCTACATAATTTTAAAGTGTGCTTCATTTTTCCTTTGGATATTCTTTCACTAGACTTTGTTGCTTCAAGTATATTTTTGACATTTTCAGGAATATTTTTCTCTTTGTGTGCACATTTTGGGACGATTCTTTACAATTTATACCATTCTTTTGGCATTTTCTGTGCTATATACAGAAACAAGTACTTTATTTAATTTGTGTTAACATTTTACTCAACCATGCAATTTGATCCTCCAAGCAAGTTTCTGCAGAGCAAAGGTGAACCATCTATTCCATGGTCACGATGAAAAGAAGAGTTTATTACTTATCTAAAGGCTATCGATGGTGAGCGTATGTCTGCTGAGAGGAAGAAAAATATTTTCCTCCACTGCTTGGGTTCAGAGGGTCAAAATGTATTCAGAACTCTTCCACCTATGCGTTCGGGTGGTGATCACAATGTTTACGATGAAGCATTATTGCATATTGAAAATAGGTTCAAACCCCATACTAGTGTTGCATTAAACAGGTATAAATTCTATACTAGAGCTCAGGAAGAAAATGAAAGTTTTGATGACTTTCTTACTGCACTTCGAGCTTTGTCCCTACATTGCAATTTTGGGTTAATGACTGACGAAATGCTCAGGGACCAAATCATTGTACACGTAAGAAGTAAAAAGGTTCAGGAACAACTTTGGATCTTGGGTGATCCCAGTTTAGAAGTGACTATCAGTACCTCCAAAGCTCTTGAACAGTCTGAGCGTTGGATGAAAACTCTTGAAAGTAAAACTTCTTCCGGTACTGTTAGTAAGTCATCTTCTAGTGTTGATGAGGGTAATGTTAATGTTGTTTCCCCTTCTGGCTCATTTTCCAATGGCAAGCCTAACACCAATACGAAGACTCAGTCCAACTCTAAAAATTATTACTGCTTCAGATGTGGTAATCCCAACCACATTGCTTCGTATCCTCGTTGTCCTGCTATTGGAAATGAGTGCACCAAGTGTGGACGTGTAGGTCATTTTTCAAAAATGTGCAAAGACCCTAGTACAAGAAAAGATTCATCCTTTTCCTCTAAAGGCAAAGTTTCTACTGTGTCACAAGGTATGTCATCATCCCAAGACCTTGAACATGGTATTGTTGTATCTATCCGCAATATGTTTGATATCAAATCTGCAGAAACTTTGAGTTCTCCGGATTGTATTGTTAATATTTTAGGAAAACAGCTCAAACTTATGGCTGATTCAGGCTCTCCGTGGACCATTATTACCAAGTTGTATTGCCATGAAGTTTTTGGGGACCTTGTTGATCAAACTAGCTTATGTGAGCCTGATATTGTTGCACAAAACTTTGATGAATCCTACATTAATGTTGTTGGTTATAAAGAAGTCCTTATTGAATTTAGGGGAAATAATGCTTGGATCAAAATGTACATTGCTGTCAAAGGTGTGAATGTTCTGGGCTGGAGGGATCAAGCCAGACTTGGAATTACCTTAAATCCCAGGAACAAAGATCCTATCTCTGTGGTTGCCATTACTTGTGATACTTCACCTTTAGACAACACTGCTTCCTGTGGTGGTAATACTCTTCTGTCTGATAATAGTATGATTGCTTCTGAAACTTTCAAGAATGTGTGTGATCTTGAGAAGGATCTCCCTTTGTTATTTCCTCGAGTTTTTTCTGAAAAACTTGGCAAACTTAAAGGTTTTTCCCATAGAATTAAAGTTAAAAGTAGTGCTATCCCAGTCAAACAAAAATTGAGGGGTGTACCCATTAGTATTAGAGCTGAATTCAAAATCTTATTGGACGACATGATTCTTGGAGGTGTTATTGAGGAAGTAGAGTCCTCTGAATGGGTTTCGCCCATCGTTTTGGCTCAGAAACCCGATAAAAGTATCAGGTTGTGTGTGGACCTAAGGGCTCTCAATGCCAATTTAATCACTGATTGTCACCCTCTTCCCAATATAAACAAAATGGTATGTTTATTGGATGGTGCTTGCATCTTTTCTACCCTTGATTTGCGTTCTGCTTATCACCAAATTGAATTAACTGATGATGCAAAGCATTTTACCACTTTCATCACTCCTTTTGGCCTTTTCCAATTTAAGAGGATGCCTTTTGGCCTAGCCTCCGCCGCTTCGGTGTTTCAAAGAGCTATGCACCACATTTTTAAGGATGTTTGCTCTTTCGTGAAGTGTTTCCAGGATGATATCCTCATTTTCTCTAAGAATGTGGATGATCATCATGTCCACCTTAAGGATGTGTGCAACAAGTTATGCAATGCTGGTCTTACCCTTAAATTTAACAAATGTAAGTTCTTTTGTAAGAGTGTGGAATATTTGGGTCACACGTTATCTGCGGATGGTGTGGTTCCCAAGCGTTCCCTTGTTGATGCTATTGTGAAAGCCCCTTCTCCTGATAACAAAGAGAAATTGCTTTCCTTTGCTGGCTTATGCGAGTACTACAGTAAGTTTATTCGCAATTTCGCCACGAAAATGGAACCCCTCAGGGAGCTTACTAGGAAGTCCTCAGACTTTGTGTGGTCTGATAGGCAAGAGTCTGCCTTTTGTTCTATTAAGGAAGATATTGTGAATGCTCCCACTTTGAGATCCTTTTCCCTTAACAAGAAGTGCATCATCACCGTGGATGCCAGTTGTTATGGCCTTGGGGCTGTGTTAGGTCAGATTTCAGGCAAGGAAGAATGGTGCGTTGCTTTTGCGTCTCAGACTCTATCTCTCACTGAGAGGAGGTATGCTGTCATTGAAAGGGAATTGTTAGCCTGTACATGGGCTGTTGAGCATTTTCGCAATTATGTTTGGGGCAACAGGTTCATTCTCAAAACTGATCACAAGCCCTTGGTTGGAATCTTGTCTCCTGGGGGCGGTTGGAACTCAACTGCTCGCATTGCACGTTTATCTTCTAAGTTGCAGGAGTATGATTTTGAGGTTTTGTATGTTCCTGGTAGAAGTAATGTCACGGCGGATTTTCTCTCCAGGTTGCCTTGCCCTGATATTGGTACCAATCCAGATAATCGTGAAATTGATATTGTTTCTGTAGTCAATGACTATGTTTCTAGTGATTTCAAGGGAATCTCTGAAGTTGAGTGGATG
The DNA here is from genome assembly GCF_964263255.1 of Lissotriton vulgaris. Lineage (NCBI taxonomy): Eukaryota > Metazoa > Chordata > Amphibia > Caudata > Salamandridae > Lissotriton > Lissotriton vulgaris. Next base: position 810,019,536 of record NC_141699.1, read on the forward strand.
TCTGAGGTTGAGAAGGATCCTATTTTCTCATTCATTTTTGACTGTTTGGAAAAAGGTTGGCCTAAAGATAAATCTGTTTTGCCTGAATTTGCTCCTTTTTGTCAGGTTCCGTCTGAAATTGAAGCTGTTGGTAGGATTTTGTTTAAGGCTGGGAAAATGATTCCCCCTGCTTCTTTGTATAACAAGATTCTTTCCTTGGCCCATAGAACTCATATTGGAATGTCCTCTATGAAACGCCTTATTAGGACCAACTTTTGGTGGCCTGGTCTTGACAAGATGGTAGACAGAACTGTCCGTGACTGTGTGGATTGTGTCAGTAGTGATAAGATGCTTAAGGTGTCTTCTGCTCCTCTTTGTCCTGTTCCTTGGCCTAATCATCCCTGGCAAAAACTAGCTTTTGACATTTCCGGTCCATTCCATCGCCTTCCTGAGAATGCTCGTTTTGCTTTGGTTTTAATTCACTATCACACCAAATGGCCGGAAGTTAAGTTTGTCTCCTGTGCCACCACCTTAGTCATTATTTCCTTCCTTAGGGAAGTTTTCGCTAGAGAGGGTTCTCCTGAAATCCTAGTTACTGATAACGGCGTTCAACTTATCTCCCGGGACATGGAGGATTTTCTTGTCTCTTGTGGTATCAAGCATCACACTACCTCGTTGTATGAGCCTAGGGAAAATGGCCAGGTTGAGAGGTTTAACCGTGTCCTTAAAAATGCTGTGGAGCTTGCTTGTTCTTCGGGTGAGTCTTGGAGGGATGTGGTAAGGGAAAGACTCTGGATGTATCGCATCACCCCACATGCTGTCACGGAGGTCAGTCCCTTCCAGCTTCTGAGAGGGAGAACTCCTAGTTCCGATATCTGTCCTTGGTGGGTTAGGAAGTTGGATGTTAAGGTTGACCACTTGGACATTTCGCAAGTGGCCAATCGTGTTGAAACCAAGCAGAACACTATGAAAACTTTGTTTGACCGCAAAATGAATGTGAAAGTTCCTGATTTTGTTGTGGGTGAGTGGGTCAAAATCAAGAAACCTGGGTTCACTCTCAAAGGTCTTTCTAAGTTCAGCAATCCCATTAAGATTGTTAAAGTTTTCAGGAACTCTGTCATTACTCAAGATGGTAGAGCCTGGAACATAAGGAAGGTTGCAAAGTGTAAGTCTGTTACTCCTGGTTCTGTTCAGGTACTTCCTCATGACAAAAGTTCTGCTCAGAGTCCTACTCATGACGACAGCGACTGCGTTCTACCCTCTCAGTCTGTGGCTCATAGAGTTAAAACCAATGCCAGACCTGTTGTTATACCTTCTAGGTTTCTGTCCTAATTGCCCCCTTCACCATACAGTTTTGTTTGTTTTATAGGAAGGAGATGTGTTGCATTCCACCCTTTCCTTTCTGTGCTGTTCCTTGTTATTTATTTATTTTCTTTGTTGGAACTAGAACCCTGCTCCTGCGTGAGCCTCCCTGGTTCTGTGTTCCAGATTCTCTGTTTGGCAGTTTAATCCTGCTCTTCTGTTATCTGGATGCTCTGTGCCTTTTCACCTACAATTAAACCTTTTTTAGATATAACTTCGTTTGTACTTACTTTACACTACCTCAACAACCGAATCAACTTCTACGCTCCCAAACGCCACCTCCGATCAGCCAACCACGCCCTCGCCGCCGTCCCCCGCATCCGAAGAGCGACAACAGGAGGAAGGTCCTTCTCCTACCTGGCCCCCAAGACCTGGAACTCCCTCCCGACCGACCTGCGCCTGACCCAAGACCACCTCTCCTTCAGGAAGAAGTTGAAGACCTGGCTGTTCGAGCAGTAACGGCACCCCCCCCCCCCCCCCCCCAGCACCTTGAGACCCTACGGGTAAGTAGTGCGCTCTATAAATGTCTTTGATTGATTGATTGATTGACTATCACTCAAACACTGGATCACTTGCACTCAAACACTGAGTCTCACTATCACTCAAACACTGAGCTCACTATCACTCAAACACTGAGTCTCACTATCATTAAAACACTGGATCTCACTATCACTCAAACACGGGATATCACTAATTCTCAAACACTGAGTCTCACTATCGCTCAAAAACAGGATCTCACTATCACTCAAACACTGGGTCTCACTATCACTCAAACACTGGATCACTTTCACTCAAACACTGAGTCTCACTATCACTCAAGCACTGAGCCTCACTATCACTAAAACACTGGATCTCACTATCACTCAAACACTGGATATCACTATCTCTCAAACACTGAGTCTCACTATCGCTCAAACACAGGATCTCACTATCACTCAAACACTGGGTCTCACTATCACTCAAACACTGGAACTCACTATCATTCAAACACTGAGTCTCACTATCACTCAAACACTGAGTCTCACTATCAATCAAACACTGAATCTCACTCCACGTGCCCCATAATGTGTAAGGAGAACAGTGTGTGTTATAAAGCGCACTGACCCCTGCCGCTGGGAAATAGGCGCTATTGAAAATGTGAAATCTGTAGCTGCGGGTCCAAAGGTTCCTGTCCTGAGCCGGCGAGCCACTCAAAGAAGCGCATGCCGCTTTTGGAAGGCAGTGGGCGGTTTCTTAAAATAACAAATACACAAAATGGCGAATGAACGTAGACTTGTGTGCGGCGTGTGCCACTAAAAATGCGGCACACTATTTGTATCAGGGCACACTGGGCATCACATGCTCGCTGGGCCTAAATAAAGAGGAGAAAAGAAATCGCCTCACTTTTGAAATTGGAAAAGTGTGACTACATTTGAGGGAAAATTAGTTTGCACATTTGTACAACAAGCAATAACAAGTGTTACCTTTTTGACCGTGTCATTAGCATATTCAAAAATGAGGACAGCAGATTGCATCAAATGTGTTGACAGGGGTCAAAGGGCACGATCACCAAAAAAGAAAAATACTGCACCCTAGACGGCAGTATCTGAATATTATGAGAGTCACCCACTTGGGCTCTCGCAGCTGCCATATATAAATGCATAAATGGCAGAGTTACACTTAAAAAGGTTAAGTGGATGAGTATATCCCTTGTCCTGAATGAGCATGTCTCGATCAATGTAGGTGGCTTCCTTCTGTCGCCTAGGCAAAATGGACACAATGGAGACATGACACAGATCAGCGGCTCTGACAGGGCCCAAAATACCACTCCAGTGCCCTGGACTGCAAAAAGCACTATTTCACTATTTTGCTTCTCATCTACTAGCCCATTGAAAAGAGTGGGCCCATAGAAGGATTTTTGCTGCTCCCACTAGGGAAAGGCATTACTTACAGCTCTGTGCCCTTGGAATGGGGCCATATTTGCTTGTTTGCTTTGCTGGTGCCCTCTGCTCTTGGTACCTCAGAGAGCCACCTTGGCAGTGCCCCGAGCTTCAACTTGAACAGGAAGAGGCAGTACACTTCCTGAAATAGAGGCACACAGGGTTGTGCACGGACCAGCTCCAGATATAAACGCTGGGGGCGGTTGCAGGACAAGCAACAATGCCCCAGAAAACACCATTGCGCCTGTCACCTCTCTTAAAAACACCCTGAGGTGCGACTAACTCCGTCCGCTCAGCAGGAGGCGAGGGATGTCTGAATACACTGTAGTTCTTTATAATGTTTTAGTTATATTATCTCGAGAGCGATAACAAGCAAACACACCTATTTATCAAGACTGGCTTGAGAGCGGACCAACCCAGTGATTGCAGTGAGCAGTGTTCGCATCAGGCAGCAGAGAGGGGTGGATGACTCAGCGAGAGGTAACAGGGGCCTAATCCCGGGGCTTCACTAATCCCTCCGCGACTGAACAGGCAGCCGCCTCTCTTCACGTGCTCAAAGAATTCAGAGCATAATACTGGAAAGATTAGCGGAGATGAGTGGGGGAGGATGCGCTCGCAGGAACCTCCATGCTGTGAACACATATCCAGGAAAGCTTTGCACGGTGCAATGCATCCTAGAGTATGGAGGGGTTACATTTGCAGAAAAATGTCTTTAAATCTTTTGTACATTGAATAAAAGTTATATTGTGTCAAGATATGAGGTAAGCATAAAAGACACTGTCTGCTATCTTCAAGGCCTCTTCACTGGACCACACTCACTGTGCTGATTTGTTTACTCACAATCTTGAATGTTAAAAACAACAAGCGGCAGTGAAAGGGATTGCAAAAGCGATCGCTATTATAAATATTAAAAAACACGCCCACAAGTGGTGTGCATGTGAGCGCCACACCAAAAAATGTGTTTTCAATTATTGCGCCCGTGTCTGGGCACGATAATTGAAATCACATGGCCTTTGATGCTCGTAATAGACACCAATAGGACATGGGCGGAGCAATGCACCCGTCTTTGGCCTATTGCGTGCCGTGTTTGTAAAATACATGCACGCAAAGGCCAGTAACGTGGAACAAAAGGAAAAGCCCATGCTCGTTGGTGTGCCATTCCTAGGTCAGTCTACTAAGCCCTGTTTTTACCTACTAAAAGTCTTGTGCTGCACAAGCAGTGCTGCGCACTGCAGAAATAGGCACGAGACCTTAAAATGATGCGCATTATTATATTTCAAACATTTCTCAGTTGTGCCAAAAGTGTAGCATGTTATGGCTAAGCAACACGGACTGATCACCAGAACTCCATAACAAAGTTGCTTGTTTTTCGAACTTCAATGCAGAGCTCAGACAGTAGCAGAATGAGCTCATGTGGGATTAAATGCTTCTTAGTTCTTATACAGCAAGCTGCGAAGTAACGTGCGCAAAAATAAAAGACACAAAGCTAAAATGGTCGCGCAGTTCAGGCTAACTTAGCAAAGAGACTTGCATGACCCTAGTGACAATAACACTACTAGTGTCTCCTGTACTCTAGTACTACCAGATTTATACTAGTGATGTCTGCTGTATATGTATGTATTCACTTTTGTTTGAATCTTGCTAGTGAAAAAGAATAAATAGGGAGAGGTGTATATGGCATCTAAAAAATCTGTAATGTTTTTATTAGGCGTACTACCAACTACCAGTGCCGGGTCCAGGGGCGATGGTGACCCGGCTATTCTGAAGGGGCAGGAGATGCGGCACCTGCAGGGGCTGCAGGGGGTGAGACAGCAGCAGTGGCGGGCGGTGGTAAGTTATCCTTACTTTTTTACATTACTCTCGCTGCAAGGGTGTACAGTACACTGTACTGTTGAGACTTAGTAAGTAAGAAGTTGTTGTGAACAACGGATGAAGAAGACACCCTTTAGTTAACATTAGCAATAGTGGCAAGAGTTGAATAACCAATGGCCTCTTCTATCTGACTTCAACTCAGCTGTGGAAGTTTTATGGAAAAGACTAAAAGTCAGATCAGATGACCTTGATGGGTGTGTTGAATGAAAAGGGAAAGAAGGGTGGAAGGAGAAAGGATGGGCTAGATATAATATTTATGACTGGCAGAGAAGGATACGTGGGATGCATGCATAGGTGTCTGATATGAATCAGATGCATGGGTGGTTGAAGGATAGGTGGAAGGTGAAAGGAAAGATACCTGCCTGGGTGGGTGAAACTATATGTGTGGAGGATAGCAAGAATCCTCAGTGGTGTTTGGGTCAAACTCTAACCCAAGGCAAGCAAGGAAGGAAAGGACACATGGGTGGTGGTTTAAAAAAAAAAAGAATAAATGTTTGTTGGTGAAACAAACTAATGTTTGTTGAGAGATTAAGAAGAATGATATACGTTTACTTTGAATGGATGGATGCCTGGATGGTATCATCATAGATAGCATAGGTGGAGACTATCACTGGATGAAGAGAATGTGAAAGAAATTGCACCAGAGTAGCAAAGCAGAGGAGAATCTAAGTTGTTTTTTCAGAATACTCCCTTGACTCACAGTACTTTGCAAGCACAGCATATATATTGTGTATGTATGTAGTAGTTATCATCAAGCACCTTCCTGAGTCCAACTCAGAGGACAACTCCATACCTATGTTAATGTTTTTTTGACTGTGTCAGCCAGTCTGCCATGGGTGGCCTATTGGCTTTTTACACAATAAATTAAAACAATGTACATCATGTTGTCCTATATATAAGCAATGATCATGAGATCAGATATCATCTGCCTTTTTCTAGTAGTCGGGGCAGGGTGAAAGTGAAATTAAGTAGTTGCCCTTGATGTAACAGAGTAGGGCCAGTGCCACCCGTGATAGAAAAATATGACCTTCCCCACCTGCAGACAGTAGTAAATAAAACTAACATGAGTCTGCGTCATGACTCTAGTATGTTTGTCTTGGGCGCAGGCTGACTGATCTGGTATGCCAGCTACAACAAAGTTACGGTAATTTGGCAAAACAAGAGGGAAGAAAAGGACTTGTGAACTGTGTACTCAAGTTCATACATAGTGCTAGTATAATGCCAGAAACTCCCACAAATGTTAGAGGCTGAAGAAGTGGGAGGATATGTACATACCACAAATATTGTGTACTGTGCTTACTAGTGCTACTGTGCCACTATGTGTTGAATTAATTTGTGTTACTGTTTTGCTAAAAGTATTGGTTAATAGTTTTTTTTCTTTCTTAATAGGGCTACTCCTTCCCAAACAAAACCATCTAGGAAGGAGTAGGCAGCCATGGCCCGGTGCGGAAGCAGGACGCCATCTGCCAGGAATACTGGCGGCTGCTGGCTCTGGCAGAGGAGGCGGCGGCAGCAGCTGCAGTCTCCTCCAATGCCCCAGGCACAAGCCAGGCCCCTACAGTTGTACGGCACCATGGTCAGGCAGCCACCCACCGCCGCCCTTCAATATCCAAACAAAACAGGTGATGGACAGAATGTGGATCGATGTCACACATTCACCCCAGTCCAAAGATCTGGGCCCAAATCCATAATTTTTTTGCACTCCACACCACCCTGGGTTAGACAATGGCGATATGCAAATCAGCTCTGACCCTGTGCCCCATGGGAACAGTCCAGTCCGAACTACAAAAGCCATGTCCTTCCCAGAACGGAATCAAGCATCCGAAGACTGGAGCGGTTTCGAGGTAACACCTCTCATCAGCCCGGCTAGCTTGACTCCAGTGATGTGGAGTGCCTGGGACCCACGTCTGAGCATCCCCAGCGCACTTATGGCGGCATTTGCAAACAAAACAGGTGACGGACAGAATGTGGATCAATGTCACACATTCACCCCAGTCCAAAGATCTGGGCCCAAATCCATCGTTTTTTTGCACTCCACACCACCCTGGGTTAGACAATGGCGATATGCAAATCAGCTCTGACCCTGTGCCCCATGGGAACAGTCCAGTTCAAACTACAAAAGCCATGTCCTTCCCAGAACGGAATCAAGCATCCGAGGACCGGACCGGTTTCGAGGTAACACCTCTCATCAGCCCGGCTAGCTTGACTCCAGTGGTGTGGAGTGCCTGGGACCCACGTCTGAGCATCCCCAGCGCACTTATGCGGCAATTGCAAACAAAACTTTGCACGGATGCTTGATTCCGTTCTGGGAAGGACATGGCTTTTGTAGTTCGGACTGGACTGTTTCCATGGGGCACAGGGTCAGAGCTGATTTGCATATCGCCATTGTCTAACCCAGGATGGGGTGGAGTGCAAAAAAACAATGGATTTGGGCCCAGATCTTCGGACTGGGGTGAATGTGTGACATTGATCCACATTCTGTCCATCACCTGTTTTGTTTGCAATTGCCGCCCTAAGTGCGCTGGGGATGCTCAGACGTGGGTCCCAGGCACTCCACATCACTGGAGTCAAGCTAGCCGGGCTGATGAGAGGTGTTACCTCGAAACCGGTCCGGTCCTCGGATGCTTGATTCCGTTCTGGGAAGGACATGGCTTTTGTAGTTCGGACTGGACTGTTCCCATGGGGCACAGGGTCAGAGCTGATTTGCATATCGCCATTGTCTAACCCAGGGTGGTGTGGAGTGCAAAAAAACGATGGATTTGGCCCCAGATCTTCGGACTGGAGGAATGTGTGACATTGATCCACATTCTGTCCATCACCTGTTTTGTTTGCAATTGCCGCCCTAAGTGCGCTGGGGATGCTCAGACGTGGGTCCCAGGCACTCCAAACCACTGGAATCAAGCTAGCCGGGATGATGAGAGGTGTTACCTCGAAACCGGTCCGGTCCACGGATGCTTGATTCCGTTCTGGGAAGGACATGGCTTTTGTAGTTCGGACTGGACTGTTCCCATGGGGCACAGGGTCAGAGCTGATTTGCATATCGCCATTGTCTAACCCAGGGTGGTGTGGAGTGCAAAAAAACGATGGATTTGGGCCCAGATCTTCGGACTGGGGTGAATGTGTGACATTGATCCACATTCTGTCCATCACCTGTTTTGTTTGCAATTGCCGCCCTAAGTGCGCTGGGGATGCTCAGACGTGGGTCCCAGGCACTCCACACCACTGGAATCAAGCTAGCTGGGCTGATGAGAGGTGTTACCTCGAAACCGGTCCGGTCCTCGGATGCTTGATTCCGTTCTGGGAAGGACATGGCTTTTGTAGTTCGGACTGGACTGTTCCCATGGGGCACAGGGTCAGAGCTGATTTGCATATCGCCATTGTCTAACCCAGGGTGGTGTGGAGTGCAAAAAAACGATGGATTTGGGCCCAGATCTTCGGACTGGGGTGAATGTGTGACATTGATCCACATTCTGTCCATCACCTGTTTTGTTTGCAATTGCTGCCCTAAGTGCGCTGGGGATGCTCAGACGTGGGTCCCAGGCACTCCACACCACTGGAATCAAGCTAGCCGGGCAGATGAGAGGTGTTACCTCGAAACCGGTCCGGTCCTCGGATGCTTGATTCCGTTCTGGGAAGGACATGGCTTTTGTAGTTCGGACTGGACTGTTCCCATGGGGCACAGGGTCAGAGCTGATTTGCATATCGTCATTGTCTAACCCAGGGTGGTGTGGAGTGCAAAAAAACGATGGATTTGGGCCCAGATCTTCGGACTGGGGTGAATGTGTGACATTGATCCACATTCTGTCCATCACCTGTTTTGTTTGCAATTGCTGCCCTAAGTGCGCTGGGGATGCTCAGACGTGGGTCCCAGGCACTCCACACCACTGGAATCAAGCTAGCCGGGCAGATGAGAGGTGTTACCTCGAAACCGGTCCGGTCCTCGGATGCTTGATTCCGTTCTGGGAAGGACATGGCTTTTGTAGTTCGGACTGGACTGTTCCCATGGGGCACAGGGTCAGAGCTGATTTGCATATCGTCATTGTCTAACCCAGGGTGATGTGGAGTGCAAAAAAACGATGGATTTGGGCCCAGATCTTCGGACTGGGGTGAATGTGTGACATTGATCCACATTCTGTCCATCACCTGTTTTGTTTGCAATTGCCGCCCTAAGTGCGCTGGGGATGCTCAGACGTGGGTCCCAGGCACTCCACACCACTGGAATCAAGCTAGCTGGGCTGATGAGAGGTGTTACCTCGAAACCGGTCCGGTCCTCGGATGCTTGATTCCGTTCTGGGAAGGACATGGCTTTTGTAGTTCGGACTGGACTGTTCCCATGGGGCACAGGGTCAGAGCTGATTTGCATATCGCCATTGTCTAACCCAGGGTGGTGTGGAGTGCAAAAAAACGATGGATTTGGGCCCAGATCTTCGGACTGGGGTGAATGTGTGACATTGATCCACATTCTGTCCATCACCTGTTTTGTTTGCAATTGCCGCCCTAAGTGCGCTGGGGATGCTCAGACGTGGGTCCCAGGCACTCCACACCACTGGAATCAAGCTAGCTGGGCTGATGAGAGGTGTTACCTCGAAACCGGTCCGGTCCTCGGATGCTTGATTCCGTTCTGGGAAGGACATGGCTTTTGTAGTTCGGACTGGACTGTTCCCATGGGGCACAGGGTCAGAGCTGATTTGCATATCGCCATTGTCTAACCCAGGGTGGTGTGGAGTGCAAAAAAACGATGGATTTGGGCCCAGATCTTCGGACTGGGGTGAATGTGTGACATTGATCCACATTCTGTCCATCACCTGTTTTGTTTGCAATTGCTGCCCTAAGTGCGCTGGGGATGCTCAGACGTGGGTCCCAGGCACTCCACACCACTGGAATCAAGCTAGCCGGGCAGATGAGAGGTGTTACCTCGAAACCGGTCCGGTCCTCGGATGCTTGATTCCGTTCTGGGAAGGACATGGCTTTTGTAGTTCGGACTGGACTGTTCCCATGGGGCACAGGGTCAGAGCTGATTTGCATATCGTCATTGTCTAACCCAGGGTGGTGTGGAGTGCAAAAAAACGATGGATTTGGGCCCAGATCTTCGGACTGGGGTGAATGTGTGACATTGATCCACATTCTGTCCATCACCTGTTTTGTTTGCAATTGCTGCCCTAAGTGCGCTGGGGATGCTCAGACGTGGGTCCCAGGCACTCCACACCACTGGAATCAAGCTAGCCGGGCAGATGAGAGGTGTTACCTCGAAACCGGTCCGGTCCTCGGATGCTTGATTCCGTTCTGGGAAGGACATGGCTTTTGTAGTTCGGACTGGACTGTTCCCATGGGGCACAGGGTCAGAGCTGATTTGCATATCGTCATTGTCTAACCCAGGGTGGTGTGGAGTGCAAAAAAACGATGGATTTGGGCCCAGATCTTCGGACTGGGGTGAATGTGTGACATTGATCCACATTCTGTCCATCACCTGTTTTGTTTGCAATTGCCGCCCTAAGTGCGCTGGGGATGCTCAGACGTGGGTCCCAGGCACTCCACACCACTGGAATCAAGCTAGCCGGGCTGATGAGAGGTGTTACCTCGAAACCGGTCCGGTCCTCGGATGCTTGATTCCGTTCTGGGAAGGACATGGCTTTTGTAGTTCGGACTGGACTGTTCCCATGGGGCACAGGGTCAGAGCTGATTTGCATATCGCCATTGTCTAACCCAGGGTGATGTGGAGTGCAAAAAAACGATGGATTTGGGCCCAGATCTTCGGACTGGGGTGAATGTGTGACATTGATCCACATTCTGTCCATCACCTGTTTTGTTTGCAATTGCCGCCCTAAGTGCGCTGGGGATGCTCAGACGTGGGTCCCAGGCACTCCACACCACTGGAATCAAGCTAGCTGGGCTGATGAGAGGTGTTACCTCGAAACCGGTCCGGTCCTCGGATGCTTGATTCCGTTCTGGGAAGGACATGGCTTTTGTAGTTCGGACTGGACTGTTCCCATGGGGCACAGGGTCAGAGCTGATTTGCATATCGCCATTGTCTAACCCAGGGTGGTGTGGAGTGCAAAAAAACGATGGATTTGGGCCCAGATCTTCGGACTGGGGTGAATGTGTGACATTGATCCACATTCTGTCCATCACCTGTTTTGTTTGCAATTGCTGCCCTGAGTGCGCTGGGGATGCTCAGACGTGGGTCCCAGGCACTCCACACCATTGGAATCAAGCTAGCCGGGCTGATGAGAGGTGTTACCTCGAAACCGGTCCGGTCCTCGGATGCTTGATTCCGTTCTGGGAAGAACATGGCTTTTGTAGTTCGGACTGGACTGTTCCCATGGGGCACAGGGTCAGAGCTGATTTGCATATCGCCATTGTCTAACCCAGGGTGGTGTGGAGTGCAAAAAAACGATGGATTTGGGCCCAGATCTTCGGACTGGGGTGAATGTGTGACATTGATCCACATTCGTTCCATCACCTGTTTTGTTTGCAATTGCCGCCCTAAGTGCGCTGGGGATGCTCAGACGTGGGTCCCAGGCACTCCACACCACTGGAATCAAGCTAGCCGGGCTGATGAGAGGTGTTACCTCGAAGCCGGTCCGGTCCTCGGATGCTTGATTCCGTTCTGGGAAGGACATGGCTTTTGTAGTTCGGACTGGACTGTTCCCATGGGGCATAGGGTCAGAGCTGATTTGCATATCGCCATTGTCTAACCCAGGGTGGTGTGGAGTGCAAAAAAACCGATGGATTTGGGCCCAGATCTTCGGACTGGGGTGAATGTGTGACATTGATCCACATTCTGTCCATCACCTGTTTTGTTTGCAATTGCCGCCCTAAGTGCGCTGTGGATGCTCAGACGTGGGTCCCAGGCACTCCGCACCACCGGAATCAAGCTAGCCGGGCTGATCAGAGGTGTTACCTCGAAACCGGTCCGGTCCTCGGATGCTTGATTCCGTTCTGGGAAGGACATGGCTTTTGTAGTTCGGACTGGACTGTTCCCATGGGGCACAGGGTCAGAGCTGATTTGCATATTGAGGTAAATGAAATTTTTATGGTCAAGTATGTCCCCTAACGTGTACCCCAATGTCTCCATGTACGAGTTTAATGTGCATGTAACTTCCCTCCGCAACCGAATTTGAAGACGCAAATACATTTGCGTTCAACGTTAATATGTCCTCTATCAGATCCACCATGATTGGATCGATAATTCAGTTCCTAAGTATGCCTTGCCAACGTCTTTACATGGTGCACTTTCACGTTTTTCCTGGCTCTGCTGAGCCAGGCCCTGATTTCTGCCTTCGAGCCACTTCTGTCTCTGCCTCTGAAAGCTGCAGCGTGAAGATGCATCCCTGACCTCTGCCTTACTTCCTGCCAAGCGAAGCAGTGCCTGGCTCGGCCTGGCCTGCCTGCCAAAACAGTATTTTGCCTTCAAGTTATCAGTGTAGCCAGTTCAGCCTCCTCGAAAACACATTCCTGTCTAGTGAAATAGGTAAACATATCCCCGGCTGCAGATCAAAGGGCCAAGCCTTCCTGTCTCCTCCATGTAATTCATGTAATTCATTGCTCCCGTTACCAGGGTAGGCCCATGGCCCCGTGCATTGCACTTAGACACATATGCATTCAGTATAGACTAGCCTCTGCCCGAGAGACCTTTTACTTCAGATTAAACATCCTCCAAATACAAGATATCAGACATGTTAATGGAACAGGTCGATCTGACATGCCAGACTTCTGTCTCTTCTACTAGTACTAAAAGTCAGACCCTCAGCTTTCTCCAGATACACGTCAATCACACGTCATACTATCTGCGCGCGCATCCAGGTCACAGGTTTCAGCTGACTCTGCAAAATCCTCTACGCACCCACCCACTTATGACACTTTTCTGTGACGTTTCCAGTACACGCCTCCGTGCACACCCTTGTACACGCCTTTTTGCTACGCACATGTGTTCTTATCATATACATTTCACTTGTCACGCCTACTGTATCCATTGCCATTGTGTCATTTTACTATATATGTCATGTACTGTATATAAATCGTTGACATCTTTTTGCCATCATTGCATATACCCCCGAACCCTTGTATTGATGGAATTGATTTCCATGGCTCGAGCCATCCCGAATTAAAGCCCGTATGACTCAGACGCCACAGACTCTGCCTCTCATTTGATTGAGCTATTCTTTTACTTGTAATAATTATACAGAAAAATGAACCGGTAAATTATATTTACCACATAATTTGGCGCCCGAACAGGGACCCCTCCCCCACCCCACGCGCCGGCGATGCGTCGCAGGCCTTGCCCCCTACCACAGCCGTGACGGACTTTTATGCGCATCTGCAGGTTTTCCTGTATCTCCCTCAGGCCTACGGTGGAGACGGAGACTGCGGGACAGCATCCAGACGAGGCGGTGAGGAGTGCGGAGGATCCCGACCAGAGCCCAGCCGAGAGAGCAGTGTCCGAGGTATCGAGAGGCCCACCTGTCCAAAGTGTCGAGGCGCATGCGTAGTGCGCAGCTGCAGCAGTGACGTCGTAGCAGTCCAGTCGAGTCGAGATTCCGAGGCCTTCCGTTCCGTGCTTCCCGGTGAGTACCGTTGCTGGGGGCGCATCAAGACGGGTGCATTAATTTGTGTCCGGTCAAGACGGGTTTGGGTACACAGATCCGGTCTGCACTTTTTTAGCAGTGTATCTGTACTGTTTAGCGGTACATCTAGTAATTCAGTTATTCAGTGATTCAGTATTTTTGGTATAGAACTTATTGGTCAGTATTTGTTCGAATTGTTCCAATGTGTTTAATGTCGTGGTATGAGTGATTGTTTGCATTTCTTTACTGTGTTTATCGTATTTGTGTCTAGGTCGAGGTAGCAATGCCTTTGTTTTCGAAATTACGACAGGTAGGAACTAGGAAAGGGATACTTGAAGAAGCAGTTCCCATCCCACCCAGGGACACTCCTGGACATTTTATGTACCATAAGCATGGCTTAGATGCCATACTGTACTTAGACTTATGGGTGGATTATACTAAAGACCTGGAAGAGAAACAGAGATGGCCCGTTACAGGGACATGGGATGCCGAGTGCATCATGAGAGTAGAAGAAGCATTATGGAAAAAGAAAGCCAGACAATCACAGAAAGATGCCATTGAATTATGGCGTAAAGAATCACAGAGACGGACAGAGAAAGCACTCAGAAAAGTAGAGAAAAGTAGAGAGGATTCCGAAAAGGCTAGAGAAAAAGAACTACTAGAAGAAGGACATCAAGTCAGAATGGAACAACACGACAGACAGAGTAATGCCCTTATAACAGGACTGTATCCAGTTCTGGCCGAGGGCCTGCCCAAGGCGACCCCGGAAATACCGAGCGATCTGCCACCTCCATTGGTTCCGACTAAATTGCATAAAAAGACTGCAGCAGACATTTTTCTTTCTTCCTATTTAGATGATGTAGCTCCAGCTTACACTAATGTACCCGTACCACCCGTTAACAATGCCCAGCAGCCTGCTCCGGTTGCTCGAGTAATGACCCCTCCACGTCAGCAAATTCCCGCACCTGTTGTCACTTCCCCTACTGTTCCCCCTACTAATCCTTTTTCGACAGATGCAGCCCAGGGTTCCGCCCCATTACATGTACCTGCCACACAGTCAGCCTATGCTCACGCTTCCGTTTCAGGAGGTGCCGTAGGTGGCCTCCCTCACACCCCGCCACAATTACATCGAGTGACAATGAGAGAATTAGCAATGCAGCGTACGCCACAAGCGAGCACATCTGAGAAACTTAAACATTTACTTACAGATTGTAGATATGATCCAGTACCTGGCAAAACAGGACCCATGATGTTAGCCTCATTACGTTTAGACCGTGTTACAGATTATCTGATGTTATTACCAGAAATGCCAGAACATCTAGACAACATATATCATTTTATTAGAACAGGAGAGAGACCAGGTTGTGTTCGTGAAGCCATGGCACACCAGAAAGTTGAAACACAAGGTTTAATATTGCGATTTTTGATTAATTGTTTGATAAGAGAACAAGACCAGCCAGGCTTTTCGCAAGAAGAGATGGAGGGATTGTCAAAATGGAGTCAGAATATTGCAGATTGTAAGCATGATAAACAGAATTGTATAGATGTCATGACCAGAAAGATCCGTAAAGAAATAGTAGCAATACATGCCCGACGGGAGACTGATAGGCCACCGAGTCAGACGATAAAGATACCTCAGAGGAGGAAGAAACGGAGAATCCAGCAGCGACCCAAGACCTGATAGCGTACGTAGGTAGAGAAAAACTCCCTAGACAGTATCCTCTTGATAGGCCCTTCGACAGACCCATTCGTTTAGGAAACAAGAAACGCTACCTTTCCCCGATACCAGAACGATGTTCCCTTGAACATGTTTTCCAAGTTACTGATAAAATCCTGAAAGAAAGAGTAGGATATCATGAACTCAATACCTTACGCGATCAGGAACTTTCCCGGTCCGCGGTCCAATGGGCCGGGGATGATAGTATATATAATGATGATTTAGAAGTGCAAACGTTTCTAAGTCTTACTCCAGAAGAACAGCGACTAGCTGGTATATACATGACACAACATCTTATTGTACAGTATGAAAACCAACAATCTGACCCAGGTCCGTTATATAATTTATTGCAGGACTTACTCCTGAGAAGGTGGAGAGGTCTAGGTACCGATTTAATTGACATCATTCTAGAACAACGTCATAAATACAGAACTTTCCTGACTCCACGTCTTGTTTCCGTTCCACCCCCAGTAAGACAACCATATCACCTAGACAGACAGAATCCTTTACGAGAAGTGCATCCAATCCGGAAACCAGATGACATACTTGAACGCGTATTTGTATACACGCCCATAACTAAAATGGAACTATTGGAAATGAAGAAAATAGTGCCAAGTCATGGTAAAGATCCAGCAGGGTTTCACCGTGAAATAAAAGACATGTTACTCATGGGGGATTACACATATCCCGATATCATGAAAATATTGAAAGTATTATTGCCTGCCGGTATTTACGAGAAACTCAAAGAAAAAGAATGGGAGGTGGGAGATAAAAAGATTAATTGGACTGAATTAGAAAACGAAGAAACCGGTCGAACCCCAGGTTTAGGTCTTGGGGAGAAAACTAAAGCATTACCAGGATTATTAGCACAGGTTTTGCCAAGATTATTGACAACTAAAAAGGAGGACTGGGATGCAATCTCAGCCTGCAAACAGAAACACGATGAAGACACTAGTGATTTTTACTCCAGATTCGAGAAATGTTTTATTATTAATAGTGGCCTGAAAACAAGTAGCGAGTCATACCCACATCTTTTTGTGACCAAATTAGTCGAGAATTCCTTGCCCCAGGTTAAGAATCGTGTATTGAAAGTCGAGAGCACATGGCAAGCAAATACGCCTTCTCAAATGTTACAAATGTTACAGTACCACCAGAACACAATTAGGGAGGAACATGATCACGAACAAAGACGTATGAAGGATACCAAAATGAAAGTTTTAGTTGCTCAGTCAGTTCCAGCAGATGGTCAGAAAAGGGGTACGACACAGTCCAACAATTCAGCAGCTCCTGTTAAAGGGACATGCAACTATTGTAAACAGCCAGGTCACTATGTAAACGAGTGTGCAGTCTTGAAACACAATATAGCCACAGGTAAAACTAAAGAGAGACCGCGTCCCCCTAGACAGGACCAGGTCCAACAACATATTCCACAGAACGTACAGCCTATGCAGATTCCACAACAGACCGTAGCGGTACCACAGCCTCAGCCCATTGCCGCAACACAACATGTCACACAGCAGATGTACCAATATGCACAATCTGACTACCCCGATTATCAGCAGTACACATGAAACAGCCTAGAGAGGGAGGTTGGCTTGCCTCTTATTGAGGTTCCTGTAGATCAAGAGGGTCCTTACGTACATAGTCAGGTATTGGGAAAGGATAGAAAGTTTTTGATTGACACAGGGGCAAGCAGAACTACCATCAGTCATGACGGGGTTCCAGGGGCACCCCTCTCAGGCTCACAGAATGTTTCCCTTGGATTTTCAGGAAAGCCTATTGTTAATGAAGTATCGAAACCAGTTCCCCTTGCAGTTGGTCCTTTATCCCGTACTACAGATTTATTGCTCACGAAATCATGCCCAGAAAACTTGCTTGGTATTAAAACCCTGAAAGCTCTAGGAGCTGTAATTTGCTGTTCTCCGGAAGGAGTAAGGTTGTTTCTTCGTGATTTTAAGGGACATTATGTATTGAGAGATTTTGATCCCAGGTTACAGAATGTTCCTGCACATTTATGGGCACAAGGCCCCACTGATGTAGGTTGTATGCACATTACACCATACCGTGTTACACTCAAGCCAGGAGTTGTACTACCATGAATCCGACAATACAAGTTACCACCTGATGCTGTAGTGGCTTTACTGAAAATCATTGACGAGCTCATTGCACAAGGAGTGGTTGTAGAAACCGACTCAAATGTTTGTAATTCCCCTATCATTCCGATTCTTAAACGCACTGATCCGAATGCACCTCCAGTCTATCGATTAGTGATCGATTTGCGAGAATTGAATAAATGCATTGTACCACAGTATCCAGTGGTCCCAGACATTTCGTCACTATTGACAGCTATTGATTCGGAAGCGACGTTCTTTACTGTAATCGATCTCAAGAACGCCTTCTTTAGTGTCCCCATTGATCCGGAAAGCCAGTACCTTTTTGGATTCTGTTTAAATGGCCGAAGCTTCAAATTTGCACGCGCCCCTCAAGGATTCACAGAAAGCCCCAGCATCTACAGCCAAGCATTGAAACGACAACTTGACAATATTCACATGCCTGCTAACACTGCCCTACTCCAATACGTCGATGATCTATTGATCACCGCCCGTAGTGAACCAGAGTGTGAACAAGCATCACTGACAGTCTTGTATTTCCTGGCAGACAAGGGACACAAGGTGTCTCCTTCGAAGCTACAATTCTGTCCCCAGCAAGTGGTGTACCTTGGGCACTTGCTGTCCAAGTGGGGTAGGCAGCTGACACCTGATCGCATTCAGTTAATTGCACAATTACCGCAACTCAAGACACAGAAAGAAGTACGAGCCTTTATTGGACTCACTTCTTATTGCAGACAATGGATTCCCCAATATGCATTTCTAGCTAAACCACTTATACAGTTGACAACACAGGAGGCAGCGTCTTCGACTGTTCTCCCATGGACTCCGGAACATACACAAGCTTTTGACGAATTAAAGAAAGCCTTATGTCAAGCACCTGTTTTAGCAACACCATGTTACAGCAAACCTTTTACACTTTTTGTCACAGAACGCGATGGCACAGCGTTATCAGTTCTCACTCAGCTTCAAGCAGACAAACACAGACCGTGTGCTTATTTTTCGAGTACATTGGATCCAGTAGCCCAGGCCTTGCCTGCGTGTTTAAAATCAGTTGCAGCAACAGCTCTAGCAATCAGACAAAGTGACTCCATTGTATTGGGACATCAATTGACAGTACAGGTTCCACACTCTGTGGAAGTTCTCCTAAACAGAACACAGACTCAACACTTGACTATAGCACAACTGACAGGTTATGAATTGACATTGTTCCAACCACACATAGAAATCAGACGATGCAATGCACTAAATCCTGCTACACTTTTACCATCAAGCACAACAGATCCTACTCCACATGACTGCATGGAAGTCATTAACACAATCACGAAGCCCAGACAAGACTTGACAGATGTTGCATTACCCAATCCAGACCTGACACTTTATGTGGATGGTTCATGTATGAGAACAAGTACAGGAGAGTTAGTGGCCGCATATGCAGTGACCACTGAAACTGAAGTCATAGAAACACATCGCATTGACACCTTGTCAGCTCAAGCAGCAGAGCTCATTGCTCTGACGCAAGCCTGTATACGAGCCAAGAACCTTAAAGTAAACATATACACAGATTCACATTATGCATTTGGAGTTGTACACGATTTCGGTGTCCTCTGGCAAGAAAGAGGTTTCTTGACCTCTCACGGAGCCAAGATACAGCATGGCCCCCTCATTCAAGCTCTGTTGGAAGCAATACATTTGCCTACAGCCATAGCCATCATGAAGTGCAAAGCACATACAAAAGTCACAGACACTATTTCCCAGGGCAACGACTTTGCAGATCGAACAGCTAAACATACAGCACTGACTCATACTCAAACGACTGATATGACAAAGACTGACGTAACCTCACTGACACATTGCATGACAGTCAGGGATCCTACACAAGATGTCATCGACATACAGACACATGCTACTCCAGATGAAATAAAGAAATGGACTGAACAAGGAGGGGTCCAGACAGAACAGGGATGGATGACGAAGGGAAAGACCACATGGTTTCTCCCCGACTCTATGGTACAAGTTATCATCAACACAGCACATAGTCCAGCACATTTAGGAGAAAAAGCCATGTTAGACAGTTTACAGAACCTCTGGTTCAACAAGCATTTACGAGCAGCAGCAAAACAGAAAGTGCGTACCTGCATGATCTGTTGTCAGTTCAATCCAGGCAAAGGCATTCCCGTGGAACGAGGTGGATTTCATCCTCCCGACCATCCTTTTGAAGTCCTCCAGATGGACTATATCCAGATGGAAAGATGCCGAGGATTCAGGTATGTCCTCGTAGTTGTATGTGCCCTATCCAGATGGACAGAAGCATATCCCGTCCCAGATTACACTGCCCCGACCACTGCCAAACAGTTGGTTCGTGAGTTCTTCCCACGGTACGGTTTGCCCCATGTCGTGTATTCAGATAACGGTCAGCCATTCTCGTCCGAGCTCATGAAGCAGGTTTCACTTCTATTAGGTTATCAATGGAAGTTTCACTGTGTCCGACATCCCGAGGCAGCAGGTCTCGTGGAGAGACACAATCAGACTCTGAAAACGCGTCTTGCCAAAGTGTGTAAAGAGAAAGGAGTAGATTGGATAGTAGCTTTACCAGTTGCCCTTTTTTATATGCGAATGGTAGCCCATTCCAGGTCAGGGCTATCCCCATATGAGGTGGTCTTCGGTAGACCTCCTAATATGTGGGGGACGCCTATGCCACGCAAAATAACCGATGTTGACAGTAATGTGCTGACAGATTACCTTGCCTCCTTGATGTCTGCACTACTATCATGTCGTTCACAGGTTGCGGCAGCCTTCCCAGACAACACCGAGGTGAAACCACATGAACTGGTCCCGGGGGATATCGTCGTAGTCCACAACTTTGATCGGTCAAGCCCTCTGGAGCCCCGCTGGAAAGAACCGAAGATCGTTTTGTTAACCACCAGGATTGCAGTGAAACTAGAGGGGAGGAAAGGCTGGGTCCATTCCAGCCTCGTTAAACGATTTTATGGACTTCCGCCAAAGACTGATTCCCAGGACTCTCGCATTCCAGAGACTGATACTAAACTCCCCCTGTTAGAGAAAACTCCTCAACAGGAGTACCGAATGAAATTGAGGTCTAGTAAGTCAGACAGTTTAATTGTTTAAGTCCCCTCCTGGGTGAAGCGGTTAGACAGTTTCTTGACATGTATAAGTTAGACCCCAATAGAGAGAGAGATAGACAGGAGACCAAGAAACAGAAATATTGTAAAAATCTCTGAAGCCGATGCATCTGCACACTACTTATTATGTTCTTTCTGAGTCTTACAATTATTGTTATGAGTTGGATGTTATACATGTACTTTCCTATTGCACATTCTTTTTCTAATGACACTGCAGAGCACACGTTTAGTGCCCTGCCTCCACACGAATTGTCTTATCGACTTGCGCTGCGCAACAATACATTCATTCGTATGTTACACCATTCACACCAGATCAACAATGCTACTAATTGTTGGATATGTGGCCGACTCCCTCCCTATCAGAACTACAAGGGAGCTCTGCCCCTCTTTCCTTACCCGTTTACACATAATGGTTCCTATGGTGCATGGTTTAGTTTAATATCCTCTTTAGACACTAAATCCAAAGTTTCCCAAGGCAATTGGATATGGGGAAATCTGAACACAGTCATGAACAAAGCATGTTTCCCAAACGAGGAGGGTCTTCCACAAATGACAGGGACAGATCTAGAAAATGAAGTGTATGGGTTAGGCAATTTTACGCTTAACCTTATGATTCTAAATGTTCAGTCCGAGACTAGTCCAGACTTGCCATCTATATCAGTTTTACCAGCCAAAGGTGTATTATGCGTCAGAAAGAATGGTTCAGTACATCTAGGACACAGTGACTGTACTACTGTGGTCGAATTCAGTGATAAAGGCAAGTCTACATTCAAAGCTTCCCGACATTCCTATTTTATATGTGGTCAGACCGCTAATGTCCGTTTGCCTCTAGACTGGGATGGTACCTGTTTCATTGCATTCCTATTGCCACCAGTATTCCTAGCCCCATCTGACTATCACAGGAATTCCCGCCTTGATCTTGTTAGGCACAAGCGAGATCTCCCAATAGTTGATCAGACTGAAACCGCATGGGAACAATATACAGATTTCAATAAAGGATTCTTTCCTTATCTAGGCACTGTCTCCAATAGTAAACTGATACGCAAATTAACCAGAATCCTCGAAGCGGTAGTGAATGAGACTACTTCTGCTTTGGGCAACTTAACAGAGGAGCAGTCTGCTATGAGACTTGTTGTTCTTCAGAACCGCCTTGTCCTTGACGTCATCCTGGCCGATAGGGGCGGAGCTTGTAGAGTCATCGGATCCAGTTGTTGCGTGTTTATTCCTAATAACGCGCCATCAGTCTATAAGGCCATTACCAGACTTCACGAAATTGCCCATCTGATACATCAGAATCCAGGCTCCTGGACTTGGTCCAGTTGGCTCTGGAGTGTAATATCAGCCTGGGGATGGAAGCTACTGTCATTCCTAGGAATAATATTGGCCATAGTATTCAGTTGTTGTCTATGCTTACAATGTGGGCCAGCGATTTGCGGCTTGTGCGCCGCAGCTTGTGTTCCCCATTCAAGTTCACGTTCCCATTCCCGAATAAAGAAAGAACAGATGATGTTATATGAACAGATAGATGGTCTCATGAAAATACATATATCCTAATGGGCACGTAGGGGCCAAGGAGGGAATGAGGTAAATGAAATTTTTATGGTCAAGTATGTCCCCTAACGTGTACCCCAATGTCTCCATGTACAAGTTTAATGTGCATGTAACTTCCCTCCGCAACCGAATTTGAAGACGCAAATACATTTGCGTTCAACGTTAATATGTCCTCTATCAGATCCACCATGATTGGATCGATAATTCAGTTCCTAAGTATGCCTTGCCAACGTCTTTACATGGTGCACTTTCACGTTTTTCCTGGCTCTGCCGAGCTAGGCCCTGATTTCTGCCTTCGAGCCACTTCTGTCTCTGCCTCTGAAAGCTGCAGCGTGAAGATGCATCCCTGACCTCTGCCTTACTTCCTGCCAAGCGAAGCGGTGCCTGGCTCGGCCTGGCCTGCCTGCCAAAGCAGTATTTTGCCTTCAAGTTATCAGCGTAGCCAGTTCAGCCTCCTCGAAAACACATTCCTGTCTAGTGAAAAAGGTAAACATATCCCCGGCTGCAGAGCAAAGGGCCAAGCCTTCCTGTCTCCTCCATGTAATTCATGTAATTCATTGCTCCCGTTACCATGGTAGGCCCATGGCCCCGTGCATTGCACTTAGACACATATGCATTCAGTATAGACTAGCCTCTGCCCGAGAGACCTTTTACTTCAGATTAAACATCCTCCAAATACAAGATATCAGACATGTTAATGGAACAGGTCGATCTGACATGCCAGACTTCTGTCTCTTCTACTAGTACTAAAAGTCAGACCCTCAGCTTTCTCCAGATACACGTCAATCACAAGTCATACTATCTGCGCGCGCATCCAGGTCACAGGTTTCAGCTGACTCTGCAAAATCCTCTACGCACCCACCCACTTATGACACTTTTCTGTGACGTTTCCAGTACACGCCTCCGTGCACACCCTTGTACACGCCTTTTTGCTACGCACATGTGGTCTTATCATATACATTTCACTTGTCACGCCTACTGTATCCATTGCCATTGTGTCATTTTACTATATATGTCATGTACTGTTAATAAATCGTTGACATCTTTTTGCCATCATTACATATACCCCCGAACCCTTGTATTGATGGAATTGATTTCCATGGCTCGAGCCATCCCGAATTAAAGCCCGTATGACTCAGACGCCACGGACTCTGCCTCTCATTTGATTGAGCTATTCTTTTACTTGTAATAATTATACGGAAAAATGAACCGGTAAATTATATTTACCACAATATCGCCATTGTCTAACCCAGGGTGGTGTGGAGTGCAAAAAAACGATGGATTTGGGCCCAGATCTTCGGACTGGGGTGAATTTGTGACATTGATCCACATTCTGTCCATCACCTGTTTTGTTTGCCCTTCAATATCCAGCACTGCTGCCGCCCCTGTGGATGCAACTTCATGGCAAATACGCGCCTCATGCTCCTCCAGAATGCACGCCTAGAGGAGCAGTTAGTGGAGGCGAAGAAGAGGCTAAAGGTCCTGGAGGAGGCAAACCGAAGATCCTGCCAATAACTTGATCCTGTTGCATTGCCCCTTTTTTAATACTTTTTTTGGTGGGTGGGAATTGGGCGTTTTGTCTGGGTTTATGAACATTTTGGACATTGGTTGGACTTTATCATTTTGGACATTGGTTGGGGTTAGAGAGAGGTGTGGGTTGGGTGTTGTGGGATTTTTTACACAGTTTATTTTTGTTTGGGTATTAAAAAATATATTTCTACTTAAACATAGCAATACGTTGTTAATGTATTGTAGGGGGTACTGTTTTACATCACAAACATGGTTTCCTTGCTGCTGCAGGGCCACACCCAGTGTTGAATGTAATATTTTGCCAATCTTGTAACACACCAACAGATGCAGTACGCCTCAGTGACTTGTCCTACTAGTACTGTCAGTCTCTCCTCCTAGTCCATTATTATACCTCCCCAAACTTCTTATCTAACTGTGATTGGTGTGTAAGTTAGACATAGCAATGGCTGCATGGTGACAATGCTTTGCTTTTCCAAGAGAATGGACATACCATGGTTTTGGTGGTAGTATTAAACACTGGCAGTAGCATTTGCCAGAAAGGAAAATGAGACAGTCAGTCACCAGAGACTCTCGGAGGAGTAGTAGAACGAAGTAAATAAAACATAATGGTGGCGGGATAGCCTTGTACAACAAGTTACAAACTGTAGTTGTGTTGAGTCACTCGACTAGGCCTACACTCGACACAAGCATAAACTTTAGTGCTGTGTGTAGTATGATCACTTTTAAACAACAAGGGACCCCAATTAAGTCAGGCAGGGACCTCGGGGAACAATTTTATGGAAACAACAGTGGTCCCATGCTTACGTAATACAACACACCAAATAAATATAGACTAAATCGCTTCTATATTTTCAGAAGGGCATGTCCAGCCGGACAGAGGTCTTTCAGGTTTACTTAATAAACAAAATTCTTCAAAAAATAGACGTAGGAATACCTTCCACAATGCCCCTATGTGGTACACAAGCCTGTGCCCAACACTAACGGGGTGATCACAGTTGAAGAAAATAGGAAAGGTTCAAGGCAAAACAAACGTTTTTCTGTTTCCATATAAATTGTACAGAAAATATCAAGCTGCACCATTACATAAAATCAACCAATCAGATTTGTATCGGGTGCATAAGCAAGTCGACAGCGTTTCGGTTCTATCAAGAAATCATAGGAACCATCATCAGGACAGTTAAATACTTTGCCTTTACATTAAACCTCAATTTTGCCTATAAGAAGAAATAAAAGTATACTTTAGAAACAAGGTACATAAAAGAATGCGTGAAGTGACTCTTTGTGTGCAGTGCACATGCTCATTCGTCAGGGGGTGATACTAGTCATAACCAGGTTGTTGAGGCAGTGCCATAAATTACAACTATAGAGCATGCGTCCAAAGTTGCTATAATGTGCCTAAGGGGCATTAGTGGTTGCATACGAATGTTGACCGCAGTGCCAGTGAACTAAAACTGTGGTAATCTTGTGTACTTAGCATTCGCCGATAAGTGAGACTATTTCAGGATAGTGGGCGCCCCGCACTGCTTACCGAGGCAGAGCGCGTTAGGGCACAGATAGTAATTACTTCCTTAATGCCCGGACCAGTCGCCCTGTAAAACGAAGGACGCATGTTAAAATAAGCCGGGGGTTTGGACAGCCCGGCGGGCGGAAGAAAGGACCATAAAAGCAATCTTACCACAATCAAGCGTCAGGTTTGGCCAGTTTACGCGATCGTAACCGGACGACGCCAGGGCAAGCCTAAGTGGAAAAAGGTCCATTCAGAAACGGAACAGTGGACTAAAACCAGAGTAAATTCTAAGACGCGGTGATAAACTTACCAAATGCTTCGGTCATGGAGTGTATCCCTGGCGTGCTCGTGTCCTGAAACCAGGAAGTGAAAAGGAGTAGAGTGCGCTGTGATTGGAGCAGTGCACGGGAATTGGGGGCATAAGAATAAAGGAAGGACTAAGTTCCAGGGGCCATATTGAGGCGAAACCTTATGTGAATAACATGCAGAGTGACATTAAAATATGGATTCATTTCAGAAAACAATAACAATTAATCACTCGTTGTTGAACAGCATGTAGAAAGGAATAGGTCAGTTCAGATTAATGATGTCCAGTCCTCTTGCAGGTTCAGGCCGGAATTCAGGCTATCGGTCTTCAATATCCACTTTAATTCCTCTTTGTTGAGCAACCGGCTCAGGTCACCACCTCTGGGTGGTACAATGATCTGTGCGATGACAGTCCAGCGGATATCATTCTCAGTGTGTCCCTTGTCCAAAAAATGTTCAACCAAGGGAGCGTTAGGGGTTTTGCACCTGATGCGGCTGCGGTGCCGGGAAATCCGTAATTTAATCTTTTGTTTTGTCTGTCCAACATAGATGCAATCGCACGGGCATAAAATCGCGTACACAAGATTACAACTGTTACAATTAGTAAAGGTGCATAAATCATTTTTTACATCCCTGTACACAAATTCTTTTCCCTCAATTGTATAATCACACACTACACATGAGCCACATTTAAAATGACCCCTTACGGGTGGTAATGACCAATGGTCATGCAGTGTAACATTCTTCCCAGGTGTAGCTGGTAACGCTGCCCTCACTAGTTGATCCTTCAAACTTTTGTTTTTCTTGAAGGCAAAGAGAGGAAGTTCCCAGTCAAGGGGACCCGAATTCAGAATGTGCCAGTTTTTCTTTATGCACTGCGTTACCCGATGAGAAATGGCAGAGAAAGTGGTTACACATACTGTTTTCACATCAGAAATTTTCTGTTTAGGCTCTAACAAGGTGTCACGAGGACAGTACCATGCCCTTTTCATAGAGTTCCTGACCAGGCGTTTAGGATACCCTCTGAACCTGAGTTTCTCTGACAAAATGTTCGCCTCTAGAAAATAGTCCTCTTTCTTGTAACAGTTCCTTCTAAGCCTTAGGAACTGTGAGTAGGGAAGGCTATCCCTTAGAGCTCTTGGATGACAGCTCCTATAACTGAGCAGGGTATTCCTCTCTGTGGGTTTACGAAATAGGGATGTGTATAAAGCCCCCTCCTGATGTTGAATGTTCAAATCCAGGAAAGGGATACAATTCTTATCAGAGGTTAAGGTAAATGTCAGCCCATTGCAATTGTTGTTGAGCCAGTGCGTTAGTCCTGAAAGATCTTCAACGGACCCACCCCAGATTAAAAAGATGTCGTCTATATAACGTTTCCAGAGTAGTAACCCCTGATGGAATGGGTTACTACTAGGAAGAATAATGTGAGTTTCCAACCAATCCATATAGAGAATTGCCAGAGTTGGTGCAAAAATGGCTCCCATGGAGCAGCCCCGTACCTGCTGGTAAAATTCTGAGTCATAGAGAAAGAAGTTCTGAGTCAAACAAATTTCCAGAAGCTGGATAATGAATAGAGTGGGGACCCTGTGGGGACGTGCCCTGGTATCCAGAATACTTTTCATTACAAATAATGAGTCTTTTTGGGGGATATTCGTATACAGAGACTCTATGTCTAATGTACATAGAGTCTCGTGTATAGGATCAAAGGGGGCGTTCTCAATCAAACTGATCACATGCATGCTGTCCCTAACATAGCAAACAGTGGTCGGCACAAAATCCTTCAAAAAGTAGTTTACATAGTGGCCCAGTGGTTCCAGGACCGACCCGCATCCAGAAAGAATTGGCCTCCCGGGAGGGTTATCAACCCTTTTGTGGATTTTGGGTAGTGTGTACAGGACAGGGGTTCTGGGATTAGAAATGTTGAGGAAATTATACTCATGCTTGCTTATAATACCATACTCCAGCCCCTCCATGGTAATGGCTTTAATAAGCTTTTGAATATCCTTAGTGGGGTTGCAAGGCAGTCTAGCGTAATGATCAGTGTTGGATATCTGTCTGTGAAGTTCATTCCTGTAATTACCAATATCCTGGAGGACTATTCCACCCCCTTTGTCCGCAGATTTAATAATCAGTTTGTCATTATTCCTGAGGGAATTGATTGCACCTCTCTCCTCAAGGGAAATATTGTATGGTATGAAGACATGGGATTTCTCTATCTTACATATTTCCTTTAAAATGACTTTTTCAAAAGTTACAATCTCTTTCGGGATCATGTTTGCAGTAGGGGAGAAAGTGGAGGGGGGTCGGAATGGTGTAGTAACACTCTTAGTTTCAGATGGATTAAGCTCAAAATATGAGCGTAATCTCAACTTTCTGAAAAAACCAAATAATTCAGACTGAAGGTTCAAGAAATTGGGATAGGTAGTCGGAACGAAGGAAAGCCCCTTACTAAGAATAGATAGTTCAGGGGTAGTTAGAGTATGGTTGGAAATGTTGAAGATGGGAACAGTATTAAAATTCGCATTATCTGTTACCACTGGTAAAACTTTTGTCTGGTCTGGCGTTCTCCTAGAGGATTGTGCCATCGTTTCTGCTGCTTGACTCTCCCTCTCTTCTGGGGTTCTGGATTGCCCCGGGATAAAAAAGGAATCTGATTGCGTGTTGGTCCGCTGCCACCCTCACCTGGATCCGAGCTGTCGGATGAGTCAGCTGAGGAGTCAGTGAAACCAACCACAGTGTTTCTGTTATTGAAGCGTCCCCAGGGTCTGGGTGTCGGTTGATGGTGTTGAAAATTACGGTTTGTATAAAAATCTTTATTCAAATAAGGGTATGCTCGTTCAGGGGTAAAGAATTTGATGTCTTTTTTTACTTAATTAGTTTTTTTGTTTTGCTCTATACGGTGGAATTCAGAGACCGTCTTCTCAATTTTCTCTAGCAAGGCTTTAGTATCCTTGATTTCTTTATCATCAACTATTTGTTTCTCCAAATCTCTGATGATAACCTCGAGTTTCTTGAGCTCTTCGCCTGCTGTTTCTATACCTAAGACCAACCAATGCTTAGAGCAGGTGGTTCCTATACTGCTAAAGCCTGTTATATATTTAGGGTTGTCAGTGAAAACTCCCGGTATATTTCTGACTTGGAGGCCGAGCGGGATTGTATTGGATTTGAGATATTGAGTTAACATCAAAGACATCAACTCCAACCTGACATATTTCTTCCTTAGCTTCTCTAGCTCAGCAGAGACGTTAGTACTATTTGTAGTGGTGTTTTCTTCCTGATCGGAAAACAAAGAGGGACCTGCACAGATTTTATTAATGTATTCCAATGAATATAGAGGGGCTGTGTCAGACATCACAAAGGAAAAATAGGAAAGAAAGTGTAGAACAGTCTAGTCCGTTCGTGCACAGGTAGGAAAGCTAATGACCACTCAGGAGAAGTGGGAGAAAGGGAGAAACCCCTTGCAATCAATCGATTGCGCACAATTCACTTTTAAACAACAAGGGACCCCAATTAAGTCAGGCAGGGACCTCGGGGAACAATTTTATGGAAACAACAGTGGTCCCATGCTTACGTAATACAACACACCAAATAAATATAGACGAAATCGCTTCTATATTTTCAGAAGGGCATGTCCAGCCGGACAGAGGTCTTTCAGGTTTACTTAATAAACAAAATTCTTCAAAAAATAGACGTAGGAATACCTTCCACAATGCCCCTATGTGGTACACAAGCCTGTGCCCAACACTAACGGGGTGATCACAGTTGAAGAAAATAGGAAAGGTTCAAGGCAAAACAAACGTTTTTCTGTTTCCATATAAATTGTACAGAAAATATCAAGCTGCACCATTACATAAAATCAACCAATCAGATTTGTATCGGGTGCATAAGCAAGTCGACGGCGTTTCGGTTCTATCAAGAAATCATAGGAAACATCATCAGGACAGTTAAATACTTTGCCTTTACATTAAACCCCAATTTACATAGGGGCATTGTGGAAGGTATTCCTACGTCTATTTTTTGAAGAATTTTGTTTATTAAGTAAACCTGAAAGACCTCTGTCCGGCTGGACATGCCCTTCTGAAAATATAGAAGCGATTTCGTCTATATTTATTTGGTGTGTAGTATGATGACAAATCCAATCGATCCCAGCAATTAAGCATGATGGATTAGGTTCCTTTGGTAAATCAAATTGCAAATATACTGATCATGGGTGGGCAATCAGAAGAAGATCCTCGCTCTGCCTTGAAATAGAATTTGTGTTGCTTTCGCCACATCCGCCCCAGCAAGCGTTTGATCAATTATTGGTATACATTTCATTTAGTCACACCTCAATAAATCACACAGCACAGGGGAAGAGGGTTAGGGTTTGATGAATGGTTGGGAAGGGGGATTTGGGGAAAGGTTTGACAAAGAAAAACAGTACACATGGACAAACAACAAAACATAATCTTTTTAGACGACCATAGCCATAAATCTGTTTAAGGAGAAAATAGAAATTCGTACATGATGATGATAACTTGATGGTTAATGATAAGTAGTATTTACTAACTACTACTAGACAATTAGACAGAACAGGGCAGCAAGTATATTAATATTATGCAATTTGCCTTGCCTGTCTGCCCTCCGATAAACCTGGATTACATACAGTTTGTGTTCTGTTGTATCGGGCTTACTTTTGAAGATAGCAAAGAAAATTTTAAAATAGCTGTAGTGATGAATTATAAGGAGAGAGCAAACATAATAACAACAACACACAGTAGTAATGATTGAAGACAAAAAATGAATCAAAATATTTAAAAGATGATGAGAGTTGCTACTGTTATTGTATGTTATTCTGGTCAAATAGGGAGTTGCATCTCAGCGTTCCTCTTTGTCCTCCCTTCCATGGACGCTCTGTCCATCCGTCAATCTTGAGTGATGCCACTGCCTGCCTGGCAGATGTAGATTCATTAGTGAGGTAAGTGTGAGTTGTTTTTCCCAGTATAGCACCGGGTAAGGGCCGGCCTGTAATTGTAGATGGAAAAACGAAAGGGATATTGAAAAATCAAGTAGAAAAATAATGCATAAATTAGTGGAGTGCAACAAGAACACTTTCAGAGGTGGCATGGATGTATACATCATGTCTACTCTAGTCTGTTTCCAGAATTAACCTACAACAACAGGACAGAGCAAGCCCACAGCACCCTTGACCTATCCCCTATTTAGCGTACATTTTCTTACAGAGTCAGACAAAGCACATATACAGCAACATACCATTTTACAAATGAAGTGACTAAATCAATGCACCACTGTCAGTCATACCACTATACTCGACTCCACCACTACACACACATGTAGGCCTGCTGTGGTTGTTGTTGACTTGTTTGCCTTTAATGCCACTCATGAAACACCCTGACTTATTCCATCAATCATCACTGATCCTACTGAGTGACTGCGAAGATATTATGTTGCTGAGGTCATCATGGTGTTGTCCAACTTAGTGTGCAGTGGACAGATTGAGTCCCCTTTCCCCCTTTGTAGACCACCCTCAACAAGGATGTGATTGTTCACCAATAATCAAGAAACTGAGCAGTAGACCACCCGCAACAAGGATGTGATTGTTCACCAATAAATGAGAAACTGAGCATGCTCCCAGTGATGATGGAAAAACTATTGGTAGACCTAAAAAAAACCACAAACACAAAGCCATTTCCCACAAGTGATAGAGACGGCGACTCATGTCCTGTAAACAAAGTAAAAGCGGCAGCAAATTTGGGGGAGTGAGGGCCTTCACACCAGGATACATCAGCCACTGGCAGCTCAATGAGTGACCAACAAAATCCCCACTTGTGGGCAAAGCAAAGTTCACTTCACCACCTTTAACTGAGCAGGACATGAAAGACCAGGTTGGCAAGGGGAAAAGACAAAGAAAGCAAAAAAGCTGCAATAAGATCCACAGGTCCAAACAAGATCTAAGCCTCTACCAGCTGTTTAACACCTACAGGTGAGCAGCAGCTACAGAGCATTATGACTCAAAAAGAACTGACAAGCCAAAAAAACAATCAGAGGACCAACCAACTCCACTGGAAAGCGACAAACAAAAGAAGATTGGCACTCCGCTACCAGTAAAGGAAAAGGATATAGCGGGGGAAGATCAGGCACACCTGGTATATAGGGGGAAAATGGAGCCAACCACTCATATGCATCTTTCTGACCCTACGCCTTTGCAAAAGGCAGAGGGTCGGAGATCAACCGGACCTACCGATCTGCTTGGCAGCACCAATTCATCAAATCAGGCTCAAATCAGCAGCTCACATCAAAATCATCAGGGGAAATTTTACTACACCGGCGAAGGGGAAATTTTACTACACCGGCGAAGGGCAAAGGAGGCGAAGTACCAACTGCCCACGGCACAAATCAAAAGAGCACACATGCACGAAATAGGACACCACACATACCTATTCACAAAGCAATGAACGTGCAAACATAAGGACCTCCGACAGGAATAGATAAAATGCTTTAGGCCCAAAGACCAGAGCCACATTCAAGGCTGCCTATGGTCCCTTCCTATGGCGATCCAACCTTCACGCTTTTTTATCCAGAGTACAAAGTTAGCTGTGATATACTAAACCGAAGGAACAATCTTTAAATTGATAGAAGTGATAGGCCTGTCAAATGTCATACCCTCACAAGATATTACATTGATAGAATTTATTGCACCGGGCCAGGGTCAAATAAATGAAAAAACAAAGGTTACTTGGAGCTCGACAGAGGCAATGAATAAGATCTTACGGCACACAGAAACCTTCAAGCAGTGGGGCATACTTATACTACCCAGCAGGGAACCAGTCTTCCCACATGTTCTGCAGGAAATCCGAGGCACTGAGCATCCACGCGCCGAAAAAAGAGCAGTTTATTATGTCTTGAGGAGTGCCCATAACAAAACTCCCACTTCCAACCGAAAAGTAAAAAAAGCAAGAGAGGACCAAGTCACACTCAATAGGGATCTGGAAGAGGCCGGAACATGGTCATGGCTGGCGGGCTCCCTAAACTCAACCCGGCTGCTTCGCTGACATTACACCAGCCAAATTGGTCATGACACTTGTCCAATAAGGATTTGCTCTTGGAACATTAATGGGCTATCAAATAAACTGGGGGACAAAGCAACAATCTCCTATTTACAATCATTTGAGATAATTCTACTACAAGAGGCATGGCTCGTGGAGCTGCTTCAAATAGAAGTGTTCAAAAGTCACCACGTTCCAGCCCTGAAACTGAAATCTTCGGGAAGAGGCAGCAGTGGCTTAGCAATATATATATATATATATATATATATATATATATATATATATATATATATATATATATATATATATATATATCTCAATAAAAAATGCAATTGCTTCATGGGATCTCGCGAGCTCATCCCATTTCCTCCAGTCTGTGGGATTCTCTTTCAGCACAAACAAAGGCCAGCCGAGATCCATCACTCTAATGAATGCCTATGTTCGCCCAAATTCAGCGTTGAGGCAATCCTTCTCTGATGAGGTGACAGCATCAGTGTTAAGAACAAAATGTGGACTCCTGAATGTAGACTTAATACTATCTGGTGACTTTAACATGTGGCTAATGTCTGACCTACAGAAACATTGGGTAACTAAATCACAGGAAAGCATTGGGGTCATACCACCGCAGGACAGTTCAGGATGGCGCAAGTAAGACCCGAAGGGACGCTCCTTACAAGGAAACCTGGAGCACCTTGGTCTTAGAGCCCTCAATGGGTGCTTTTTCCCCGACAAGCCTCCCGGCCTTACATACCTATCGAAAAATGGCGCATCTTTAATTGACTACACCTTTGTCAGCCTCTCCCTCCTGCATCAAATACTAGGCTTCGGACTTGACAATAGAACAGAAACTAATCAAAGCCTTCAAGAAATATCGCTCAGCACCAGATTAATGCAATCGCAGAGGTTTTGGCTCCAGCCTTTGATAGCTACACAATCAATCTAAAACAAATCAAGTGCTCGGTTAGTAAGTTACAACAGGTAACAATGGAGGCAAAACAAATCTTTGAGAGTACCAGCAGGACAACTGATGATCAAATTGCTAACTGGACAACATTTGCAACTAAATTGACAGACAGACACTCAAAACCAATAACGTACGCAAAATCAAATGGGGTACAACAGCCAACCTCCTGGAATCCAGCGATACAATCAACAAAAAGAACTGTAAATCAGCTATGGTGAGAATTAAAAACAAAGCCAACGGACCCTCGAACAATAATCAAACTGAGAGAAGCCCGCAACCACCTGAAGAAAGTAAAAAGAGAACATCGCAGGGCTTACTGGAATTCTTTTTGGGCCAAATTATATCAAGACATAAAATCAAATAATTCTGCGAGGTTCTGGCGCACCATCAATGTTCTTGGAGGGAATGTCCCGAAAGCTGCATCGTCAAATGTACTGGAGTCGGAGTGGTATTCTTTTTTGCACATTCACTTCAATGATACTCAAGATAACACTTCTGATCAGAGTACCTGTTAAGAGGGCAGCAAAGCTCCAAAAGCAGCAAATTTGCCTTCAAAATGACACATTAAAATGCTAACCATGGAAGAATTTTCCAACGAAGGACAAACAACTGAAAAACTAACAGAGAGTTTAACTCATCAAAGCAGTATCGTACACAGAACAGTCCCGGAGGACCGAATTGAAAAACAGATCAAAAAGGGTCGGAAGGATGGAGCCCCAGGTCCAGGAGGCATCCCTCCGGCTTTGTTCAAAGAGGATCCGGCCTTCTGGGCTTCCAAGCTATCTCTACTCTTCAATTCCATCTTACAAAAGAACATTATTCCACCCTCTTGGCAAGGATCAATTCTTGCACCAATTTTCAAAGGTGGGGAAAAAAAATCTCCAGGGAATTATCGATTAGTCACCCTCATCGACAATGAAGCAAAGTACTTCGCTGGGATACTGCTCAATTCACTTCGGGCATGGGCTGACGATCATTCTGTAATTCCTGTGAACCAAACTGGTTTTACAAGCGACACTGGCACCTCAGTCAATCTTATGACTCTCTCCTGCTTAATAGACCAGGCGGAGACTAGTATTAGTCCGTTTTACATGGGATTCATAGACTACAAAGCCGCGTTTGATAACTTCAACAGGGCCAAGCTCTGGAAGGAGCTTTCCAGATTGAACATCCCAAATGGCCTCCTAAGAGCCATACAGCTCCTGCACCAGGACACATGGGTCAGGGTTAAGATTGGGGATGCCTCCAGACTGTCACGCTCAATCTGAACGATGAAAGGAATAAAACAAGGATGCGTCCTGGCCCCCACACTTTTTAACCTATTTTTACCGGACTTCCCGGAAGCCTTAAACAAGGTAAACTCTCATGCTCTCAAACTAGCTAGTTTCCAGCTGTCAAATCTTCTATACGCTGACAATGTGGTTCTCCTAAGTAACACAAAGATTGGCCTGCAAAGACTTATGGATGCTACTGCCGAATACTCAAATAAGAACGGCTCCAGATAAACAATAAGAAAACTAAAATCTTGGCGGTACGTCCAGGAAGGCCCAAGAAGCTGGCATGGGTCTTACATTCTGAAAGCATTGTAGAATCCAATTACCATAAGTACCTAGGAGTTCTCTTCAACAACAACATAAGATATAAAACCCACTTAGAAGAACAAAAATAGAAGGGAACAGCGCTAGCTTTTGCAATCAGCTCTATTTACAAGAAGCTACTTGGCCCAACATTCGCTCCAACACCACAGGCAGCACAGGCAAAAGTCATTCCTACATTAACGTATGGAAGCGAGGCGCTAAAAGGACTGGATAGCGGCCAATTAGACAAAATCATTGCAAAAATCTACAGAATTGTGTTCCAGTTACCAACACACACGTCACCAGCCCAAATCAGGCTGGAACTGGGCATTTGTAATCAATCACTGGCCAGACTGATGAGCTTCCTAACGCGCTGTCACAAACTGAGGTCGTCAAAAGAAGGCAGCCTAGCACAACACCTATGGTTCTGCCTGAATACGAATAGATGGTGAGCAGGGCATGAATATTGGGCAATAGGACTAAAAACTCTAGGCCTGAATGCAGTTTGGAACATGTCAGCCATATTGAATTTGAAAGGCTAGCAAAAATAAGCGCAAAAGAACTCTGAGGAAAAGTAGAAAATGACTCACTCTCCCCACCAGGGATCTATCCAGCAGTTTGCATAATAAAGCAGCAAAGGAATTGACAGCCAATCTGTAAAATTAAAAGACATCTTTATTATAATTAATTATGAGGCTTCGTCGTCCAACCGTAGTTTTACAATTGAAAGAGGGAGCCTGCCTCAGCTTTCTCAGGCAGGCTTTTTATACAAAAAGTTTGGCCCTAGGCTCACATTCTTGTTGTGAAACACATCATTGTAGGTCGCTCTCATGGTACCATAACAAAGCAGGCTATAATTACGAATTCCATTCTACTTGCCCAAACTGACCAACCCATCTTCCATCATGAACATATGTCAAACTTCACATATTTTCCTGTGCAGGCCGGAGAAACTCACAATAGAACTGGTTTCCTCCCCATCATATAAACGGTCACCTCCCCATTGCAAAAAGCCCAGAAGCAGAGAAACAGAGCCAGGTGTGGAAGATAGAAATGTAGGATAAGGGATGCTTGTGGGTCATAAACAGGCATGGCTACTGTATTTGGCCTTCTAATCTTGCTCAGGCCAATGTACACAACAAGTTGCTCAGATCTTTAATATAGATTGACTAGAGGGCATGGACTGGTTTGGTGAGGCCAACATCACGTAGGCAGATTCAGCCTGTTCAGGTCAAATGGGAGTCAGGAAGAACTCAAGCTAAGGGGTACGTGTCCTTTAATACTTTTTTTTTTTTTGAAAACCTTTATTGAGCCTTCACAGTGTTACACAGCTTGTCGCCTACAACCCAATTGGGCCGGCCGCCAAGTAAGGTGTCAAGGAAAAAAAAGATCATTACAATACATTTGTGCCCTTATCCTTTGAAGACAGAAGGTAATGATCTAGAAACAAGTGGTGAAGGAGAAGTGCAAATGGTCCATGCTGGGTGTATGAGGTTTTCATTTTCTGTTTTATACCTAAGGAAAGAACATTCAAAACTTCGGGAAGTCACAGTACGATCAATGCAATAAGCTTAATGCCAGTTAGACGTGAGTGTAATCCTGAGTTTGGGCCAGCCTCACGCCGCCCTTCACGCTAGGTAGAGTTTGAGCCGAACCTCTTCATCCCTCCATCCCCTCCCGGTGCACCCCCCCGCACTACTCAGCCCCCCTCAGCCCACCCCGTCTTCTTCGTCTGAGTCCATTGGGTCATCTTCAGGTAGTGGATCACAAATGTCGCCCCGGTACGTGTTCCATGGAGACCACACCTTGTTCCACTTGGCCGGGCACGCCCTGGTCAAATAAACTGCCCGTTCTGTGACCATGGCCCTGTCCATATTTACGCACCACAGTGAGGCCGTCGGTGGGTCTGCCACCCCCCAGCGCTGCGCGATATCTCTCTTGGCCATCATCATCCCTAGCGTTACCCAGAGGCGGCCATGCCGGGACAGGTCGGTTGGTTCCCACACATTGAGGAGGCAGCGCCGCGGTTCCGGGAGTACCGAAACCTCCAACACCTGTGACACAGTGCGCATGACTTGACGCCAATAGGAGCGTATAACTGAGCAGTCCCAGAATGTGTGGAAGAGTGTGCCCTCCTCCCCGCAGCCTCGCAAGCAGAAAGGGTCAGGGGCTCGCTGTATGCGGTGAAGCAATGTCCTGGTGTAATATGTTCTGTGTAGAACTTTGAGTTGGATGAGTCTCATTCTAGACGATATGCCCGCTTCCTTAGGGGATGCCAGTGCCTCGTTCCATTCATGTTCATCCAACTCGCCCACCTCCTGCTCCCATTTCTCTTTAAGAGGCACCAGCGGGTCTGGGGAATTGTTAAGGAGTTTTCGGTAAGTGAGGGAGGTGGCCTTTTCTATCATTTAATCTGTCAAGAGGCGATCCTCTAGCGGGGAAGACTCGGGGAGAGATGATTCCGCCGGAATAGCCGCCAGTAATGCATGACGGATTTGGACATATTGGTAGGTTTCATGCGGCCCTAGGTCATAAAGTTCTTTCAGGCGGGCAAAAGTGATGACTCCCCCATGTTCCCACATGTCCCCCACTGTTGAAATGCCGATGTCGTCCCAGCGGGAGAACCCCTTACTGGTCCGAAGATTGCCTAGGGCTCGTGAGTCCCAGAGTGGAGTGAGTTTGGTGAGTGTGTCCTTCCACCCTAGCGCAGCGGTGGCTGCGTGCCAGGTGGCCACTGTGAGCCTAGTGGGGCCCTTCAGCGGTCTGAGTTTCTGTCTATCATAAAGTGGGGCCAACAGGGTACTGGCGCCCAGTTGGGCCCTGTCCGCCTGGAATGCTGGGTCCGATTGCGATGCGTGCAACCACTGGTTGATCGGTCTGAGCTGTGCCGCCCAGTAGTAGAGGTGGAGGTTGGGAAGTGCGATGCCGCCCTCGTACCAGCTCCTGCATAGCTTGGCGTGTGCTATTCGCGCCGGGCGGTTGCCCCACAGCAGTCCAGAGACCACTGCCGCCACCCTCTTGAAGTACCTTGGGGGCGCAGCGAAGGGGGTGTTGTCTAGTATATATAGGAAGCGGGGCAGGGATTTCATCTTAAACAGGGCTGCTTTCCCAAGCATCGTCAACGGTAATCCTGCCCAGAAGCTTGCATCTTGCTTGAGGCGGTCCAGCGGTGGCGCTAGGTTCAGTTTTTCGTATTCCGCCGGGTCACCCGTGACGTGAATACCGAGATATTTAAATGAGGAACCGGCCAGTCGTAGAGGGCAGTCTGGACCAAGCGTTGGGTGGCTACCCGTCAGGGCGTACAATTCGGATTTACTCCAATTGATAGTGTAGCCTGACATCTCTCCGTGGTTGTTGCAGATGCGCAAGAGGGCCGGTATGCCGTGATCGGGATCTGTCAGATACACCAGCATATCATCCGCATAAAGCGATATGCGGTCCTCCCAGCCCTCCCTCCATTTAATCCCTTTAAGCAAAGGGGTAGTCCTGATGCGGATCGCCAAGGGCTCCAGTGAGAGCGCAAATAGCAGGGGGGAGAGAGGGCATCCTTGTCGGGTGCCGCGTCTGAGTGGGAAGGAGCGTGAAATCTGGCCATTCGCTACCACATGCGCTACCGGTGCGGTGTATAGCAGTTTGATCCAGGAGATGAAGACGGGTCCGAATCCCATGTATCGGAGCACCTCAAAGAGATAGGCCCACTCCACCATGTCGAAGGCCATCTTTGCATCAAGTGCCAAAATGACCGCGGACTCGCCTACGTCATCCGCTTTAGCTATCACCCCATGCACCCGTCTGAGATTGAGCGAGGTGTTCCTGTGGGGCATGAACCCTGACTGGTCCGGGTGAATAAGATCGGACAGATGAGGCAGGAGACGATTTGCCAGAAGCTTAGCAAGAATTTTGCTTTCTGCGTTTAGCAGAGATATGGGGCGGTATGAGGAGCATTCCCCAGGGGGCTTACCGGGCTTAGGAATAGCCACGATCGTGGCCGTTCGTTGGTCCAATGGGAGCACCCCCTTAGCACGGCACTCTTCATACATTCGGAGCAGGTATGGGCTAAGAACGTCAGTGCGGGCTTGGA
Source organism: Lissotriton vulgaris (assembly GCF_964263255.1). Taxonomy (NCBI): domain Eukaryota; kingdom Metazoa; phylum Chordata; class Amphibia; order Caudata; family Salamandridae; genus Lissotriton; species Lissotriton vulgaris. Next base: position 810,058,762 of record NC_141699.1, read on the forward strand.
ACCATTCGATTGGAATGCCGTTTGGCCCAAGCGCTTTGCCCGTATGGAGGGCCCCGATGGCGATCCGCAGTTCGTCAGCGGTGAATGGTGCCTCAAGCTCAGTTGCAGCCTCCGGTAACAGTGCTGGGATGTTTATGTCATATAGTGCGCTTTGGGCTGCAATCGTAGTGACCTCCCGTTCCGGAGTGTAGACTTTCTCAAAGTGGGCAGCCAGTGCCTCCACTATGCGATCTGGGTCAGTCTGAGTATTGCCCTCTTCGTCTTTCACCTGTTGGATTCCCCTGGAGCTACCCCCTCTTTTGTCGAGCCAGGCCAACATCTTCCCCGCCTTGTCCCCAACATCATATACTCGATTTTGTGTGTCTGTGATGTGGCCTTGTGTGACAAGCCGAGCGTGGTCTGTATATTAGCGCTGGGCCAGTGCGAGTGCATGTGTTGTGTCATCTGTGGGGTCTGCTTCATGGGCAGTGGTGGCTTCGCGCAGTCGGAGCTCAAGCGCCGCGTGGTCAGCTGCCTGTTCCCTTCTATGTGATGTTATAGAGCTGAATGCCTGCCCCCTCAGGACTGTCTTATAAGCCTCCCATAGGACCTCAGCCGAGGCTGCGGTAGGTTCGTTTTCCATGAAATAATGTGTCGTGGCGGTCTGCAGGGCCTTTCTGACCTTAGGAACCTTAAGATAAGAGGCGTGCATAGGGAAGCCGCGATGGCGTGTTCGTGTTCGTGAGGTAATGGTGAGAGTCAGTGGTGAGTGATCTGAGATGCCTCTAGGGTGTATGCGCACCTCCTCTACGCGCTGTAACCCATCCCCTAACGCCAAGAAATGATCAATGCGGGACAGAATATTGTGGACGGTGGAGTGGAACGTGTATTGTCGCAGTGTAGGGTGAACATGGCGCCACACGTCTACCAGCCCTAGTGCCTCAGTGAAGCGCTGAAACCTGGAGGGACCCCCCGGGAGGGCTGTCGCTGGGAACCTGTCGAGTTGTGGGTCAGCAGGTGCATTGAAATCCCCGCCTAGGAGCGTGTCTCCTTCGGGGAGGGATAGTAAGAAATCGCCCAGGGCTGGCAACATCACTGAGTGCAATGACGGCGGGATGTAGACTGAAACTATCATCAGGGGGCGCCCGTCCCATTGTCCAACCGCTGCCGCAAAACAGCCCTGCGTATCAGTTCTAGTGCTGAGGGTGATAAAATTGGAGGACTTTCTAAGTAGGATACCTGTACCCCGGGACCCTGTGGAGAATTCCGAGTGGGTTAACATTGTATACCCCCGTCTGTCCAGGGCCTTAGTGGCGCTACCCATTAAATGGGTCTCCTGGAGGAGTATTAGGTCAGGTTTATGACGTTTCACCTCGGACAGAACGAGGCCGCGCTTCACTTTATCACCTAGGCCGCGCACATTCCAGGCTAGAAGCTTGAGGGAGGAGCCGCCCAATCGCGTCTCCCCCGCACGCATTACGTTAGGCCGTACATCCACCATCTTTGAACATTAGAAACAGAAACCATCGGCATCGACTCCATCTCCCCAGCGTTAGTACCATAAGCATCATAGCACATTTTACAGTGTGTGATCGATATCGTGAACGTCCCGTAAAAACGAACAAACCCCCCCCCAACTCCCCCCACCCTGCCTCCCTGCCAAACGGACTCAGAACTGCCCGCCACCCCAACTTAGCAGAGCGCTTATCCCATGCCAGAAACAGAGTACTTGCGCGTCAGGGGAGAGTGTCCCCCAAAGCAGGCGGTCCCTTGCTGTCCTCGGGTCGTCCGGGCCAGCGTCCATGAACGACTTGGTGAACAATCAGAGTGGGAGTAAGGTCCAGGTTTCACGTTTTAATCCCTCGTGGTAGTATCATTTGCCTCCAGCAGCTCCCATGTGGTCCTGCGACGGTGATCCATTCGCGCTGCCCCTGGTCGATGAGCGCGAGCCCGGCCGGCTCTCCTCTCCCGTCCTGTTGCGTCGGCGGTTGGAAGTGCGGTCCACCGTGCGCCAGCCATCCAGCCATTCTCTTGCAGTCTCCGCCGAGTCAAAGAACCAGACCTTCTTATCGGCCACCACTCAGCCGGGCCGGAACCAACATGGAGTACGGCAGTTCTTGGTCGCGGAGTGATTTTTTCACCTCTAGGAAGGTCCTCCTTCTGCGGGTGACCTCCGCCGTGTAATCCGGGAAGAAAGAAATCTGTGAATTTTGGATTTGGATGGGCGGCGCCACCCTGGCCGCCTGGAGGACTGCATCACGGTCTCTAAAGTTAAAGAGTCTTGCCAGGATGGGGCGCGGAGCGGCCCCCGGGGTAGGGGTCCCCCCAGGGACCCGGTGGGCCCGTTCCACTGTAAAGAAGTTGGACAGTCCTTTTGGGGCCAGTTTTGTCTTTATAAGGTCCTCAACATACAGATCCATGGCACCCTTTGTTTCAGACTCCGGAACCCCCAAGATACGGACGTTGTTGCGTCTGGAACGCCCTTCCTGGTCGTCCAACTTACTTTTTAAAAGTTTATTGTCCGCCTGCAGTCTCTCCATCGCCACTTGTAGGTCGGAAACGTCTTCTATCAATGATTTGGTCACCACCTCCACCTGCTTCACCCTTTCGCTCATTTTCTGGAGGTCGGCTCTAATAAGAGTAACCTCGGCCGCGGTCGAGCCCACCGTGGCCTGCACCTGCTCCAGCGCTCGCAGTACATCGTCTAGCGTGGCTTTCTTTGCACCGTCGTTGTCTGCACCCTTTCCCAGTGATTTGCGCTGCTCAGGTGGAGTGGATGTTTGGTTATCGTAAGCATATTTTCCGAGCTTCGCCTGAGCGGCGGTCTGTCGTGGCCCCTTCCCCGCCATTGATCCTTTGCGGCGAGACACTGTTTATGATGGAGCGGGCCGGACGCCCGTAGCCGTCCGCTTGGGGGGGAGGTATGCAGAAGGTCCAGACTGGGTATGGGCCAGAGGTCGCTGACGATGGCCGCCGACGGCCGCAGAGATGTTGCGGTCTCGGCAAGTTCAAGCAAAATGGCGACTGGCGCCGTACAGGTCCCACGGCGTATGTCGAGCGCAGCCAAGGGGCACCACTGCGTAGCGTCACTGGGTACACCGCGTGAAGGGTGAAGTGGTCGGCGGGAAGGATTGCCAGTCGAAGGTGTCGAGCGTTGTCGTCAGCGGCTACTTCCGGGTGGTCGCGCCGGGGAGGGTGGACTTCCGCCCGGCCCAAGGTTTCACTCGACACCGGTGCTCGCCTTGTGTCACCAGGCCTGTCTTCCGTGAGGGACGTGGACGAAGTTTCGTCCCGATGCCGGGGTCTGAGCGCTCCCAAATTTTCTTTGCTGGCGCCGTTCGGTCACCGCACCCAGGACACTCCCTCTGGACCGATCAGTGAGCAGATAGGCATGCGGATTGTTGCGGGAAGCCGCCTTGCTACGGGAGCCTCTCTAGGTTGCTGCCGCCATCATCGGCCGCTAGCCACGCCCCCCGTGTCCTTTAATACTTGCTCTACCAGAATCATTGGCTCATGTATATGCCTATGTAAAGGGCAACAACTAAAATGGACCCTGTTCACAACCTGGGGCCTGTGGGCTCAGAATGAATTTGCCAATAACTTCTGCATGCATCATTGTATCGTGATGAAAATACACACACATATAAAACTTGCCATTTTCGTTTCTCTGATATCAAAATCATAGCAGAATAATGATATTTTAAACACAGGTTCAGATTTCAAAGAACCTCAGACGCCCCTTTTGCCCTTACATAGGCAATTACTCAGTCTATATTAGTAGCTGTGTCCAAAATCCGTTGTAAGCCTCTTGGAAGGCTTCTATTGTCCATCAAATCCGCTTCCATCATCTTCTTCCGCATTGGGCCTCTCGATACAGGCCTTTTCATGATCAATAGGAGTGCCCTCCTGGAACACCCACAGTTCATTCAAAGTCTCAATGTCTCAAAACAAATGCACCAGTGTCTCTTCTCTGTGACACCTCAGGAAATGTGCTCTTCATTGATCAAGGGCACAAAACATCTTGTGCAGAAACAAGCACCACTGAGAATCAACCTCTCAAGATCAGTAGCTCCTTTCAGACTCCAACTTTCATCATTTAGTGTCAGAGGACGATCAAGCTGCTCTTCTCATGGGCACCGGAATGTAGTGCCTTTTCCAAACTTGGATTCTCAGGTGCACTGCCTTTCTGCTGGAGCAAAGGGAAAAGAGGTGTGTGTGGGGAAAGGCCAAAAACTCAGGCCAAGGGGGTCAGGGGACAGCGCGCTGCCAGAGGTTCAAGCACATGACAGTTTGAACAAATTGCACAAAGTGGATGACAGTCCTGCCATCAAAAGCAGGGATCCTTCGCATCTTTGCACTGAACTTCTGAGGCAAAACAGAAAATCAGCTCCTTTTTTTTCTTTTCTTTTTACAACGCCTTCTGATGAAACAAATGGCTTGCTTAGGAAGTACCACTGGAGGCACGCTGATGATCGCTGTCCATGCTGATGACCGCTGTTCATGCTGCTGATTGCTGTTCATGCTGCTGATTGCGCCAAGAAACCGCATGGTGTATGCTGCGCTCTAGAAATGTTTTAAATTTAAATTTAAATTTAAATTAGAAATTAGAAATTGCTGTCAGGAATTGCAGGGCCAAGAAGTCTGTAGTCGTCTGCCATGCTCACTGATGGGGACCAGGCTTTTTTGATCACCAGTCTGCAGGATAACATTCTTCCTTTTTGACTCTGGAAGATCCCGCAGCCTAGTGATATAGGAAATGTAACACAATTGTTAGTTTCCTTCAAGACAGATACAAAAACAGTTAATGGGTTGGCTTTTTGACAAGAGGGCTGCAAGCAAGTGGCCTGCAATCTGCAAAGGAGCGGCAATTCGTCATGGGAACCTAAATGGATGCCCTCACACAGTGGCATTATCTAATGGGATACATTATTTAATGGGGTAGATACATATTCTCCTTAATGATGAAGCCTAGGTGTTCCTAAGCTCCTTATCTAGAACATCTCAAAAAGAGAAATGACATATTACACATTATCAAGGACATGAAGAAGTCCCTTCTTTAAACAATGTGCATCAAATGCGCTATGTAATACAAAGGCTAATGATCAACTGTGCAGACAAGAGGACAAGAACTAGAGAGTCCTGGTATCTGCATGATTAGAACACATCTTATAAAAAAAAAATTGAAACAGCAGAAACAGAAGAGAACTGAAAAATTAAAAATAGACATTAAAAATATGTCGTACTAAAAAGAATGTAAACTTGAGATATCTCCTATTGAGATGGAAAATCTCCTATTGAGATGGAAAACTTGTATTGGGTCAATTAACCAGGCTATCACTATCCTGACAGTCAGTCTGAAAAGAAATTTGAAGTGGGCCTAAAGAAAATTCTCGAAAACTAGTCTGATCAATCAAAAGGGAATGTATGTGGCATAAGGGGGGTTCCTACTACATCACTGCAGTTTAGAAGTGTGAACATGAACAATACACCCATAATAATAAATGGGTTGACTGGTGAAAGGAAGATGGAGAAGGGAAAATGGAAGTAGGACACAACTAAAATCTTCAATAACTAAACATGATGCAACATTGGTCAGGTAGGAAGCAAAAAGAAAAATCTATAGGAAGGACAAGAGTTCGCTTGGGTGGTCTAAGGCATGTGACACAGCACCAAGAGCACGGGGATACATGAAAGACCAATGTTACACCAATTTAACTCTACCGCTGACAATCTATACCCTACACGGTAATTCTAACTAATGTTAAGTTGTCTCTTTAGGGAAAAAAATGAATCCATAGGCTTATTCAGGAATCAAAAATGCAATAAAAAAAAAATGCGATATCGAAATTAGGCCACCTTTAGTCACAGATCTATAATTCCATACTTAGGCCCAATCAAGGATACATAAATGCAGAGCTGCCTGTCCTTAAGGAAAAAAGGCAGTAAGTGACTAAGAACGCGTGGCACACTTTGATCCAGTATATCATTTTAGTTTTCTTAAAAATCATTACAGCCAAATTTAGGCATGCACTGGAAAAACTGCTGCCTTACTCGCTCACAGTATGAGGTCCATATCTGTGAAATTTATCTTAATACAATATTCATCCAATTTATTGTGAAACAACACATATCGTCATATGTGTTCCTTCACAACACAGGGGAACTTGTAATTCAAAGTAGCACCATAGAACAGAACATACACACAAAAAATTAAAAAAATACATATATCAGGCCATCTCAAGCCATAAGATATATTTGCTGTATATCAAGCACAAGGAAAAACAGCCCAGACAAACAAACAGCATATATGAATAAACGGTCATGCATAATACCATGGCACATGTACTGTATACTATAAACTTGCAGCCCAATCTCAATTGTCAAGTCTAAAATCCTATACCCTTCTTTTGACAGCAGGGCATCAGGTAATTGATACTCTGCTGTAAAATACGCGTTTCAGTGGACCAAATGTATAAATGAAACATAAACACACACATTTTTTCTTAAAGAAATTACGCAAAAAAAAAATTCTCTTCAACCAGCCAACTCACGTGTCTTGTGAATTAATCCATGAATTATCTGTAGGAAGAAGCAGAAAAGATACACAACACACACATTTCTCATAATACAATATCAATTATAACCCTTTTTATCAGACTACAAAACATGACACAATGTGACATACAAAAAAAAACTTCTCATTATTTACCTGTAACTTTTTGTCCATGTACCTTGCAAAAACGCCAAAACGCCATTCTCACTCAGGCCTAAGGCCTTTAAGTTGCAGAATTTTGGGGAAGGGCTTCTACTTATTGCCTATCTAAAACTTAATGTAACACTTCATTTTTCTTTTCGTCAAATAAACTTAACTAAAAAAAAATTAGTTCCTAGCATGGAGACACACATATACCAGTTCTACAGATCATTTAGCAGAATGTTTGATTTTTTTTTTAAAGAAATCACTTTTGCATTTGCCCTTTTTAAATCATGTTCCCTCATTTTACACAGTGCTTAATTTGTAAGACATGAAGTGCACGTGCTACAATTTTGCATGAGGAATACCTTTCCTATTTGTTTATTATCTCAGATGTGCGCTTTTAACGCAGATGTAATGTGAATGCGGCAAATGAGAACAAGCCAGCCTGCAATGAATGAAGGTTTACAGATTTAAATCATATACAATCAACTACATCTCATATAAAGCGCTTGTGTGCAGCATTTTGAAATCAACTGGGAGCTATGCAAACCACGTGTGGGCTCTACAATCCTTCAGGGTACTGACAAATGAGGCTGCAGTTTTACAAATTAAATAGTGTTCCTTTTATTATTATTAGCGGGATGCAATGCTGTGTCAGCCCTGCCGTATTTCTAATTTGAGATAAATGTGTTGATGACATATTTTACAGAACAACAAGCGTTTTGTGGGAACATGCTGGAGCTATTATTTATTCTTTGGCTAAAATGCAATCATCGTTTGCTGTACATGTGCCCTGCATCCTCTGCTCATTTTAGTTCAAAAACAAAAACCCCATCCCAGCTAATGTCAGATTTGTAACGCTTTAAGAAGACACTTTTAAATTATGAACATGAGCAGGAATTACATTTATCGGAGCAAATCAGGCTATTCAAGTGACCTCAGGTCAGGACCGTGGCAGGGGCAGGGATTTAAATACAAAGAGGCAGCTGAAGTTAGCATCAGATGCATGTTTAACCATGTTATGCTGCATTCCGCAGGCGAGGCCCTAATTAAAAGGTCACAAATGTCAACAAGACATCCTTACAAGATAACATCTCGGCCGCGCTGCTGGAACAGGCTCTACAGGTTTCTCAACCCCTGCCCGTCCCCTGCTCGTGGTAACTGAAGCTGACAAGGCCAGTAGGTTTAACCACTTCCACATAACTTGCAATATTTCACTATATTTAAAACAATTTCTATGGCACATTGACTCGCTGAATCATAAGAAGGCACAACCTGCAAACATATATTATGACCTACATGTATGCATTTTACTGAAGTGACGCTTTAAAAAGGGGCCCTGAAACCATTCAAAACAGTCTATTTATCTGAAAATCGACTTTTGCATTCTGGATACTAAGAAATAAATATCCTACAATTTTTTTGCATAATGGGTATTACTAGAATGTCTACTACCCAATTTACGAGTCATACATTTGAAAATAATTATTTATACCTTATAGAAATGAGCTTGTTTGCGCCTAGGGTAAGGGAAATTGCGCACAGAAGTGTTTGGTCATTTTCGTGGTACAACATAACTTAAATCAAACATTTTAATGCTAGCGGGTCATAGTATGAGTGTTAAGCTTCACAAATATTAAAAAACGATTTTTGTAGCACTTTGTTTTTAAAAATTATTTTTCATAATTAATAATTATTTTCTCCTAATGAAGCCTAATTATTGCTATTTGTGACTGTTCTACACATAAAAATGCTCACTACATCCCTTGCCTCTTATTTAGATGCATTAACTCACAAACCTGAGCGCATATACCTAACTTAAAAAGCGTCACATTCTGCGTCACTTTTTGGGCCTCTTTTATGTAAAAGGGCCTTCATGCAAAATTCGACCCGTGTTTAACTGCAAAAAGTGCTGGCTGAAGAAACATTCCTATCAAATATACTGTAGCTAAAAACGTTTGCCTGTGAACATCTAACACAGTGCATTTAAGTGAAAATGCTGTACATTAATTTATTTTTGCAGAAACATGTAATTTCGTTTTTGTCTAGGGCTTCATTTATATCCATTAAATGTGAACCACCCACATTGAGCTCATTTCAGACATAAACAGAAAGGGGGGTCAAACACTCAGGACACACAAAACAGCGCGCTCTAACCATTTCTTGTACATAGCGCCGTCGCAATTTACAACAAAACCCACAAACAACATAGACATTTAAACACACATTTTAACCCATAGGTCAACACTTAGGACAGGAACAAGGAACAGCCTACAGACTGTCTTCAAAAATAACCTGCCAATACTAGTTGTAAACCATATTTACAACAAAAACGTTTTAGTTCCTATTTTTCTTTTTTTTTTTTAATTCTTCAACAGATTTCCAGAAGGCTGCAAAAGGGACAGCCTCACAGACCTTTAAAGAGAGCTCATAAATTGGAGTTCCAACCGGAGGTATCAGACGCGAATCCTCCAACCGGGAATCCTTTGTTGCAACCTAGTCAGTACTAATACAAAACAAAATACTGCGACCAGGCATCTGCGCTCACTAGTCGGGTTTCAAACTTCATGGGGCTATCTCCAACGATATACACGCAAATGTACGTGACCCACGGTTTTTGAATACTGCAGTGTTCAAATAAAACTAAGGAACCAATACTGAGGAAGATTATCCAACTAAAGCAACCGGCGATAATCTGAACCACAGCAACCAAAGGCCTACCAAATGAACCAAATGTACCGGTACCCAAACCAAAGATTATCTTAACAAAAGCAACCAGTGATAATCTACAAAAGCAACCAAGAGTATCAATAAATACTAAGGACTGCGTCACATTTCTGCGACCAATAAATAACTAAGGACTCAGAACCACAAAGAACTGGGAGCGACCCACTTTTATTCTTCAACTAAAGCAGATGGAGAAAATATCTCTTCATTAACTGCCTATACAAATTGCAATTTGCATATACACAAATATTTTTCCAAATTATAACTGTCAATTCCCCACTGCACTAACAGTCTGCTAAAAAATACTTACAGCAAAAAAAGAATGGGTTCCTTAGTCAGGAGTGACATCTTTAGGAGAGTTTTAAGTCAGAAAAATCAAAAAAACATACTGGGCCACAGAGACAGATAATCCCCCAGAAAACCCTGTGCCCAGAGTACCTCTTTTTGGTAGAATTCTGTCTTGTCTTCCCCAGTAGTTTTTCCATCCTTTGACAAAATACTCCTGTAGATAACCACTCCATGATAAGGCCCTACATTGGGCGCCATTTGAGGAAAAGTAGAAAATGACTCACTCTCCCCACCAGGGATCTATCCAGCAGTTTGCATAATAAAGCAGCAAAGGAATTGACAGCCAATCTGTAAAATTAAAAGACATCTTTATTATAATTAATTATGAGGCTTCGTCGTCCAACCGTAGTTTTACAATTGAAAGAGGGAGCCTGCCTCAGCTTTCTCAGGCAGGCTTTTTATACAAAAAGTTTGGCCCTAGGCTCACATTCTTGTTGTGAAACACATCATTGTAGGTCGCTCTCATGGTACCATAACAAAGCAGGCTATAATTATGAATTCCATTCTACTTGCCCAAACTGACCAACCCATCTTCCATCATGAACATATGTCAAACTTCACATATTTTCCTGTGCAGGCCGGAGAAACTCACAATAGAACTGGTTTCCTCCCCATCATATAAACGGTCACCTCCCCATTGTAAAAGCACAGAAGCTGAGAAACAGAGCCAGGTGTGGAAGATAGAAATGTAGGATAAGGGATGCTTGTGGGTCATAAACAGGCATGGCTACTGTATTCGGCCTTCTAATCTTGCTCAGGCCAATGTACACAACAAGTTGCTCAGATCTTTAATATAGATTGACTAGAGGGCATGGACTGGTTTGGTGAGGCCAACATCACGTAGGCAGATTCAGCCTGTTCAGGTCAAATGGGAGTCAGGAAGACCTCAAGCTAAGGGGTACGTGTCCTTTAATACTTGCTCTACCAGAATCATTGGCTCATGTATATGCCTAGGTAAAGGGCAACAACTAAAATGGACGCTGTTCACAACCTGGGGCCTGTGGGCTCAGAATGAATTTGCCAATAACTTCTGCATGCATCATTGTATCGTGATGAAAATACACACACATATAAAACTTGCCATTTTCGTTTCTCTGATATCAAAATCATAGCAGAATAATGATATTTTAAACACAGGTTCAGATTTCAAAGAACCTCAACTCTCCTGAATAGAAGATAAGGCATGCCTAGCAAGAAGAAACCATGGCTGGATGACCCTCTTATCATACGTCCAGCTGACGCCTCAGAGGTATTTAACCCTGCCGTTTACCGCACACATTAAATTAAGTTTTTTTAAATTAAAAATGGGAGGTATCAACTTTTTGTGCCATCTGCCCAAATGGAAAAGAGATCATGCCCAGGAACACTGTTGAGTTTGTGATAATAATAGGGAAGACCTAACACACATCCTATGCCTGTGTCCAAACTTGCTGAAGGAAAGAAGGTCCCTTTTACGGAAAGGCTGGGACATCAATGAGGTCAGATCATGCAGAGCTGCAGTACTGGCCTGCGTTGACCCACGGAACACCAATTTAAACCGTGCCCTAGTACGGATTATGGATCGTGCTGCAAAAAAACTAGGGGAGGGGCTCCATCAACAGCAACCTCCACTAGAAAAATAACTGGCAGGTCCTCCTCACAGACATCCAGACAAGGGATAAACTGTTAAAGTCATCAAACTAACTGACTAAAGGAGCTTAGCACACAGGTTGGCTTACTCCAGGACTCAAAATCTTTTTTAACTTGGACACAACCACAATTGCCCCAATGGGATCACCATCAATGTATTGGCGACAATGCAACTGCAAGAGACCTCTGACAATCCGGGGGGCCAGGTGTCTTTTACTATAAAGAACTGGTGCTCTATTTTCTTTTAATATGTAAATTGTTATCTTTTGTGACTTGCAAAGATTTTTTAAATCATGCAATAAAGTTTTCTTTCCTTCCTTGATTCCCCTTTCCATATTCAAAATGTAATGGATCGGCCTGCAGTAGAAGTACAAATTTGTTATTAAAAAACAAGAAGGGAACAATTGCCTTGAATTACTTTCAGTGTGTAGATTAGATAATAGTACACAATGAATTAACATCATGCACAACAAACAACAACACAAATCACTCAGTCAGCGACAGTGTCCAATAAATGGCATCATTCATTACCTGTTCCTTCTCATCTTCAGTCAATGGGCAGTCTCTCCTGGATCGGAAAGGAGGATAGCTATAGTAATCATCATTATGTGTTCCACTTTCTTTGGAGGGACTCAACGAGGCAAGATTCTCTTTTTTTTCTATTAGGCTACATCCAATCATCATCTGGCTTGAGGGCAATGGATTTAGGGCGAGTAAGGAGGATGGAGGAGCTGGACTTTGAGGATTGGACTGAAAGGCAGACAGCTGAAACTCATATATGGCAATAAAAAGACTAGAAGACGTTGGTGATGGATTTGTTGTGATTCGAAGTTTCAAACCAGAAAGACAGACACACAAATAGAAGTAAATAAGGAAAGAAGACAGTAAGAAGTGCAAGCCTAATTCTCAGGGAAGTATAGCTCGTCCTCAAACTCTGGAGGTTAGACCAGAAGTAGGTAATCATTGTCTAACACACTACTTCTGTCACCTGAGCTGCTGTCCTCATATTCCTGCGTTGATTCATGTATTGTGTAATTCAGTGGTATAAAGTGCTGATTCATTTTAATCATGGTTAAACTCTCCACGTTTTTGGGCAAGAGACTGGTCTTTCTCACTGTTACAATGGAACCAGCAGCACTGAAAACACATTCAGAAGAGACACTTGCAACAGGGCAAGACAGATAGTTTATCACCAGCCTACTGAGCACTGGCCATTGGGCCCTTTTCCCATACCAATTCCGCAATGTGTTTTGATCAATGTAGACCTCTATTGGGTCATCCAGATAGGCCTGGACCATGCGCTCAATGTTCAGGGGTGCTACACTTTGTTCAGCCTCTTTTGTCTTTGCATCAGCACTGGACCTAGCAAGTCCTTGCTGTACAGACCAATCCTTTGCCATTTTTACTGGGGCTGGTGATCATGATCTGGTTTTTGCTGTTGTTGATAGTGTTTGTGACAGCCGTGAGTGAAAACCACTGCCCCCAGGCTCTGAAGTTGAACTTGACGCTGGAATGCCCTGCTACAGTACTTGTGGGTTTGAGTAGCTGGCCTTTAATTACCAGCCGTTGATTTTCCAATATACTGGCTGCCTCCGCTATCCAAGTTTTGTACAGGGGAACATCCACTTCTGAAAAATGAATGAATGTCTTTCTGTTCAGTGCCGATTTGTACCGTGGATCCAGAATTGTGACACAAATGTAATGTTCTTGTGACGAAATCTTAGTTTGTACCCTTGTATTTTCTTTTAAGCAAAAGGATAAGCTCTCCACCAACTCATATGCTTCTTTTTTTACCTCCACACTTATGTACGCTTCAGACACCTCCTTCAGCTGTTGCTCTAGCATGTGCAACAATGGGATAGCTTGGCCCATAGTACAGTCCTCCTTGCTGACTTCACGTGTGAAGAACTCAAAAGGAAGAAGCATCTCTGTCAGGCATTTAACTAGGCACCATTGGTCAATCTTAAGGGTCATGCCTTTCACAGTAGCATCCCCTCTTCGAATGACATATTCATTGATTGGTCTGCACTACTAAAACAGACGGTCAAGCATGTAATAAGTTGAGTTCCAACGTGTTGCCAACTCCTGGCTGAGTGGTTTGACAGGCATTCTATAGTCACGTAGAATGATCCTCATCTGCTTCGGAGATTTAAAAGAATGGCTGAAATGAGTGCATATTCTTTGGTAGGTGGTCAGTAAGTTGCTGACTATGGCTTCTTTTTTCAGAAAGTCTTGAACTATAATGTTAATGCAACGCTCCAAACATGGGACCCTGAAATAGCAGCCAACCTCCATGGCCTTAAGTACATTACTGTCATTATCCGTGGCAACAAAACCAATGTTAAGCCCTCTTGGGCGCAGCCATTCAAAGACCTTGCTGTTTAACTCTTCCAAAATGTTTGCAGCAGTATGAGATTTATCCATGGAGAACATGGCTACAGTTGCATGTTTCCGAGTAGCATTACAAATCTCAGCTGTGTCAACAGCACCTACATCAGATAGCTTTTCTCTAACCTCCACAAAAGAGACCCAGTGTGCAGTGATGCACATGTAATCAGTGGCTTGGCAACTGGTCCACATGTCTGTTGTCAGGTGGATATTGTGAACAGCACTCTCCTGCAAACCTTGTCCAACCAATTCCAGCACATCGTGATGTAGTGCTGGAATAGCAACTCTGGTGAAATAGGACCGGCTGGGAACCTTCCATTTAGATCAGATGGCACACACAAATTCAAGTAAACCCACCCCTTGCACAAATGAAAAAGGGAGAAGGTCCATTGCTAACATTTTCGCCAGCTTCGCATTGTACAACCGTGCCGTTGGGTGGTTGCGTTGGTTCGGCCCTTTGACCTAAGCATACTGTCAATGGTAGGTTGGATTATTTTCCTTTGTGGTGCAGCTGGCTTCTTGAACCCAGTTAAGCTCAACGACGGCGCACTTTTTCTCATTGCAGTACTCGGTTGCCTTGGTGTCTCAGCCTGACTCTTACTACGGTGCCACTGAGATGTTGCTGAGGATGTGGGCAAGACCACTACACTGCTAGGGACAGGGTGAAAAATGTCTCCCCTTTTGTTCACCTTCCACCGTGATCATATCTTTCCCCACTTAATTATCCCCAACAACAGCAATGGGTTTGTTGTGTAGCATTTTAGAATCCGAGCGTAATTTACCGATTCATGCCCTTATATAGCTATAATTCACATTGCCCTTGTTTAGGCAAAAAAATCATACCCATATTTAGACATAACCCATCCAGTCCAAATACAGGCATGGCTACTACCACTAGTTCCAAAAAGCCACAACGATTTCTTGGAAAACTCAGCTTCAGCAGTCAGAGACATCCCCTTACTTGAATATTGATTTGTCCTAGAAATCATGGAGTTTTCAAAGAACTACAATTCCCTTGGGGTTCTTTGATGACGTTATTATGTCCGACTTTACGTCAAACTAGGCACCTTCAAGGTATAAATATGCCAACACTTGCCCTAGCAAACACACTGTGGTTCAGAGCAGCTCGACTATCTACTTGCCCGACTTAACTCGCTACAGCAAGTGCCGAAGGAAGCCGACCCTCCAGCTGACACACTGATCGAGAAGCTGTCCTTTCTCTCGCTGAGAATCCAGCTCCAGTGTTTCCAAGCTCCCCTTGGGATGTGTTGGGAAATTGAGTCCCGAGACAGAGATACCAGACTTCCGACATTCTAAAACCAAGGTATGGAGCTGATTAGACCCTAAGAGAAATCTTGGTTAGATTCTTGGCAAAGACAAACTAAACGTATGCTACACCTCACTTACTTCTTCCCTCACACTAGACTTAGGTTAGGTACATCGGGGTAGGCGTATTTTAGAATCACCAGTTGAGTACTTTTCGCCTTTGTTATTTATGCATGTATTTATGGATTAGAAACCATACAATGCTTTTACAGTATTATTTTATATTACTCTTCTTACTGTACGCATTATACATTGCTACCAGTATTACTATTGTAGCAGCTCACTTTACTTGCTTGAGAAAGAAGACTGTTCAATAAACCCTTTTATTGAAAACGCCTGTCTCTCTATTTCTCTGCCCCTCTGATGAAATGAAGCACGCACGATTGACTGAGTAAAATTTCTATCTATTGTTTCCACGACTCTGCAGATCAGTTTTATTCTTGGTGTGACTAAGTTGTCATGTTTATGCGGTTGTCAGAAACTAATCCCTTCTTGTTAGTCGCGAAAGTTTCTATTGACCTCTGAGCTAGCTGGCACTCACAATTAAGTCTAATATATTCGATAGAGACCTAGTAGACATAAGTCCTACGTCAAATTTGTAGGATATATTATTCCAATGCGCAGATCCTATTGGGAATATAGGAACCACACTACATGGTGCCCAACGTTTGGTAAGGCACTAATTTAACGCTAGATACTAGAGTTACTCAGTCATGCTTTTCACATAGACCCCTTTTTCCCGTAAAATACACCAATAGACGTCTGGAGTGGGTAAAAGGATAAAATATCTGCCATTACCGAGTAGGACGAAAATCCTATGTATTAGTTTTTGGTTTGATTCAACGTTGAAGGATACAGTGTTCCAAAATATTGTGCACCTTATCTTTGTTTCCCTGAAGCTTGCTCTGCAAACTTTCATTAAACAATGTTGAATAATGGCGACAATAACGCAACCGGTGGAGCTGCAGTTCAACCAGGTTTAGACATTACAGGTTTCCAAGAAAATGACCCGGATGCTATAATCATCCCAGAAAACTTAGGAAAAACCATCATTATAAAGCTTATAACAAATGGCTTATCACCTAGAGGTGGTAGAGTAATTTATGTCATAGAAGCACACAAATATCGGCAGACAGCTGTATTCTATTCATGGATAATCTTCCCTGAAGCAAATGCAGTATCGCATGTGTTTCACTTCTACAAAGTAGAGGATAATCCAACGGAATACGTTCCTTTCGAGGACATTGACATTCCACTAACTTGCCAAGAGCATCAGCTCTAGTTTAAATGCGCCCTACAACATCAAAATCACATTACCAGGCTCGGTCCACTAGGTAGACCAGGAGCAACATGGCCGGTACTAGCCAGCTATACACCACACCCTGACCTTGAAGAAATGTCAGGTGCGGAACTATTAGTTCACCTAAAACAACTAATTAAAATACTTGGACAATTGGTTCAATATGTCATGCAGACTCTAACAGTCCAACCTCCTATAAGGATTCCACAACAAACCCCTCACCAGGAGAACACAAATAAAATCACACCACAGACTATACAATCAGTCATTGGTAAATTACCTGCAAAAAGGGAACAAATTCCATTCTGGATAGCTAAAAAAATTACTCAAATCGAGGCAGTATTTACTGACAGTACACCTCATGAGAAACATAGAATTTGAACAATCTGTTTACCAAAGGGGATTGCACCACACCTGGAAGACTGCAACACTTGGGGTACAGTCTTTGCTGCAATTTACACAAAAATACATGGTGTTCTGTATACGGCGGTTATACCAGATGTCCTGAAACAGATTCAAAATGAATATGGGGAAGAGCCTGCTTTAAATCTGGGTATTGATGAGTGTATGCAAAATCTTATAAAAAAAAATACATCCCCTGTGTGAGGCACTCCTTAAATGTTCATGACAATGACTCCAAAAGTTAACGATGCAGTTTGGGTTTATTCATCAATATTCAATCATTGGATAAATGTTTCAAACGATATTAGCTTCATATCATCGTGTTACATCCATAGTATACTCGTGTTCCCATGCTCCAATGCATTTCGGGCTGCTCGCCCTTTATCAAGGAGAACTATAAAAAGAAGAAATGAGCCCCTGTTAGAAAAAGGATGGGGGTATAAATGAAACGCTAATGGCCAATACTGTTATAAAAAGTGCCGATCAATGGAGGTGATGTGAATGATCAAACCTTGCCTGAGAGGTTGAGGTTGCGGCATGCGAGGGCAACAAAAATAGAGAAATGTGCACGAGTGCTAAACACTAGTGAATAAGTCATCTGGGTGTGAGGGCAACTAAATAACGTGATGTACATGGGTGCCAAGTCGTCTAGGGAATCGGTTAGTCAAGGGGTTGCGGTTCCTGAGTGGGAAACTGCCGGCGTAGACTTACTTAGTGGCGGGAAGCTGTGGGGATCTCCGGAAAAACTATCCAAGTGTCAATGTGTGCGGTCGGCATGAAGGAGTATAAGTAAAGGGGTAAAAAACCGACTACGTGAAAAGTTAACTATGGGGGCCATCTTGGAATGGGTAGGGTTACAAGAAGGATGGGGGCCATGTTGGAATGGATAAACATGAGGAATGGGAAATAAAGCAATGGGTTATCAGCAATCAAGATCAGGTTTCAACAATAAAGAATAAAAAATAAAAAATAAGGTATCAGCAATGAAGAGCAATGCAGTAACGTATAACAACAGGTTATTAAAGGTAACAACTATATTCGATGCGATCATTTAAACCATGTGGTTTAAGTGTCTGTAAGTGATATATCCATTGCAGTTCTTTTTTAAGTAGGCATTTCCGATTGTCTGTGCCTTCAGTGCGGTTAACAGTTTCCAATACTGTAAATTGGAGTTGTGCTATGGTGTGGTGAAATTCCTGAAAGTGCATTGCAACGTTGGATTTCTCTTGCTTGGTGCGAATGTTAGATTTATGTTCGTTTATTCGAACTTTGATTTTTCTTTCTGTTTTACGAACGTACATTTTTCCACAGGGGCATTTCAGAGCGTAGATGAGATTTGTAGAATCGCATGTGGCGTTTACTTGTAATTTAATAGGATAGCCTTTCATGGGATGTTTGATGTGGTTGCCTTTGATGATACAGTTGCAGTTGCTGCAATTTAGGCAAGGTTGAGTTCCTTTGTAGTTTTGACTAATGGGAGTTTGAGTAGAAAGTATTTTTTTGATGTTTTTGCCACGAGTATGGGCAAACAGTGGAGTGGTGTGAAAAATGTCCCGAAAGTCTGGTTCTAGTTGCAGAATGGGCCAATGGGTAAGAATAATTTGTTTGAATTTGTGGCTGACTGTAGAAAATTTGGATACAAGTACTATGCGATCTTGAGGCTGTTTTGCACTCTTGGAAAGACTTTGTTGTCGAGTGATGTTGGCAACTCGTGTTTGTGCTTCACTCAATACTTTTTCAGGATACCCTTTGTCTAGAAAACGTTGGTGCATTTCCTTAACTCGAGTATTATAAGTTTGTTCATCTGATACGATCCGTTTTATGCGTAGCATCTGTGAAAAAGGTAAATGTCTCTTCAGAGATCCCTGGTGGAAACTAGTGAAATGCAAAGTGTTATTGCGGTCCGTGTTCTTACGATGTAGGTCGGTGGTGATACCTTTTTCAGTGATCCTGACGAGCATTGCATTTCCAAAGAAGTGCACTAACGTTTTCTAGACGGAGGGTATCCTGAAAAAGTATTGAGTGAAGCACAAACACGAGTTGCCAACATCACTCGACAACAAAGTCTTTCCAAGAGTGCAAAACAGCCTCAAGATCGCATAGTACTTGTATCCAAATTTTCTACAGTCAGCCACAAATTCAAACAAATTATTCTTACCCATTGGCCCATTCTGCAACTAGAACCAGACTTTCGGGACATTTTTCACACCCCTCCACTGTTTGCTCATACTCGTGGCAAAAACATCAAAGAAATACTTTCTACTCAAACTCCCATCAGTCAAAACTACAAAGGAACTCAACCTTGCCTAAATTGCAGCAACTGCAACTGTATCATCAAAGGCAACCATATCAAACATCCCATGAAAGGCTATCCTATTAAATTACAAGTAAACGCCACATGTGATTCTACAAATCTCATCTACGCTCTGAAATGCCCCTGTGGAAAAATGTACGTTGGTAAAACAGAAAGAAAAATCAAAGTTCGAATAAACGAACATAAATCTAACATTGGCACCAAGCAAGAGAAATCCAACGTTGCAATGCACTTTCAGGAATTTCACCACACCATAGCACAACTCCAATTTACAGTATTGGAAACTGTTAACCGCACTGAAGGCACAGACAATCGGAAATGCCTACTTAAAAAAGAACTGCAATGGATATATCGCTTACAGACACTTAAACCACATGGTTTAAATGATCGCATCGAATACAGTTGTTACCTTTAATAACCTGTTGTTATACGTTACTGCATTGCTCTTCATTGCTGATACCTTATTTTTTATTTTTTAGTCTTTATTGTTGAAACCTGATCTTGATTGCTGATAACCCATTGCTTTATTTCCCATTCCTCACGTTTATCCATTCCAACATGGCCCCCATCCTTCTTGTAACCCTACCCATTCCAAGATGGCACCCATAGTTCACTTTTCACGTAGTCCGTTTTTTACCCCTTTACTTATACTCCTTCACGCCGACCGCACACATTGACACTTGGAACGTTTTTCCAGAGATCCCCACAGCTTCCCTCCACTAAGTAAGACTACGCCGGCAGTTTCCCACTCGGGAACCACAACCCCTTGACTAACCGATTCCCTAGACGACTTAGCACCCGTGTACATCACGTTATTTAGTTGCCCTCACACCCGGATGACTTATTCACTAGTGTTTAGCACTCATGCACATTTCTCTATTTTTGTTGCCCTCGCATGCCGCAACCTCAACCCCTCAGGCAAGGTTTGATCATTCACATCACCTCCATTGATCGGCACTTTTTATAACAGTATTGCCCATTAGCGTTTCATTTATACCCCCATCCTTTTTCTAACAGGGGCTCATTTCTTCTTTTTATAGTTCTCCTTGATAAAGGGCGAGTAGCCCGAAATGCATTGGAGCATGGGAACACGAGTATACTATGGATGTAACACGATGATATGAAGCTAATATCGTTTGAAACATTTATCCAATGATTGAATATTGATGAATAAACCCAAACTGCATTGTTAACTTTTGGAGTCATTGTCATGAACATTTAAGGAGTGCCTCACACAGGGGATGTATTTGCAAGATTTTGCATACACTCATCATTCCTATATTTGTGGCGCTGGACGGAACCACCTCCCTGGAGAGCACCCATACCTGTATTAAACACAAAACCTAACCCAGTAATTACCACGCTGTGCACCTTCCAACCTTTTCTGTTTGTCAATCATTTTGTCCGCCAACGGGCAGGTAGCACGCCTTCAGACATGCAATTTGAAGAAATTAACAAAAGTACAGAAGCCAGGGCTCATACCCTCGCATATAGCGAAGATGAACGTGAACGAATCTACGCATTAATTGAAGAAGACATCAGCCCCTCTACACCCTCACGCAACAAAGAGCAATGCCTCAAACAACTATTGTACCTTTCGAAACGCCACATCAACCAAAAGCTCCACGCGAGCACCTTATTGAGATACCACTGAGCCCTCAGGATCCCACGCGGTTTACGGATAGCCTTAAAACCGTCTCTCTGTAAAAACTCCAAAACCTTCAAGGAAAAATGGAACGGCATAATAAATAAGTGCAGCCTGAACCTGATCCTTTTAATTGTTGAAGAACTGGCTGGTATTCTTAAAGACTTAGAATTAGAAATAAAGGAAACAGGCAGTGAACTCTGACAACTACTAACACCGGAGGAACTTACCAAGTCTCTCGAAGACGTTAAAACCATCCTTGACAAACATCAAAGGGAAATCAACGAACGAAAAGTTCGAAAATACGGAAGAGATACGCTTGATTACAAGCTAGACAAAATATACACATGGGCAGACGTGTATGCCCAACGTCGACGCAACAGGCCTTATAACACACAAACTGACACCTCATCCTCTGGAAGCGACTCTTCTCACCGACCTTCACAAAAAACAGCTACGGCAACCCCTACCACTCAAGTACCTACCCATGATCAAGCAACTTCATCTACAGCTGGACAAGACCAATCTTCATCAGTTAATTTTTTAGCATCATGCCCAGAAACAACCGAAGACTCCAGAGGAGCAAGAAGAAAAGAGCAGGAAAAAAGCCCTCCGCTTACACGAAGCACCGTTACCAAGAAGGACCTCAAAACCAAAAAACCAACTTAGTCATTAACATTTCTGACACTAACATTTCTAACCATCAAATGAAGCTGCTTGAAAAAGGCACATCTTTTGTACCAGTGACCCAAACCAATCTCTTGGAACTCGAAGTGAGCACGTTTAAGTTCACTAGAAAACTTAGACTTCGACATTTCTTCGATAACATCCTGCCACCGAATAGCAATATCAAAAGTGACCAACTCAAGGGTTTACGACTTTCTAGCACCTATCAG
The DNA here is from genome assembly GCF_964263255.1 of Lissotriton vulgaris. NCBI lineage: Eukaryota > Metazoa > Chordata > Amphibia > Caudata > Salamandridae > Lissotriton > Lissotriton vulgaris. Next base: position 810,080,413 of record NC_141699.1, read on the forward strand.
GCTCCAAACAGCCACAAATGCATTGACCTTTTTGAGAGCCTGGTACGTAATGACCTGTCCAAATTAAATCTCAAAAGTTCAAATAAACACCAGAACATGATACAAAAAGATCGAGACACCCTCAAAAGCTTGGCTAACAATCCCAACATCAAATGTGTTAAAGCCGATGAAGGTGGTGCTCTAGTTATTATCAACAGCACCATGTACACTCAACGCTTACGTGAACATATACAAGACACCAACATCTACATGGAATTGGACAACAATCCTACTAAGGAGTTCCAAAACATCTTGTTGAATTTAGTCACCAAAGCACACGAATCGGGAATCATTGAAGATCGCACGAAAAACTATCTTCTTAATGAACATCCTAGAAGCCCCAGAATACAAATGAGCCCTAAGATACATAAAAATCTCCTCGATCCACCCTTTTGACCCATTGTGTCAAACAGAGGATCGATACATGAACCTACGGGTAAATTTATCGACAAATATCTCCAACCTTTGGTAACTCAATCTACCAGTTACATTAAGGACACCACTGCATTTCTCACCAAGCTGGCACAGATCGAAATCGAATCCAAAGAAACACTGATATTATGCACAGCGGATGTCAGCTCGTTGTATACATCCATACCCCACCAGGGAGGCATCGAAGCGGGCAAACAAGCTCTACTCTCAAGCAATATTGATCCTCTTATGCAAAGCTTCATCATAGAACTCATGATGTACACGCTATATCATAGCTATTTTCAGGAGAATGACAAATAGTACCTTCAGCTGTCAGGAATGGCGATGGGAAACTGCGCGGCTCCCACGTATGCCAACATCTATATGGAAAATTTTGAAAAATCTCACATATACGCCAACAAAACCTTCATCGACAAAATTAAGATGTACGTAAGGTACATAGACAATCTATTTATCATGTGGACCGATTCACAAGAAGAACTTCACAACGCACTCACAGAACTCAACACCAAAGATGAGCGCATCAAGCTCTCATGGCAAACCAGCAATACAGAAATCTCTTTTCTTGATGTCCTCGTCAGGATCACTGAAAAAGGTATCACCACCGACCTACATCGTAAGAACACGGACCGCAATAACACTTTGCATTTCACTAGTTTCCACCAGGGATCTCTGAAGAGACATTTACCTTTTTCACAGATGCTACGCATAAAACAGATCGTATCAGATGAACAAATTTATAATACTCGAGTTAAGGAAATGCACCAACGTTTTCTAGACAGAGGGTATCCTGAAAAAGTATTGAGTGAAGCACAAACACGAGTTGCCAACATCACTCGACAACAAAGTCTTTCTAAGAGTGCAAAACAGCCTCAAGATCGCATAGTACTTGTATCCAAATTTTCTACAGTCAGCCACAAATTCAAACAAATTATTCTTACCCATTGGCCCATTCTGCAACTAGAACCAGACTTTTGGGACATTTTTCACACCCCTCCACTGTTTGCCCATACTCGTGGCAAAAACATCAAAGAAATACTTTCTACTCAAACTCCCATCAGTCAAAACTACAAAGGAACTCAACCTTGCCTAAATTGCATCAACTGCAACTGTATCATCAAAGGCAACCACATCAAACATCCCATGAAAGGCTATCCTATTAAATTATAAGTAAACGCCACATGCGGCCTACAAATATCATCTACGCTCTGAAATGCCCCTGTGGAAAAATGTACGTTGGTAAAACAGAAAGAAAAATCAAATTTCGAATAAACGAACATAAATCTAACGTTCGCACCGAGCAAGAGAAATCCAACGTTGCAATGCACTTTCAGGAATTTCACCACATCATAGCACAACTCCAATTTACAGTATTGGAAACTGTTAACCGCACTGAAGGCACAGACAAACGGAAATGCCTACTTAAAAAAGAACTGCAATGGATATATCGCTTACAGACACTTAAACCACATGGTTTAAATGATCGCATCGAATACAGTTGTTACCTTTAATAACCTGTTGTTATACGTTACTGCATTGCTCTTCATTGCTGATACCTTATTTTTTATTTTTTATTCTTTATTGTTGAAGCCTGATCTTGATTGCTGATAACTCATTGCTTTATTTCCCATTCCTCACGTTTATCCATTCCAACATGGCCCCCATCCTTCTTGTAACCCTGCCCATTCCAAGATGGCCCCCATAGTTCACTTTTCACGTAGTCCGTTTTTTACCCATTTACTTATACTCCTTCACGCCGACCGCACACATTGACACTTGGATCGTTTTTCCGGAGATCCCCACAGCTTCCCGCCACTAACTAAGTCTACGCCGGCAGTTTCCCACTCGGGAACCGCAACCTCTTGAGTAACCGATTCCCTAGACGACTTAGCACCCGTGTACATCACGTTATTTAGTTGCCCTCACACCCAGATGACTTATTCACTAGTGTTTAGCACTCGTGCACATTTCTCTATTTTTGTTGCCCTCGCATGCCGCAACCTCAACCCCTCAGGCAAGGTTTGATCATTCACATCACCTCCATTGATCGGCACTTTTTATAACAGTATTGGCCATTAGCGTTTCATTTATACCCCCATCCTTTTTCTAACAGGGGCTCATTTCTTCTTTTTATAGTTCTCCTTGATAAAGGGCGAGCAGCCCGAAATGCATTGGAGCATGGGAACACGAGTATACTATGGATGTAACATGATGATATGAAGCTAATATCGTTGGAAACATTTATCCAATGATTGAATATTGATGAATAAACCCAAACTGCATCGTTAACTTTTGGAGTCATTGTCATGAACATTTAAGGAGTGCCTCACACAGGGGATGTATTTGCAAGATTTTGCATACACTCATCAATCCTATATTTTTGGCGCTGGACGGAACCGCCTCCCTGGAGAGCACCCATACCTGTATTAAACACAAAACCTAACCCAGTAATTACCACGCTGTGCACCTTCCAACCTTTTCTGTTTGTCAATCATTAAATCTGGGTATGAAATTACTGAAAGATATCAAACAGGTCTCAGTTATAATATTAGCTAATATTAAAGGTGAAGCAGCATCTGTGGCGATCTGCTAAAAAATAGGAGAGATTGATATAACTGAGCAACCATATGAACTGGCCAGAATAATTGAAAAATCCTACGAAGAACTATGTAGAGATAATTTGGGTGGAAAACCAGTTTAACCCCAACTAACAGAAAGTCCTGAAAAGGCCTTTATTAAAAACACTCTCACTGTTCCTAAAAAGAAGTAGGAGAACACTAAACAAATTTCTAAATAGAAGCATTCTTCATCCCGAGGTAGGTCTCCTCAAAAGGAGCCCTCTGAAAAGAAGTATAACCTCAGGAACCGGGATAATTTGAAAAGTCCTGATAGATATCAAGATACTGATACAAGTTCCTCTCATACCTTTCAGACTTCCTCACAGAAATCGGAAAGAAGAGGACGGTCAGAAGACAAGGAAGAACGCTTGAAGTACAAAGACGATCAACAAGTTCCAAAAAATAAGAAAACCCAATTCACCAAAAAGAAGGTAGCAGGTCTAAAAATCAGACATGCCGAGGATCTGGAGGACACAACTCAGGAACGGGTAGTGGGCCCAAACAATGCTGGACAGCGCAGCATAAGTCACCATAGCTCGCAAGATCTTGAAGGATCATCTGGAGACAGTGGACTTGAATGAGTACATTCAAGTTGAAAAGGCTGACACCAGGGTTAGTGTACACCATAAGTTATATAAAGCAACGCTCCAGATGGAGGGGAATATAACTAGGAAAATAAGAGCACTCTTTTTGCAGAAGCTCTCTAAGGGTTATGACATTCTTCTAGCTGAAAAAGACTGGCCACCAAGATTTGTCAGGGAGTGCCCACACGTCGAAGACTTCATTATGCCAGCCTTCTCGAATCATATTCCAATTCACTTAAAATATACCTATGCCAGAAAATGGGCTGTAGCCCAGGCTCCAGCATCATATAAAAATCATATGGGATGGGATGAGGATTCTCCTCACCACAAAATCCAGTTAAAATGAGAACCAACTTCACAGAGGCAGTATCCAGTTAAGTAAGAACCTAAAAAATAGGTCAAGGAGATCTTAGATCAACTTGAATACCAAGGGGTGATTTAAACATGCACCTCATCAATGAACAATCCTTTGTTTCCTGTCTCCAAACCAGACAATACATATTGTCTAGTTTTGGACTACAGACATTTAAATTCTTGTTGCAAAACCTTTTCAGTACAAAACGCACACAGTGCAGCACTAATGAATAGCATTATGCATAAAAAAATTTAAAACCACATTAGATATTTGTAATGGTTTCTTCTGTCAAAGCAATGCACCTGAAAGCAGGTACTTGACCGCTTTCTCAATTATGGGGACACAAGTTCACTTCTGTCATCTCCCCCAGGGATTGAAGAATAGTCCAGAGTTATTTTCAGCCAGAGTAACAGAGTTACTACAAACACATGATGATGTGGCATTATCTTATGTCGATGACATCTATCTAACAAATGATGATTTGGACAGGCACTTGAACAAAGTAAATACCATTATACTTGGATTTGCTTCTTAGGGGTACAAATTTAACTTTAAGAATTCAAGAATTGCCCACCTCAACATCTTTTTTCTAGGATATGAGTTATCAAGTGAAGGCAAAAGCCTGGCAGCCAACTTTTTAGAAAAGTGAGCGCTGCTCCAACATGCAAAAATGCTGAAAAACTTACAGTTAATTCTATGGTTTTCTGAATTTAGGAAGATCAAACATTCGAAATTACACAGATAGAGTTAAACCTCTCTACAAATTAATCAAACCTGATTTTGAAACTACTAATTGGACTCAAAAACACACAGAAATTTTGCGTTCAGTGCAAGCAGACATGTTAGCAACATCACATTTACAGACATGCGTAAACGTATGCAAACTTGTAATCAGAATAATAATCCCAGGAAGATGCAGATTTACGTACTTAACCTTTAATGAAGGTGAAAAAGTACCAATTGCTCACAAATCACACTTGTACACAGAAGCTGAAATGAAATTCACTTCAACGGAAAAAATTCTGACAGCGGTTCAAACTGCAGTAGCAAAAGATAGACCTCTCGCACAGGGTAAACGTATAATAGTCGTTACTCCTGTACCTGCTTTAGAGGCAGCGACAAAAGCAAGCATTCCAAATGCAAAGGCTTTACATCCAAGATGGATACAATGGGTTAACTCTCTTGCTGCAACAGACGTTGAATACGTTTTTGATCCCTATTTGAAAACTCAAGAATTTCTACAATACGAACAAGAATGTCCTCTGCCCACTGAAATTCTACCTCTGGAACAGTACGAAAGTATAATTTTTACAGACAGATCAGCACAGCATGCAATTTGGGGTAATCAAGCTTATAGTGCTGCATGCGGGATTGTTAAAGGTCCCTGGCGCGATGGTAAATTCCGATCTATGGTCACAAAAACACAATCTCTTGAAGACTGTACAGCTCAGCGAGCTGAACTACAGGCTTTTAAGATGGTGCTTGAAAATACTGATCACAAATTCCCCACACTCATAGTGTCCAGTCGAACAATGAATACTTGCAGAACTGGGTTCAAAACGGTTTCAAAGATGCAAAAGGTGGCACAATCAAGCATAAGTTGCTTTAGGAACAAGTAGTTCAATTACAGAAAGAACTACAAAAGACTCACATGATCCGTACACTGAGTCATGAGCGTAATGGCGTTCACGTTGCAGGGAATTCATTGGCTGATGTGGCCACGAAGGCAGCTGTGCAAAAAGCGTCCGTAGGTGCAATCACTCTTTCAAAAACAAAAATAGACGGCAAAACAATGCTAGCTGTCTATGCCACAAGCAAAGGCAGCGGTGTGGCGTTACCTCTAAACTATCCACTCGAATATTCATACATAATTAATGCCAACTCCATCCCTTTTGCTCGAATACCTGGAGTGGGGGATAGAGTAATCCCAAACAGGAGACGTAGAGGAGTTTTGATACAAGAAGCACATATGGGAGAGGGTCTGATACCTCAAGGGATCTCTAAATCCATTCTTGAATTAAAAGAGACGTGCTGGTGGCCAGGGATGAATACCCACATTTACAAATTTGCAATTAATTGCCATGACTGCAACAGAGATCGCAGCAAAGAATGCCACCAGACACCTGGCTACAGTGTAGCTAGCCCAGTACAGACACTATTGTTAGACAGCATTAGGCTTTCTGCACGCAGATATCACTATGGACAAATGCGGTCCCACAACTATTAGGACAGTTTCATTTGGATGTGACCTCAGCGCTCGGCTGATGCCGAACTGTTATAAAAGATTTGCAAGTCTTTATCGGCACATACGCAATTGTCACACTACATTCTGGCCAGGGTCCTGCGTTTAGCTCCAAAGCTTACAAGGAGGCCATGGCCAATCTGGGCGTTGCATTGCGGTATTCTAGTCCATTCCATCCTGAGGGAAATTCTGTAGTGGAAAGAAAAAACCGGGACACAAAGCAATCTATAACAACTTATGTATTAGGCTCTGATGATGGGTGGGTCAAACATCTAATAAGTGTCCAACGTAGTTTAAATATTCTGTCAAGAAATTCTCTGGGTGGAATCACCCCATATGAAATCCTTTTTGGTACTAGAATGCTTGTCCAGGACCTCAATCGTCACACTTCAGTCATGGAAGAAAAACCCTTTGATATCAAAGACCGTTTGGCTGTTTTACAAGACTTTAACGAGAAAAGGAAAAGTCAAAGCAACACAATACAAAAGCCAACGACCACTGAAGGAGAACCACCCGTCCCAGCAAGACCTGTCTGGATTCCAAAGATTGGGGATATAGTCAGAGAAAAGATCGCAGATACAAAGGAATTTGGGCCTTCTAACAGAAAACCAGTACCTGTACTAGCAATCCACGGATCAAGAACAGTGTTACTGCCGCCCCTTGCTGGAAGGAAAGAGAACAGGTTCCTATCCATCGACCTGGTGAAAACACATCATGTGGCCGATAATAAGTAGTAGGGTAAGTGGAGTACAATGATGTAGCAGAAGACGAAATCTTGCTATTATCCAAGAGGTTTAGACTGAGAGACTAATAACATTTGAAGACTCTGCAGCACAAAACAAAGGACTAAGCAATAAAGCTATGGAACGTCTACCTCTTCAGACCCAAATAACAGTTTGTCAAGAAACACCTGTCTTCAATGAAGTAGCATCTGAATATACTAACATGACAAAAGATCTGGTAGCTCCAGTGATTTCAAGTAATCCTGATGCAATTCCAACAATTGACAGAACTGCCTCTGGTTATTTCATTAACTTTGATACGTTTTCTGAGGATCCCAGGGAGCCTGAAACGACGCCAGCAAAAAAAATGTTTAAAGATCAAGTAACAGAACTTTTTCAGCAACTTGAAAAAACTTATCTGGTTTTATCATGCGTTGAAATTTGGATTATGCTAGGTGTACTTTTTCTCCTACTTTGGCTAATCCTAGTATTAAGTTTGGAAATGCTGATGAATGTAAAATATAGTAAAATGGACACAGCAAGTAAGAACATGAACTTGCTCCTAAAGAGACTTGACATCAGTGAACATCACAGCCGTTCCTATACCTGGTGGTACAGCATGGTATAGAACTGATTATGACATCTATGGTCCTGCAGAGCTGTTGAAGATGCTACATCAATTTAAGGTTTCCTTGAGTGACTTTGTTTTACGTAGCACTTTTTCTGATGATTGGGACTTTGAGACTGTTAATAATATGATGTCAAACTTAAAGGTGTCTGCAAAATTTACAAAACATGAATACTTAGAAAGTTCGATATATGTATAAAGGGGTCCCAGACCAAACATACAATCACTTATTCATAATCACACAATTTAGTTGAATTGATCCAAAACAAATGAAGGTGCATAGTGTTTTTATTTTCACCGCACCATTAGCCATTCAATGATTGAAAAATCAATAATAATATACACAAAATTTAATGCGCCCACAAGAAGAAGGGAGGGAGTGCAGGGGAAGAACACATTTCTGATAGTTATACATCACTAATCAAATTCTCATATGCATAAATCCACAATTCAAATCATAAATGCCATTGATCCACATATGAGAGGTCAAATAAAGTATGCATATATCAAAAAAACATTTTTGGTAGAAGAGACTCCTAGGTTGCTGAATATATCAAGCTAATGTTAGGAGTTCATGGTTGTAGATGAATGTCTACGTTTCGACCCAGAAAATGTAGGACAGTAGATCCTTACTGCGCGGGTCTTCGTCAGGACGTGAGGGGAGGGTAAAGTGGGGCTGATTCCTAAACATAATAGAAGGAAAAACTAATTACTTAAATTGGTCTATTAGAGTCCCAAGGTAGTAAATAAACGGAAAAGTCCGTTACATTGAAGATTTAAAAACTATAGATTAGGTGGATTTAAATTAAATAAAAGTCGGAGGTTATACTGAGGATGAGACACATATGGACACACAGAACATAGTAGGAGTTACCTGGTAGAAGGACAAAAGGCGGCCCGAAAACACGTGGTCCGTGACAGGGCTGGGGCTTTTTATTTCCAGTTGTTGCTATCCGTATCTAAGGACCATAATAGAATATTGGCGCCAATCATTCAGATGCTCAAGACATCGTTTAGACCGTGTATATTGTGATTTATTAAATTTTGCCTACCTCTCCATTGCGGGATAGTAGAAATTAGGGAATAAACTGGTTCCTGCTCTTCTATCAATAACGCGGTATTTCCAAAATTTGTCTCGTAAAGTGAAACGATCACTCTGCCTATCTGCAAAGGCGAAAGGTAAAAATGGGGGAAGGGTGAAAAACGGGTCAGTTCAGGGGCCCTACATTTGCAACTGATACAAAAACACCCGCAGATATCGCCTATTGAGGACTCACCCGAAAGGATTTTGCTTTCAGAGGAGCGTGCGAGCCGGCGTCTCACCGCGTCTCCTGCAACCAGGAAGTGCTGCCCGGGTAACCAGGTTGGTTAACAAACCTCGGTGAAAAAAGACTCCTGTTGCTATGGTAACCGGGAAACCAAATGCCGCGAAAGATTTCACTCAACGAGTGAAGAAAAGACTCATTGTTTGGTGTAGCAGCGAAACTTACTGAGGTAGGGAAATTAATTAATACTGACCAGATAGACACACAGCCTCGCTATGTTTGGTAAAATGTGGATTGTCTATTTTTAACAATATTTCAGCCGAAGGTAAGGGCTAGTGTCATGGAAAGCGCGGACCTGCCAAAACAGAGCGGTCAAGGCGCACTATGAAACATAAGAAATATTTTGCCGCAAAAAATGCAAAAGCATCATTAAGGAGGCGCGGACCTGCCAAGCATGGTGGTCTGGCGCACGATGCATCGAGAAGGGGATCAAACATTTAAAACCTTTTTGGAACCGTCAGAAGGGTCCCATAATTCATCAGATAGCATTACACGCTACAGCATTCATTATAAAGGCGCGAACCTGCCAAGTATGGTGGTCGGGCGCCCGTTATATCAGAAAAATTCAAATGACATTTGAAAAAAACAACACTTGAAAAAACAACAACACAGAGCCTTATTGAAACATGCGCAAAAGACAATAGGTGATCATGTCACCAGATTCGCGTGAACCTACCACACGGTGGTTAAACGCATAAACATTTCAGAGGATAGCCATTTGAGCAAAACTACTCTCGGACTCATTCAAACCCAAACGTACTGTGTCAAAAAATCGGATCCATTTGATCTCCCTGACATTGAGAATGGGTTCTATGCTACCACCCCTTGGGCCTAACCTCACCTGTTCCAATACAATCCACCTCAGGCTTACCGGGGGGTGATTTTTGTCATTACAATGGTCAACCAAGGGGGCTCCTGCAACCTTACACCTTACACGGCTGCAGTGCTGCAGAAAACGCACTTTAGCTCGTTGTTGTGTATGTCCCACATATATCAAATCGCAGGGGCATATTATGCAGTACACCACATTGGTGGAATTGCAGTTTGTATGTGACTTTAGTGGAACAAGTTGTTGTTTATGAGTAAAGACTTTAGTTTGAATTGTCGCTGGACAGGCCTTACATGAACCACATCGATAATGTCCCACAATAGGAGGTAGGTTCCACATGGTTGTTATAGATGGTTCATTGGGGGTCGTGAGGAATGAGCACACCACGTGATCTCGGATGTTCTTCGCTTTTTTGAAGGCGTGAAGGGGTGGGCAGCTACTATTGAGGTCCTCAGATATCAAATTCCAATACTTATTGATAGTTTTCTTTATCATAGCGAGGCTGTGTGTCTATCTGGTCAGTATTAATTAATTTCCCTACCTCAGTAAGTTTCGCTGCTACACCAAACAATGGGAGTCTTTTCTTCACTCGTTGAGTGAAATCTTTCGCGGCATTTGGTTTCCCGGTTACCATAGCAACAGGAGTCTTTTTTCACCGAGGTTTGTTAACCAACCTGGTTACCCGGGCAGCACTTCCTGGTTGCAGGAGACGCGGTGAGACGCCGGCTCGCACGCTCCTCTGAAAGCAAAATCCTTTCGGGTGAGTCCTCAATAGGCGATATCTGCGGGTGTTTTTGTATCAGTTGCAAATGTAGGGCCCCTGAACTGATCCGTTTTTCACCCTTCCCCCATTTTTACCTTTCGCCTTTGCAGATAGGCAGAGTGATCGTTTCACTTTACGAGACAAATTTTGGAAATACCGCGTTATTGATAGAAGAGCAGAAACCAGTTTATTCCCTAATTTCTACTATCCCGCAATGGAGAGGTAGGCAAAATTTAAAAAATCACAATATACACGGTCTAAACGATGTCTTGAGCATCTGAATGATTGGCGCCAATATTCTATTATGGTCCTTAGATACGGATAGCGACAACTGGAAATAAAAAGCCCCAGCCCTGTCACGGACCACGTGTTTTCGGGCCGCTTTTTGTCCTTCTACCAGGTAACTCCTACTATGTTCTGTGTGTCCATATGTGGCTCATCCTCAGTATAACCTCCGACTTTTATTTAATTTAAACCCACCTAATCTATAGTTTTTAAATCTTCACTGTAACGGACTTTTCCGTTTATTTACTACCTTGGGACTCTATTAGACCAATTTAAGTAATTAGTTTTTCCTTCTATTATGTTTAGGAATCAGCCCCACTTTACCCTCCCCTCACGTCCTGACGAAGACCCGCGCAGTAAGGATCTACTGTCCTACATTTTCTGGGTCGAAACGTAGACATTCATCTACAACCATGAACTCCTAACATTAGCTTGATATATTCAGCAACCTAGGAGTCTCTTCTACCAAAAATGTTTTTTTCATATATGCATACTTTATTTGACCTCTCATATGTGGATCAATGGCATTTATGATTTGAATTGTGGATTTATGCATATGAGAATTTGATTAGTGATGTATAACTATCAGAAATGTGTTCTTCCCCTGCACTCCCTCCCTTCTTCTTGTGGGCGCATTAAATTTTGTGTATATTATTATTGATTTTTCAATCATTGAATGGCTAATGGTGCGGTGAAAATAAAAACACTATGCACCTTCATTTGTTTTGGATCAATTCAACTAAATTGTGTGATTATGAATAAGTGATTGTATGTTTGGTCTGGGACCCCTTTATACATATATCGACTATTCACCCAGGTCCCACTGACTACATGGGTCCAACCCAATTATCTACAACATACTTAGAAAGTTCATCAGATTATGCACAAAAGTATTGTTATAATCACTACGGTCATCATTACTTGCACAAATCTGCAAACCCTAGGAATATTTATACTTTCAATCAATGGGAACATTGTCCAACGCCACCAAAGGGTAGCTCAAAAACATTCTATGATAAATTTCCATAATTCTCAGGTTTTATTACCTCTAATGCAGAAACATTTTACTTTAAAAATGTTAATAAGACAATTAGGAAAAGTATGTTAACAAATACAAAGCAAATGTCTTCAGCAGCCTTTTATGCCCAGCTGTTCTCATTAGGTTTCAACATTTGGAGTGACAACATAGAAACAAAAACTGTCTGGGGTCAAAAGACTGGCAGGTGCAGGGAATAGAAGCTTTATTTCGAGCCTGCATTATCCCTGAACAAATAATGTTTTTGAATGACACTGTTCAACAGACATCCTGCCTTGGTATGGCCAAGATAAAAGATTTGAACAAACGGCCCATACCTACACCTACATTTGATAGTCAAAACACTTCAGAAGGAGGGATCGACTTAAAAACTATTTTACTTAAAAACAGATCTGATCCTGATTTGAAAAAATGGTTAATCTGGCCCACAGACACAAAAACTGTCAAGATAGATTCCTGAACAAGACACAAGGGTTTACAATAACTCAACCAGATCAAAGATATGTCCAGAGACAACATCCAGGGATAGTAAAAACATACAGTGTAGGAAAACTGTGCCTTGAGTGGCTACACTTACAGAGGTTAAACAACACTTATCTTTACTTAAAGATGGCGTTGAATTAAGGGACCTCCTACAAGGTCCTGTAAAACGACCTCATAAACATTTCATATACGCAGGTATATATGCCATTTATAATGAAGCTTGGAAAGCGACACAGGCAGAGACTGCAGAAAGAATACGAGAAATTGATCATATTTATTTAGAGAAAGCACTCTCTGTAGTTGACAATGGGTTAATGACCTTGTCAATCAGAATTTATTCTTTGGACAGCATAGTATCCTCTGCCATAGACATAATGGAACAGGACTTGCTTATGCTACAGCATGGACAGTCGCAATTACGTTCTATAATGCTTTTAGGCTGGACGTTACAAAATCTTCGTTCTGGATATGTGCCATGGCGTCTAATCAACACCACGTCATTGTTATCTGTATTTAACCTTACAGATAAACAAATCATTCTGGCACAAAGAGGAGCAGACTATACAGTGCTGAGCATTGAAAAACTGGAAAGATTACCATTAACTGTTTCGGAAAAACCTGCAACAGAATGGATAATACACGGGATAATCAGTCTGCCTATCAAAATTTTCAATTTTCAATACTGTTTGAAACATATACTAGTTGCCGTGTATGAAAGGTTGGGTAAGGAATGCATAAAGTCAACCTGGGAATTACCATTCACACACACATGTTGGAGTGGGGGGAAATAAGTATTTCTTAGTGGTACGCAAGCTGTACACTTTGATGTCAGGGTATTAATTTACATGGAGCCTGTGAAGGTTCTTCTACCAACTTATCCTGCCACCTGCAAGGTTCTCCAGCAGCAGTGATAGATCCAATTTTTAGGCAGCTTTCTTAAAGCTAAGACAGATGGGGATTCACCGTTATGGCATTCACTGAATATCTCTTCTATTTGAATTGATACTTTAAGCAGAATAAAAGCCATTCTTTTACGAAAAACTGTGCCACTGACCACGTCCAAAGTGACGTATGAACTACAAGTTTCATTTAAACTTTATTCATCTTCAAAAATGAGAACCATAAAAGTTACATTTACACAAGTGAACAAGCAAATTTAAGAATGGACATCATGGATCAGGTTACATGAGTTCAATAGGGTCGGTACACATTAAGTAAGAGAATAAAGGCAATATATAAAGTTAAAAGCAATTCATAGTAATACATTTTATCCTAGTCAGTTGAAATCCAGGCTTTTTCTGTATCTTAAAGAGCATTTTAAAAACCCTACAATCAGCGGTATACAGTCGGGTTTTAACAATTGCAGGTAAAACAAAGCTGGGCGTGCCTGTGAAAAATTTCGTTTTTTAAAGAGAGAGATTTTAAAAACAATCTACGGGGGGGCCACATAAAAGTCGCAAAAAAGGACAAAGTTTAACAGATCCTGTGGAAACAGGTTGTCACAGCCAAAGGGTGCTATTACCTGTCCTTTATGGCTCCCCCTAGGTACTGCCAGTAAGAGGTAAAAATAGTCCAATCTAAACCTTACTAGCAAAAATATTTTGTGCATTGATAGAGGCCATGCAAGATAGTCCTCCATTCCTGGAGAGGTTTTGAGCATTAGATGTCTGCGTGCTCCAGATTTCTGGAGTTCCTGTTCCTCATGCTTAATCTGCTTACGCTCTATATAAGATTCCTTTACAAAGGCCACGTCTTCCTTTGTTATGCACTCTGGAGTTAAGAAAAGATCCAGGCGTCCCAGCTCATTAAAGGATCTCATTAAGTATTTGAACCATGGTATTACAGGCATGTGGTCCAAATTCAACAAATCCCGTATATTTGTGTGTAAGAACGAGATCTTTGTTTAGCCAACTTTTTAGCCAGAAGAGCATGGAGCGCAAGCCAAGGGTGTCGCTGTTGTATTGAACACCAGTTTCTTCGTGAACTGAGAAGTTTGATGACCCTTGGGGGACCCCCAGCAGTTGTTTTAGGAAGGTATTTTTGGCCACCTGAATCCCTTCAACTCTGTGGTACCCCCACAACTCACTCCCGTATGTGGCTATGGCTACACTCCTGGCTTGATAAATTTTCAACATTGCGGCCACTGGGCGATTGCCCATCTTGCTCGCAAAGTTAAGAATTGCAACGTTGCCCCTGATCACCTCCCCCCGCTTCTTCTTAATCAAGGGGGCCCAGTTTTGTCTCTCGTCTAGGAGAACGCCCAGATATGAGAAGGTAGAGGTTGTTGGCACTCTCGTTCCATTTACCATTAATGGGTATTGGCGCTTAGATCCAGGCCCTACCTGCATTATAAAAGATTTTGCATTGTTTATGGCCAGATCTCTTTCTGCCATAAACTCCCGAAATGTGTTTAGCAGGACTTGTAGGCTTTTAGGGATTCGTGCTAGGAGAACCGCGTCGTCTGCGTATAGGATAATCCACCCCAGTTGCCTGAAAGATTCGGTCCAAATCATTTATATAAAGGTTAAAAAGAAATGGGGCTAGGATACAACCCTGACGTACCCCCCTTTCTGTGCTAAAATCCCTCAAGACCCTTAGATCCTGCGAGTACCTGACGTTTGCCTTGGTCTCTTTGTAGAGATCTCTCAAGAAATCCACCAGGTTAGCGTCAACCCCCATTGCATCCATGGACCCCCACAGCCCCTCCCGAATAACACAGTCAAAGGCTGAGGATAAGTCCATGAATGCCATGTAGATTGTTCTTCCTTGGGCTACAATGTATTTTCGCAGTATGAGATGTAAATATTGGGCCACAGTAGATCTTCCCGGGCGAAATGTAAATGTACAGGAATTTATATAGCGCAAACCACCACCGATTTCTAAGCGCTTGCTTAGGGAACCCGTCCTGGTATTCCCCTGTGAGATAACCCGGCAGGGTATCCGCAAGGTGAAAGCCAGACATCCCGCCGCGAGGGGCCGTTGTGGAGATTAAGCAGGCTATTGCCCAGAGTCGCAGAGTGTGAACCCGTGAATTGAGTGGGCACTGGAGCGAGAATTGTTTAGGGCTCAAGACCCGGCCGAGCCGGGATTTGAACCCTGGTCCCGGGCTGACCTCTGCTTCCAGATCTGCCTCCTCTAACCAGTGAGCCACACTTCTCCACAACCCCATACTGCACTTCTGATATAATGTTATTTTCTTCGGCCCAAGCACTCAATCTGTTCAACACTATTCCCCCTACAACTTTCACGGCTGAATCGATCAGGGAGATGGGTCTATAATTCATTGTACAATTTCTGTCCCCCTTTTTAAACACAGGGACTATTATAGACAATCCCCAAGATTTCCCTTACAATCCATCACTTACACCATCTTTTCTCGAGACTTGACCTTTGATTCAATAGTTTAACTCATCTTTTCCATATCAATACCACGGAGGCATCGAAATTCCATTAAACTGTTTATTACTCATTTTCAAATGCGACTGCTTTCCATTCCAGGTTTTTAAACAGCAACACGTGATTTCGTAAACACCAGCGTAGGCCATATAGTATTACCCAATGCATTTCGAGCCTAACGGCTCTTCGTCAGGGGTCTCTGGAAAATATAACAAGAACAGCTATACCAATTGTACAGGTGTTGAGGGGACGAGTTCTATTGGTTAATGTGGTTATATTTTTGGGGAGGGCCTCTTCTAGGCCGCAAGATGGGATGTCAGATATGTGTTGAAAGTTTGTTTCGTATGTGTGTGTTTGTTTGAATAAATGTGTTGACTGCAGTTTGAGTGAGACTGAGTGAGGTGGGATTCACGGGATTTCCGGCACAGGCAAGGTGCATTATGCAGATCATAGTATTTGGAATAGGTTATGATTGAACCAGGTGGGTGGACGTTGATTGAAGACACGTGGCTGTGAGTATTGGTTCTAAAACGGTTTGAGTGTAGCTGAGAGAGTAGCTGGGAGAGTTGGTGAGGAGGTCACTGATCGAATCGAGAGCACGGGCTTGTAAGCATCAAGTAAGCACAGATTTGAGGGTTGATTATTTTACTGAGGGTAATATTGGCAACACTTTGGGCGGGTACCAGTGCGTATGTTATTACTGGGGTGTGAATATTTTTTCGGCAGCACTTTCAGTTTTTAAAAAAAAAGAGGGGTGAGAGTAGTAAAATTCAATTGATTCTGTTGGTATATTTTTGTGTCTAAAGAGCACTTTTAAATCCTGGGCAATTGGTATAGCTGTTCTTGTTATATTTTCCAGAGACCCCTGACGAAGAGCTGTTTGGCTCGAAATGCATTCGAAAATACTATATGGCCTATGCTGGTGTTGCTGTTTAAAAACCTGGAATGGAAAAGGTCCCATTTTGCAGTGCGCCAGCCTGGAGCGTACCTTACATGCCTTATTGTTCTCATTTCGAAAGAGTGACCAGGGATGGGTCACTAGGATTGTTGCGCACGCAACTCAAAACACGCATTGAAACATGGTTTATTCAAAAGAGAAGGAGTGCACCCTGATTTAGATACTTTTGTTGCCCACAATACTTCTTCCCTATTTACAGCATTATAAAAATTTATTAGGCAAAGGCTAAGATTTCCCCGTTCAAGAACAATGGCCTGTATGTCACTATTCAGAGATGGGATAGACCTGATTTTACAGTTTAATGCCAGGGAGGTAAAAATTACCTAACCTCCCCTAGCTCTCCCTCTAGCTGCTGGGACCGCAGGGACGTAAATGGCTTTGTACCCTTCAAGAGAAAAGTTACAATCAACTAGCCAAGTCTCATGTAAGCATATAATTAAAAAAGTACTAATAAACTGGGTCCAAGTGGGGTATCAGCGAGCCCTGCTACATTCCATGAGATTACATTGAAGTTATCAATCTTACTGGGGTCAAGTGCGGGTGCTAAAGATAGAGTCTGAGTTGGTGTGGCCGTGTAAGTTCCAGCCAATACAGAGGGTGAATCGTTCTGTGCCTACACTGGCGGTGTTAACTTAACACTTAACATCGCGTGTGGATCAAAATTCACATGTTCGATACCCTGTCTAACTGATGAGATAATTGCGGATGGTTGAGCTACCTGATGTGATACCTGGGATCTTACCGGGGCAGTGGGATGTACGAGCAAGGTACACGGTTCAATAGGAGGGGAGTAACTGGGCATGTCATCCCGCCGTCAATCACAATCATTAAGGCCCGAAAGGGCATTACATCTATTTGTGACCTCCAAAGGTGTGAGTTGTCCTGATGCACTCCCCATCCTGGCTCCGTTAAACCTAGAGGGTATAAAATCCCACCCATCTAGGAGTGTGTATCGTATTCCTGTATTTAAAGGTGTCATACAACCCTAGCCTATAAAAAAAACAAGGGGCAGTATAACTATACCCTGTCTCCCCTGTGATGTACCTCCCTCTGCTTCCCTGAGTATCCTTTCCAATGGTACCGGACTGTTAAAATTGATCACTATACAGTCTCCATCCCTAGTTTTTCTTGACCGTCCCAGCCACGCTACTCTGCGGGCCATAATTATGTTGTGTCCTACTCTATATCCTTCACTTGTGTTTCGGTGTAACCAATGTGTTACCTTGTTTTTAATCTGATGAAAGTCCTCTCTCTCTTCTTGTCGTAATGGGGGAGCGTTTCCCAGGATTATCACTGATGGGGTACTTTGAGGTGGTAGATCTAAGATGGTTTGCTCATCCACTCCCATGGCTAGTTGGTGGGTATGTTTCGAGCCTGGCTGTTTGCCCCCTTCTTGGGGTATCTCAGGTAACCTCGTTATACTACCACTACCCTCCATTCCCTGTGATCTCTCCCTGGGGCCACCCCAACTAATTTCCCCCATCACTCTCTCTGTCAGCGTTACGTGCTGACCGACATTTGCGGCGTTAGGTTGTTCAGTGTTAATCAAGTTGTTAGCATGCGTAACTTGTCCCTCCGACCTCCTGCTATCTAGTACAGAATTTAGTATTTGGGTGTTATCTGCTATAGCCTTTTGGAGTTTACCTAAGTTTTCATTAATTATGTTTAGCCTTTCAAAGATGGGAAGCATTAGGGACTTTACAATATGTTCCACTTGCCCAATCAACCCACCCTCTCCTGACCCAGTCACTAGCAATCTTTTCAGTGACTGCTGTTGATCATTGTTGGTTGTAAAGTGGGCACCCTTATTCTGGGGAGAGGCGGCATCTAATATATGGATAAGATTGTTTGTACCCTTTGATGTAACTATTTTTTCCCCTAGTTTAGGGCTCTTGACCTGTTTGTCTTTCTGTCCGCCCCCACCCCGCTTTCTTTTCCCTGTTAGATTCACACTTGTAGGTATTGCTTTTACAGCAGAAAATGTGTGAATCTTCGAGGGATCTGTATTACAGTGCCCATTTTCCTCCTGGGTGATAATGCTATCTCTTGTGCTATTCCCCACTGTGACACTACTTGGTGTGTTTGACCCAATCCTGATCTCTGGCAGTCCTAAGTCAATAAGACGCTGGCTCAAACGATTTTCAGGAGTAGTGCTATTCTTGATTGGGCCCAGTGACGAACGTTTGGAATTAAAGACTTCTAAGGAGAGCCGTTTTTCAGTATTTTCTATCTCTCGTTCAAGGGCGGCGGCTGCCCTAGTGATGAATTTGTCAATAGTTCTGGATATGCTTCCACAGTCTGATTTTGTTATAGACTTCCCCCCTTTGTCTTGTCGCAACGGCATGATGAATGATCGTCCGCTTGTCTAGGGTTGAAGTCGCGGCAAGGATTGTAAACCTTAGAGGGGTTGCCCTGACCGGCCTTCTGCGGCCTCTGACGGCCCGCCCTTTGCCCGGGCTTAGCCCGGCGCATCCCACGCACGTCCTCGCGGGACGAGGGACCTGCCGCTTCTTTATGCGCCCCCTGGCGCGCTCACTCGGTCGTCAGGTCCGCGTTGGCCCAAGGGATCCTGGGGATTGTAGGCAGGAAGCAATGGACACTGCAAACAACGGCAAACAACAGGTAAAGCCCCAACAGCGTCCGATGAACACCAGGGGACTCGGCCCCTGTCGCAGCTTTATGCGCCTCCTGGTGCGCTCACTCGTCCGTTAGATCCGCGTTGCCCCAAGGGATCCTGGGGATTGTAGGCAGGTGTGAGGTGATCGGTGGACCGGCGGAGCTAAGCCCGGCCGGTCATTCGCAAGCAAGGGGGCGGAGCCAAGCCCAGCCGTGAGGAAGGAAGCAATGGACACGGCAAACAACAGGTAAAGCCCCAACACCTTCCGATGAATTAAGGAGTCACAAAACTCTCACTTTGGCAGCATTGAAACCCCTCCTGTTCCTTCCTGCCAGGATCCAATTCCTGCTTACAGGTTCAGGGGTTTAAGTAAACTCCTTCAGGGAGATCTTAGCGCCACGCCACTTCTTGCTACCACCTTGCAGCGCTTCTCTAGGAGGTTCCAACTCATCCGCTGCTATAGCGTCCTTCTCCCCTCTGTGTCAGTGTCTTTAGGGGGCCTCTGCCAACTCCCTCCGCCGTCCTTCTGACCGGGTGGCCGAGGTCGGTTGGCCGAGTGTCAACACAGCGCGGTGCGGAGCTCAGCGCTTTAAATGCCACACTGCAGTTCGCACATTACCGGCGACCTCACCCATCTCCTGGCTCCGCTTGAAGGAGGGAGAGAAAAACTGGAGCCAAGGGGGAATGATCGCGGGCGAGTAGATGTCACCAGGAAAAGCTTCACTGCTTGCTGCAAAAGCTCAGGGGCAGGCAGCGATTTTAGGGATACTCTAGATGGAGTTTAATACAGTATATGCGCCCCGTTCACGTCTCCAAGCGGCTTACGATTACAGTTGCTGTCACAGTTTCTTATGTTAAAGTGTTAATGTAGTAACCTCTTTTAAACCTTACTGCCTGCATTAAAGTCTCTCCGGCTCCTGCTCCTGCTCCAAAAATAAACGCGAGTTTGCTCCGCTGCAGTGGTCACACAAGTTGCAAGGGCTTCTGCAGAGATACATGCCCTTTTATCCACAAACTGCCCAATACATTTCGTAGAAATGTTAGGTCGTATCTTAAACATGTCTGATAAAAGTGGTATTGTACATGTATTTAAGACATTTTTTTCGGGACTGTTAGCACCATTTGAAGCAGTCCCCAGCATTTTTCCAAACTTCATGCACTCTGTGTTCGGCGGCCTGCCTCTCATTTTGGGACTCGTAGCAGGAATACTATTCTTGTTCCTTCTGCTCCGATATGGCAAGTCCGGTCAGCAGCAAAAACCCAGATTACCATAGAGAACACTCTCCTGGCAATGAAGTGTCGTGAGCGCATGATACAGATCCTGGGCCTGGCTTGGTTAAAAGACCTGAACACCACGTGGTTCCTATCATTCCGACCTATCTGGCAAGATTTCATCTTACCTGTTCTATGATGCCTGCTATGTGGAGAAGAATGCATGTTGGACGTCTGTCTAACACTTCAAACAGCACTGCCAACTGCTGTTGATACTTTGCTTGGTTCAGTACCGGTCCATGCATCGTGTTGTCCCCAGCGAATACCAATCCTGATGGCGGCATTCATTGAGATCCCACAGACGCAATCTGCTGACGGTGAGATACGTGGATTTACAGGCACACAGGTACCATCTCCATCTCCATCTCCAACGAACATTGCTAATGCGACTAACGCTGACGGCGATGCTTCACATTTTTGTGCTATCGGTTTGCCTAATGAAGTGGTCCAACTTTCACCTACTGTGGTAGACGATTTCTTTAGCAGCCTAGAAGATTTAATGTTTTCTCCAAACAACGAGAATGACTTTTGAAGTTAGCACACAGCGTTCTGTGGGACTCTGTATTCGACCTTCACTTTTCAAAACAAAACTTCCAACTTTAAGAACTCTATTTTTCTGCGATTTGGCTTTTTCCAAATTATTATTATTTTATTTTTTGGCACAAAGTAAATTTGCTTAAAGTAGAACTATTCTTATTCTTTGAAATACTTCCAAATGACAATATTTGACCTTGTCCACAACCTAAACAGTTTATATATTCTGTCATTGAATGGTCTTGACTTTTCTTCTGTATTTAAGAGTCATTTCATAAATGTTATTTCATGACTCATTCTGATAAGCATTTTTCAATGTCACACTACATGCTTTGAATGAAAATATTGCTTTTTTAAATGTGTACAGAACAAATGCTAATTTTTCATGTACAACCATTTCGAATGCATTTTATGTACGGGGTCGAGATGTGGGGACATGGGAACCTAAGTAATCTAACTGTCTCTGAAAATAGGTTCCTACGTAACCTTGTCAAGCTGCCGCATAGTACTCCCATGGGCCTGGTTCTTCAGGACCTCGGCAGGAAAGCAATTGAGGTCATTGCAAAACTCCGCCCAGTATTATACTGGAGGCGAATATGGATAACGCCGGAACTGAAAATATTCGCCATGGGACTTCTGGACATTATTAAAAGTGATGCCTTCCACCAGATAAAATGGCTCACTGGAATTAGAGCGGTTCTCAGTGAGCTAGGTCTGATGGAGATCTGGGAAGACCCAACTAATGCTATATTTCCTTCCAAAAAGGCTATTAAGGGATTGTACTGGGAGATGACACTCTCTAAACTCTTCAGACTATTCCCCCACTTTCAGTAACGGGGGTCTTTATGGAGTTTAAAGATGAGACCCATTTCGAAACATTCTGGGACGACATAACAAAGCCACTGGATAGAAAGCTCTGTTTCCAACTGAGACTCGGTAGCATTCCTGTTAGAGCTTTCACATCCAGATGGTCTAATGGTGGGAGCACCTCTTGCCCATCTTGCCCAGATCCCAAAGAATGAGTTAACCATTTACTCTTTGCGTGTCCGGCTTACTCTGCCCCGCGCAGAGTTTGGCTGCGACCCATGGCCAAACTGCTGGGCACTCGGAGTGGAATTGTAGCTGCCAGAATCATCTGTTCTAACCCAAGCCCTGTAATATACATAGCTGTGGCGAAATTTTTAGGATGGGCCTGGATTATTAGAAACAAAAATGTAAAGGGATAGGCTCTTGATAATGCACTTTCAACCTGAACACTTGATGTATTTTAATATGATGATTTTTAACTAACACTGCAATGAATTTCGAATTGTAAAAACCCCTTTTAAATTTTTGTGTAAATCTTAATTCTATTTTTATATATACAATACATTTTTATCTGTAATGCTTTTATGACTATGTCGAATAAAGCGTGTTTGACTACGACTATGTATTTTGGGAGGGATTTTTACACATCATGCTTTAGATATGTTTAAAAATGCTGAGAATTTAGTAATATCAAACAGAGTAAAGTGGAGTGGGTGTTGTGTAGCATTTTAGAATCGAAGCGCAATTTACCGATTCATGCCCTTACATAGCTATAATTCACATTGCCCTTATATAGGCATAGAAATCAAACCCTTATTTAGACATAACCCATCCGTTCCAATTACAGGCATGGCTACTTCCACTAGTTCCAAAAAGCCAAAACGATTTCTTGGAAAACTCGGCTTCAGCAGTATGGGACATCCCCTTACTTGAATATTGATTTGTCCTAGAAAGCATGGAGTTTTCAAAGAACTACCATTCCATTGGGGTTCTTTGATGACAATATTATGCCCAACATTACGTCAAACTAGGCACCTTCAAGGTATAAATATGCCTACACTTGCCCTAGCAAACACACAGTGGTTCGGAGCAGCTCGACTATCTACTTGCCCAACGCAACTCACTACAGCAAGTGCCGAAGGAAGCCGACCCTCCACCTGATGCACTGATCGAGAAGCTGTCCTTTTTCTCGCTGAGAATCCAGCTCAGTGTTTCCAAGCTCCCCTCGTGGAGTGTTGGGAAATAGAGTCCCGAGACAGAGATACCAGACCTCCGACATTCTACAACCAAGATACGGAGCTGATTAGGCCCTAAGAGAAATCTTGGTTAGATTCTTGGCAAAGACAAACTAAACCTATGCTACACCTCACTTACTTCTTCCCTCGTACTAGACTTAGGTTAGGTACATCGGGGTAGGCGTATTTTAGAAGCACCAGTTGAGTGCTATTAGCCTTTGTTATTTATGTATGTATTTATCTTTGGTTTAGAAACCATTCATTGCTTTTACAGTATTATTTTATAATACTCTTCTTACTGTACGCATTATACTTTGTTACCAGTATTACGATTGTAGCAGCTCACTTTACTTGCTTGAGAAAGAAGACTATTCAATAAACCCTTTTATTGAAAACGCCCGTCTCTCTATTTCTCTGCACCTCTGATGAAACGAAGCATGCACGATTGACTGAGTAAAATATCTATCTATAGTTTCCACAACTCTGAAGATCAGTTTTATTCTTGGGGAAACAAAGTTGTCATGTTTATGCGGTTGTCTGAAACTAATCCCTTCTTGTTTATTCGAAAAAGTTTCTAGTGACTTCTGAGCTAGCTGGCACTCACAATTAAGTCTAATATATTCAATAGAGCCCTAGTAGAAAGAAGTCCTACGTCAAATCTTTAGGATATATTATTCCAATCCGCAGAGCCTATTGGGAATATAGGAACTACTCTACAGGTTCACTTTAACTTTTTTCTAAGCGAAGTAGGTGAGCATCCCACTGGATAATGTGGTGTTTTTTAGATGACTTGTTTGGCCTCCGGTATCTTAGTTTGTACCAAGCTTACCCCGCCTAACAGCCAGCCGACAAATTGAGCATATAGTAATGTTCTCCTCCTTACTGCTAACCGAAAATAAGTCCCAAACTGGGGAGGAGAACTTTCTGGCGCTGCTGGAGGTGCCACTTTCAATACCAGATGAACTGGACGTGTACCTGGAATTTGACTCTGTGCATTTACACTACCACTACCTACTGAGGTGGTGGTTGATCTTTATGTATGCCTCCAAGCCGAGCCTTTGCAGATGCAAATATGTAAGCTAGAGGAGGTCGTATCCTTGCTCCATCGCTCTCAACGATTTTGAATTGGGTAAAAATACTGGTCGGCATCTCCTCTGGGCCGGCAGTGATGTTCAAGAGGACTGGCTCATCATCATCATCATCATCCCCTTCTTATACATCTACCTCCATAACTCTAAGGCTTTCTGGAACCTTCCTTTTCACTAGCCTTGTCTTCTGGCGTGCATGACTGTCAGACTGAGCTGGTGGCTTCCAAGTGGCATCTCGATCATCAGAAGTGGGGCTTGAAGAAGAAGTTGATGGACTAACCCTACTTTTCCTTGCTGGGGGTCTGGAATACGATGGATCTTCTGAAACATTGGCTTGCTCCTCTTCGTCTGCAAAAAGGCTGATTTCCTGAACTGCCCCTCCTTCAACTACTATTGTCGGCTGTGGCTGCGGCTGTTGTTGCGGCTGTGTTTGCACCTGTGGTTGCGGTTGTTGTTGCAGCTTTTGTTGCAGCTGTTGTTGTGGCTGTAGTTGCGGCTGTTGTTGCCCACTTATCTGCTGAGTTTTCGCCTGCGAGTGCGTTGATTGGGTACTACTTTGTGATAATGACATTTCAAGATCACTGCTCGTTAGTAGACTGGCTACCTCTGCCACACTCATGGTCTTAGGCCTGGGTTGGTGGGGTGGGCCCACTGATGCGGAGGTGCTACTCCCAGCTTGGTCCCCGCCGGACACCGCTGCTGCAGGCATACTTTTTTTTCTCCCAAAAAACAACTCAGGCGGCACACCAGTCTTGGCAAGTGCCACTTCCTTCTTCTGTTCCTTCTTCTTCCCACTGGCAACTTTCTTTGTACTGGAGACCATAGTACCTTTCTTTGGGGCCATGTTCTTCAGATGTCAGCACGACGCAGTTGCACAAGTTGTCAGAGATGTCTGTGCTCACACGTGGATGTGACGTGGTGCGCAGCAGGACTTCTGTCTGGCAGTACAGCGGGTGATGATGACACCTTCGCCTCTGTCTTTTTGTGCACCTAAAAGCAAAGAAGCCAGGAGAAGAACATCAGTGAAATGTTGCATATGTTGTTGTAGTTTAATTACTAGTAGTACGTACAAACAAACAAATAAAATGTATAACTTAGTGTAGCCATTTGTGGGACTTTGTCAACAGAGGCTTTCATGATATACTCTGTACCCTCTCAGAAAGGATAGGAAAAAATAGCAACAACAACAAAAATACAAATGTAATGGAATTGGACACTGTTTGGCATTAAATTATTTGCTCATCACATCATTCAGGGAGCTGCAGCTGGCAAAGGGGATGGATGCAAGCGATAAGCCAAGAGGAAAACCATGCAGGTCTAAATGGCAAAAGCAGCACACTTATAACTCCCACCAGAAATGGCCACCAGCCACATGGACACTCACAAATCACAAGCAGCAAGCAGGAGGCCTGGAAAATAATGTACCGCAAATAGGCATATAATAGCCAGGCAAAGCCTGTTGCTTTGCCTGTAATGCAATAAAATTCATAAACGGAAATCCACAGGGCTAAACAAGGTCTGCAAGGTACACTACACACAATAAAGGCATTTATTTAACACACACCCAAAAACTGAAATATACCCAAAAATACACATTTTACAATTCAATCCAATGCCACCCATGCCCTAAATGGTGTTTAAATTCAACAGAACACACAGACACAGTTGTTTCATGCACCCCTGACTACCTCTGAGCCTACTGGATGAAAGGCCTGTTGGCAGACTAGGCCACAAGCTTGCAGTCCTATGGATAAAAGCACACTACCGGACTTCAAAATAGCCACCAGCCACAAGGCCAGGCCCACAACAACAAGAAACTGAAGACAGACAATGCAGGCTTTCGGCAAAAAGCACACTGCCTGGCTTCAAAATGGCCACCAACCTCATGGCCGGGCCCACAACAACAAGAAACTGAAGACAGACAATGCAGGCCTGTAGCAAAAAGGACACTGTCTGGTTTCAATATTTATTTATTTATTTATTGATGGGTTTATACCGCGCTTGAATCAACACCCGAAGGAGTATCTCTGCGCCAAAAACGCCAGTGGCAGGTGGAAGAGAACGGCCAATCAGAAAAGAAAAGGGTGCTAATCAGAGATTCAAAACTAGCTAAATCTGGAACAGAAAGGTTTTCAACCTTTTTCTGAAAATCAGATGGTCCGAACATTGTCTCAACAGATAAGGAAGCTTATTCCATAATGCAGGACCAACCACTGACAGGGCTTTACCGCCCTGTCTCACCTTTCTGATCCTGAGCACTCGCAAAAGAAACTGAATACTCGACCTAAGGGTACGGGCGGGGTTATACGGAATGAATTTCTCTGCCAGATATGAGGGTCCTAGTCCATGTAGGCCCTTGTGGCCACCAGCCTCCTGGCCAGGCCCACAACAACAAAAAACTGAAGACAGACAATGCAGGCCTATGGCAAAAAGCACACTGTCTGTCTTCAAAATGGCCACCAGCCTCATGGCCAGGCCCACAACAACAAGAAACTAAAGACAGACAATGCAAGCCTATAGCAAAAAGCACACTGCCTGGCTTCAAAATGGCCACCAGCTACATGTCCAGGCCCACAGCAATCAGAAGCCTAGGCCACAAAGGAAACACATGCAAGTCTGTATGACAAAAACAGCACACATATAACTCCTACCAGAAATGGCCACCAGCCACATGGACACTCACAAATCACAAGCAACAAGAAGGAGGCCTGGGAAACAATGTACTGAAAACAGGCCTATAGTAGTCAGGCAAAGGCTGCATGCTAAGCCATAAGGCTTGCCTGTAATGCAATAAAATGCAAAAAAACAAACATCCACAGGGCTAAACAAGGTCTGCAAGATACAGAACACACCACACACAACAAAGGCTTTTATTTAACACACACCCAAAAATTGAAATACACCCAAAATGAAACACATTTTGCAATTCATTCCAATGTCATCCATGCCCTAAATGATGTTTAAATTCAACAGAACACACAGAAACAGTTGCTTAATCATGCACCCACCCATAACTAGCTCTGGGCCTATTGGTTACCCACAACAATATTTTTTTTAATTATGAAAGTAAACAAATTGTAGTTGCAGCAACTGCAATGCCCAAATCAAACAACAACACCAACTTACTTGTAAAATCTCAAATTCAAAAGTCCTTAAATTCAATGATAATGATGCAGCAGACACAAAGAGTGATCCGAGCCTGCTCAAACTTCAAGTGAAAATTAACAGGAGAGGGACAAAGTACTGGGAGGAGCCTGCTGGACAGGAACAGGAAGTTGGAGACTCTGTTGCACTTCCTCCCTCTCCATCCCTATTTTTTTTAAAAAAAGGACTCCTTGCACAAAAAAGGACAGTCTAATATCAATCTGAGGAGTTTTTTTCATCCAGATCATCATTTATTGAAGGTTTTATGCTGCTCGAGATAATATTCTCCTCCAGATTGAAAGTTTTGTGTGTTCGGGATCACAAGCTTCACCAACATTCCACCGGATGTCCGATGGTGCGTCTGAATGATGTGTTTGCGATCGTAACCTCTCTCACGGTGCATGATGGCATGGCGAATTACATGTTTGCAATTTCAAACTCTCACGTGTCCGATGGCGTAGCGAATGATGTGTTCGCGTTCACACACTTTCTTGAGATCACGCGGCCGGCTACCAAAATCTCGTGGTGCACGCAAACGGATAGGAAAACTTGTCTGCAAATGCAGGGATCCCGGTAAGTTGCTATCGCAGGCGCTAGAACACATTTTTAAAGGGCGAACAAGAAAATTATTCCTTTACGCCGCAGATCGCTAATTTTTCATCAATTAGGCGTTCTCTGCAGAACTAAAAGTTGCCAAAATTCTGCAAATTCTACGAGCGGAGAAGAATTTAATGCCCAGGCTTAGTTGTGATCATGTGCCTGGTGGTCATTTTGGGTAGGCAGCCTGTGTGCTTTTGCCACAGGCCTGCAGGTGTTCCTTGTTGTGGCCATACCTCCTTGCTGGTTTTTGTTGTTGTGAGAATGTGGATGGCGGCAATTTTATGTAGGCAGCCAGCGTGCTTTTGCCACAGGCCTGCATGTGTTCTTTGTTGCGACCGTGCCTTCTTGCTGGCTGTTGTTGTTGTGACCATGTGGCTGGTGTCCATTTTGTGTAGGCATCCAGTGTGCTTTTGCCACAGGCCTGCATGTGTTCTTTGATCTGACCATGCCTCCTTGGTGTTTGTTGTTGTCCTGAACATGTGGCTACCTGGAATTTTTTTTGGGGCAGCTAGTGTGCTTTTTCCATAGGCCGGCATGTGTTCTTTGTTGTGGCCAAGCCTTTTTGTTTGTTGTTTTTGTTATGACCATATGGCACTGGCTTTTTGTGCATCAATCCAGTGTGCCTTTGCCATAGGCTTGTATGGATAAAATATTATTCTTGAGGATCATTGTACTATGTATAATAATAATATGATTTTGGTGAACAGTGCCTATATTACATGCATTTTTTTAAATTTTATTTTGCACCTCCGATAGGTTTTTCCTCATCCTCCCATATAAACAAACATCTGCAATTACTTATTTTTTCTATTTATAATTTTCATTTTATTTTGTAAAAAAAATGATTTCACTTTTTTAGATTTCATTTTAATCAATTTTATTATTATGTTCTTTGTGTTTTTGTATATGTACATTTGTTTTCTAGTTGCTTTTTTGTTGTCATTTTCAAAATCTTTTTTATTTAAAAGAAATTCTGTACATTTTTTCCCCATTTTGCCTCGGTTGATCCATCATACATCCATCCACCATAGGTGCGCAGCAACGCAACAGCATTCAGTTTTTTAAATGTATATTTCCATGTCCTTCTGGACACCCTGGCTTTTTGTGCACATTTAGACACATCAGAATCATTGTTTATGATGATTATTCCATTTCTCCCTGGACCACAATGCCTGCCATAGATGCAAACTAACCTCCATT
The DNA here is from genome assembly GCF_964263255.1 of Lissotriton vulgaris. Taxonomy (NCBI): domain Eukaryota; kingdom Metazoa; phylum Chordata; class Amphibia; order Caudata; family Salamandridae; genus Lissotriton; species Lissotriton vulgaris. Next base: position 810,109,605 of record NC_141699.1, read on the forward strand.
CTATTAAAAGATTAGTATTTCATTCATCCATGCAGTTCCCTGAGTGCTGCAGGCGGATGTAAAGGAAAAAGCTCTTGAATTTGTGTGTTATTCTGATGGGGTATTACATTTTATGGTATGATGGTGTAGTTTGATTTTAAAGTGGTTGTTATTTATTAACTAAGTAAAAAAAAACACTAATATTGCTTTTGTTTGTACTAATTCAAACAGCAAACAATGTCACATGACGTTTTGCTATAAAGGGTTTTCCTTCCTGTTTGCTTTCAAGTGCCCAAGAAAAAAGACATCACCTACAGTACTGACAAACAGAAGGTCTGTGCTGCTGCACACCATTTCTCTGAGGAGGAGCTTTTGCAGCTTGTGCAGCCTAATGTGACTGCCAACTGAGAGCTGTAAGATGGCCCCAAAGAAAGATGCTTCCAAGAAAGTGGTCAGTGAGAAGAAGCAGCCTCCCAGTAGTAGCATGTCACCCCAAATCTTTTTACATTGTATGCCTGTTGCTCCAGCCTCTGGCGCACAAGCTGAGAGCAGCACTTCCGCATCAATAGCAGCACCCCAACCTAAGCCCATGTCCATGTCTGTCAGTGAAGCGGCCACTGCAATCATGACTATGCCAACGATCAGTGACTTTGAATACAATTTGTCCCTTTTATAAAGTGGTACCCAATCGTTTCAGTAAACTGAGCAAAGTGGACAGCAGCCGCAGCCAGCAATCGTGCATTTTCCTGATGTTGGAGCAGAACAGGAGGTTGAATTTCCTTCTGAGCAAGAACCTTTTCTTTTGGAAGCATTAGCTCCCAGATTTCCAGAAAGGAAAAGAAGGGATATTTCCCAACATCTTCTCCAAGCACCACTTCTGATGATGATAGAGACATGAAGCAGATCCTGGAAGAGTCCAGGAGACAACAGGAGAGGCAAGGGAAAAAAAAGTTCCTGGAAGCCTTGACTAATTAAAGGGAAAGATGAGGAGGATGACGATAACAGGGTGGACATTGTGAAAGGTAACACAGAGGAGACCGACATTGCTATTCAACCCACTCTGAGGGAACCGGCACAGGTAGCACTGCCAGCTCCGATATTTGCAAAGCCGCTGCTGATACCTGTACTGACCAGTTGTATGATAGAACCACAAAGGGATAAACCATGTATGCCTCTACCACGCAACCTAAACAATGAATGCGTCTTAGCCACGCATTCCTTTACCATGCATGCCTTTAACAAGTAATGTTGTGGTAAAGGCATGAATGGTAAAGGTGTCTGCATGGCTAAGGTCGTGACCTCCCTCCCTTGCCCTGGGTTATAAATTCCCCCACCCCACCCTGCAGTCCAAATATCCTTCCCCCCTCAAACTACCTCTACCCAGCCCTAAAACTACTCCAAATACCCCACCCTGAAAACTACCCCTGACTCCCCCAGCCCATAAAGCTACCCTAACCCCCACCCATGAAAACTACCCCTGACCCCCAGCCCTGAAAACTACCCCCAGCCATGAAAACTAGCCCCCAACTGACCCCCAACCCTGGAAACTACCTCCAAACCCCCAGCCCTGAAAACTTGCCCCGACCCCAAGCCCAGAAAACAAGCCCCAACCCCCCAGCCCTGAAACTATTCCCGAACCCCCAGGCCTGAAAATTACCTCCAACCCCAGACATGAAAACGTCCCCCAACCACCCTACCTCTGAAAAATACCCCAGCCCTAAGAACTAACCCCAAACCCTTTATTCCTGCAAACTACCTCCAACCCCCAGCCCTGCAAACTACCTCAAACCCCCAGCCCACAAAACTATACCCAATCAACTCCATCCAACAAAACCACCCTGGCCCACCCCCAGCCCACACCCCTGACCCACCCCCAGCCTAGAAAACCACCCTGACTGCCCAAGTCAACCCATGTTAAATGCTTGAATGGTAACGGGGTACGCGTGGTTAAGGTCACAACCCTCCTCTCCACCCTAAGCTACAAACTACCCCAACCCCCTTCCCGCCCTGAGATCAAATATCCCTCCCTCCTGAAAAGTACCCGACCCAGCCCTAAAAACTAACCGCACCCCAGCCCTGAAAACTACCCCTAACTCCCCCAGCCCTAAAATCGACTCCGACCCCACAGTCCTGAAAACTACCCTTGACACCACCAGCCCTGTAAATTACACCCAACCCCCAGCCATGAAAACTAACATTGAACTCCAACTCTGAAAACTAGTCCTGAATCCTATCAGCTCTGAAAACTACCTCCAACCCAGCCCTGAAAACTTCCCCCTACCCCTTAAAACTACCCCAACCCTAAAAACTAGCCCGAATCCCCGAACCCTGAAAACTGCCTAAAGCCCTAAAAACTACCGCCAATCCCCCAGCCCTAAAAACTACCCCCAACCCACCCCAGCCCACAAAACTACCTCTGAGCCACCCCAGCCTATAAAACAACCCGATTCACCCCAGTCCAGAAAACAACACCAACCCCCAAGCCAAGAAAACAACCACCGACCCACCCCTCAGCCTAAAAGAAAACGCCCAACTACCAAAGCCAACCCTGACCAACCCCCATGCCACAAAACATCCCGACCCACCCCCAGCCCAGAAAACAACCCTGACCCCCAAGCCAAGAAAACAACCACTGATCCACCCCAGCATAGAAAACTACCTGCCCCAGCCAATAAAAATACCCTGACCCACCCCAGCCCACAAAACAACCCCCAACCCACCCCAGCCCAAAAAACTACCAGACCCCTAAGCCCATAAAACAACCCTGCCCACCCCAGCCTAGAAAACTACCCCGACCCCCAGCCCATAAAACTTCCCCCAGCCTACTACAAAACAACCCCCAATCCACCCCCAGCCAAGAACTACACCCAAACCCACTTACCTCACCGCTTCCTGTGAGGTCTTCCTACTTCCGTCCACAGCAGCCTACATTGCCTTAACCACGCATATGTGTGGTTAAGGCATATGCGTGGTTAAGGCATCTGTGGTAGGGCTTGTGGAGTCGGATCAGGTGTGGTTTAGACCACGGTGTTGTGACTGCTACCCACACCAACCCTACTTCCGGAGAAGTATTCACTGCAGAGAGGCATCAATGACACACCCACCTACTCTCAGTTTGTCTTCATTCATTGGCAGTGGCACAGAAAAAATTTACTTCTCCCCAGTTTGGGACTTTTTTTGAAGTCAGTACTCAGGGCAAGCACTTGCAGTATGCAGTGTTTGTAACACACATGTTCGTCAAGGTAACCCTGGTTCACATTATGGTATTGGAAGATACACAATCCATATAAAAAAACACACACTCCGGTGGGAGGAGCACCTTGAAATGTTGCTGATTGTGGTTGTGGTGGTGAGGAGAGCTGGGTAACATCAGCTACAAGTCCAATCACAATGAGAGGGGGTGATGAGGAAGAAGAGTGTGACATCCTCACGCAAAGCAGCTTGTCAACAAAAGTCTACCTGCAGAATCACCCCCTCAGTGACCTCAGTGCCACAAGAAGACTCAGCATGATATGGAGACACCATGGCATACAGTTACTACCCTGCTATGATGCAGTTACTACCCTGCTATGATGCACATTGAGTCTACCACCATCTACTTCTTGAAAGATGCCTGTGTCATTGGCCCCAGAAAAGAAGAAAATCCAGGCTACTGTTATGGGCATATTTATTCTGGAGAGGACCTACGAGTAGAACCACCCAACCACAAATTTGTAGAATGGGATGCTGGCAAAAATGTTAGCGCTGGACCTCCTCCCTTTTTCTTTTGTGGAAGGAGGGGGATTCTTAGAATTTGTGGCAGCCATCTTCCAAAAATGTAAGGTATCAAGTCAGACCTATTTTAGCAGAGTTGCTGTTCCAGTGCTGCAAAGTGTTGTTCACACCATCTACCTGACAACAGGTATGTGGACCAGCTGTCAAGCGACTGATTACATGTGCATCACTACACACTGAAAAGGAAAAAATATCTACAGGTCTTGGCCCAGAAAAAAAAGTTTTTTAAGAGTGTTCGGCGGCATGTTCGCCATGGAGAAATCACATACAGCTGTAAACATCTTAGATGAATTGAAAAGCAAGGTGTATGAATGACTGTGACCCAGAAGTCTCAGAATTGTATTTGTTGCCTTAGACAATGGCAATAACATATTCAAGGCCATGTGTGACAAAGGCTATTTCAAGGTCCTGTGTGGCCCATTTGCATCAACTTGGTGGTGCAACATTTTCCCCCCAAAAAAGACTTAAAATCATACTGAGCATCTGTAGAAGAATATGCACCAATTTCAGCCATTCTTTTAAAGCCCAGAAGCAGTTGCGGATTATTCAGCATAATATTAGGGTACTAGCTGAGCCCTGATACAGGAGGTGCCAACATGTTGGAACTCAACCTATTACATGTTGCCACATCTGTCTGAGCCATATAAAGCAGATCAATGAATTTGACATTGTAAGAGGAGGGGATGCAGTTGGGAAAGCTATGACCATGGATACAGACAAAAGGGGCCTAGTCAAATGCCTGAGACAGATGCCACTCCGTTTTGAGGTTTTCTCACAGGAAGCTAGCAAGGAGGATAGTACGATGGGCCAAGCTATCCATTGTTGCATCTGCCACAGGACCAGGTAAAGAAGGTGTTTGAAAGATTTGCCCCCGCAGGTGTGAATGAAAACACAGAAGTGCATGCCTTGTTTGAGAGCTTAATTTTTTGCTTGACTTGTAATACAAAGCTGTAATATGAAATAATTTCATCCAAAGAGTAAATCTGTGCCACACTACTTGATTCACAGTACAAATATATTCTGCCCACTTTCACCCCTTTTTTTGAAGGGGATGTTTCAAAACGCAAAAGGTGGATTGTTCAGCAAGCCCTAGACCTGGAAGAAGAATGGCAAGAACTTAGAGTCCCACCTCTCAGTTCAGGGATGCCACCTTTAACTTCCAGAGAGGGCAGTCTTGTCTCACAGCAGCCAACAACACCATCATCCAGAACACCAGCAACAACAGCTATAGAAGGACCGTCCCCAACTTCTGCATTGTTTTGGATTCAATCGGCAGGGTCCAGTGCAGGGGCAATGGCAAAAGAGTTTGAGAAAGTAGCAGCACTAATGACCGTCCACAGGATGTTCCATGAGTAGCTGGATAATGCAAAAGAGGTCTATGTGGTTCAAAACCCATTGATTTATTGGTATGGGAAGATGTGGCAATGGCCAGAGCTCAGCAGCTTGGCAATCAAATATCTAGCTTGTCTTGCAGCTAGGGTGTCTGCTGAGCATATGTTCAGTGCGGCTTGTGTAGTTGTTACAGTGAGACAGACCAGTTTCTTACCTCAAAACATTGAGAGATTGAATATAATCAAAATGAACCAACATCTCATACCATACAATTAAATTTTTCCTGAAACAGCATGGGAAAAGGAAGAGGATGATTGATCAGAATCAAGAGTGCTAGCTGACCAACTTCTAGGTGCTCCCTGGTGCAATGTGTGATGATTGGGGATGTGTTGTTCTCGATGTGACAGCAGCAACGGCATTGCAATGGTCTCTCCAGGTGTGGTCCCACAATGCGTTGGTTTTTTCACCCGCACAGCAGGGCCTGCATCAGAATCAGTGCGGTGATCTCAGACTTCGGAGATCAGTGCACGGGATTTGGGATGCAGCGATTTCTCCACCCGTGGGTAGATGCTGCGTCGGTTTCTTCGGCGATGCCTCGGAAACAGATGCGGATGTGTCGTGCTTCTCATTGTTGTGTCCTTTGTCCAGCTTCCAACAGAAGGAACAACTTCCAGAGGCCCAATTCAGCAACAGGCACCTGCTGGCAGGTCTGAACTTCGAGTAAGCTAGATCAGGGGAGCTGGTGGTGAAGTATTTGTATCCCTGAGACTTCAAAACAGGAGGCAAGCTCTACTTCAAGGCCTTGGAGATCTTCCTCAAGAAGGAGACACAGCACACAGCAAAGTCTTTATCCTCTCCTTGGTAGAAACAGCTACTGCAGGCCAACCCCAAACAGCACACAGCAAAGGGGCAATGCTTCTCCCTCAGTTTCTACAGCTCTTCTCCTGGGCAAAGGTTCCTCTTGAATTCCAGAAGTAATCTAAAACTCTGGGGTCTGGGCCCCGCTGTTTATATATCCTTTCTCTTTGTTCTCTTGCGGCAGAGAGTCTCTGTGCTTAGTCAAAATCAGTTCTGTCCTCTCTAGCCCAGCTTCCCAGCGGGAGCTGGCAACAGTATTGTGTAAGGTAGACCAGGCCTATTCAGGTGAAAGGAAATTTCCTCCTCCTCCTCTAAATGCAGCCCAGGTCTATTCAGCCCAACCCTGGTTCATCCTTGAAAGGCAGGACACACCTCACCCCCATCAAGTGGCTGTCTAAGCAGTATGCCCACCCCCAGCCCAGCAAGGGAGGAACTCCCTGCGCTGGTCCACATGCCGCCCAAGAAGGGGACGATCAGAAGGGTCTGCAAGGGACCCCACTCAGGGGCACCACATGGAGAACTCCATTATGGCGCCAGTGAAGAAACGGACCTGCTTTTTTAATGCTTCGCAGCAGATCCATGGGAACTTTTACCGAACTGCCTACCCCCTACCCTTCCCTGCTCTACTCCTCTCCTCTTTCTGGCTACTAACCTTTGCCCTCACCTGTCCTTGCCCTAGTCCCCACCCTGTTTACCTGTGAATTTCCCGCGTCATTTGAGAGCTAGCTATTTTGTCTGATGCCCTGGTTTAGCTATAGGGGAGGCAGGTCGGGATTCCCTCCTTGGACATCACCTACCCAGTCGGTCTTTAGCCAGACTTCCTTCCGTCTCTCCTGTTGTCTCTTCCCGCTTCCTCCCTCTATCTATATCTCTACTTCTCTCCTCTCTCTATGTATTGAGACTGAACTATTTTGTCTGATGCCCGATGGAGCTACCTGCTTTAGCTATAGGGGAGATGGGCCATGGATTCCCTCCTTGGTCGTCACCTACCCAGTCTGCCTTTAGACAGATCTCATTTTGTCTCTCCTTGTTGTCTCTTCCCCTATCCACCCTTTCTCACCTTCCCTGTTCCCTCCCCCCTACACTCCAGTTATTCTGCCCTCCATGGTATTTAAATGTTTCCCATTAAGACCTAGCTATTTGGCCAAAGCCCGGTGGAGCTACCTGATAGCTACAGAGGAGATGGGTTTAGGGACTTCCCCCTTGGCCATCACCTACCCAGCCGGTCTTCGGGCAGGCTTTCCTTCGTCTTTCTGCCGTATCTCCCTCCCATCCTGTTTTTCTGTGAACCTCTTCCCTCGACACTTGAGACCGAACTACTCTGTCTGATGCCCGAAGGGGATAGCTGGATTAGCTATAGGGGAGATGGACGGTAGATTCCCTCCTTGGTCGTCACCTACTCAGTCGGTCTTTAGACAGACTTCCTCTCGTCTCTACGGTTGTCTCTTCCCTTATCCTCACGATCTCACCTCACCTACCCCCCGCTTCTTTTCTCTCTCCTTTCTCTCCTCTCCTAATGTATTGCTGATTGTTTGATGCAATATGTAATTGTTGATCTTTTTCTATTATACTGTTAAACCACATTGTTGCACTTCCTTTCGTCCCTCCTGTTGTCTCCTCCCACATCCTCCCTCTATTTATGGCTCTCCTTCTCCTCTCTCTCAGTGAACTGAGACTGAACTTTTTTGTATGATGCCCCATGGAGCTACCTGGTTTAGCTATAGGTGAGATGGGCCGTGGATTCCCTCCTTGGTCTTCACCTACCCAGTCGGTCTTTAGACAGACTTCTTTTCGTCTCTCCGTACTGTCTCTTCCCTTATCCTCCCATTCTCACCTCCCCTGCCCCCTCCACTACTTTTCTCTCTCCTTTATCTCCTCTTCTAATTGTATTGCACATTTTTTTTATTATTATTATTATTGGGGGATTTATTGTGTAATTGTTGAACTTTTTATGTTACATTGTTAATTCTCATGTAAAGCGCTCTGATACCTCCGGGTCTAGGCAGTGCTATATAAAACTCTTTAAATATAAATGATAAATAAATATAAAAGCCAAACAATCAATAGACAAATCTAGCAGAGGCACACTGGATGGCTAAGCAAGAAAATACCCACTTTCTAAAAGCAGTATTTTCAAACCCAGAATATAAATATCCTCCTTACTAAGAGATGCATTTTTATATCCTGAGTTTAGGTGTACCAAATTCCACTTTCCCATCTGGTTCCAATGGGCAGTTTAACTTATAAGATATTATAAGTAAACTTCCCACTCTATCCTATGGAACAGAGAGCTTTTCAAAAGTGAAAAACGAAATTGGCAGTATTTCAATACCTGGACATGCCACACACATCAGGCCATGTCCTACCTTTCACAGTCACTGCACTCTGCCCACAGCGGTACCTTGAGCCTACCTTAGGGATGACTCACATGTAAGAAAAAGGAAGGTTAGGACCTGGCAAGTGGGTGCACCTGCCAGGTCAACATGGCAGTACTAAACTGCACACAAACACTGCAATGGCTGGTCTGAGAACCCTTTGCAAGGCTGCTTGTGAGGGTGGCGAAATCAGTGCTGCAGGCCCACTAGCAGCATTTGACTTACAGGCCCTGGGCACACACAGTGCACTGTACTAGGGACTTAGTAGTAAATCAAAGAAGCCAATTATGGAACCACGAATCCCTGACAACAATTTACAGAAGGAGCTCTTGCACTTTGGCACTGAACAGCAGTGGCAAAGTGTCCAAAGCAACTAGACCCACAAAAACGAAGTCCAACACACAGTAAAAATACATGAGGCAGAACCAAAAATACAGGGGAAACCCAAGCCAATTATGCCAAGGCTAACACGCATCATCAGCTAGAAGCAAGATGTTATCAGCTTCAAAGGGAAACTATGAGTATGAGGCCTTGTACCCAGCTATGTAAAATGGAGAGAGGTGAGTTGATTTATGAAATGGCATTTGTGTGCGGGTTTGTAGCAATGGTGACAAAGTGAAACTCTGAGTCCCCCTCTTTTTTTTCTTTGCTCTGCCTCTGAGCAAGCTTACCTTCCTTCTATTCTTCTCCTGGACTGTAAAAAATACTGTTTCTGTTTTACAAACCAATGACCTTCTAGTTTCCTGCATGAAAGAAAGGCAAAAGCTAGCTCAACACTCCTGCTTACCTACTGGATCAGTCCCATGCAGGCATCCAAGAGTGATGAACATTCCTGAGGAGAATGTAGATTCACCACCAAATTTTACATTCATATCATTTTTCCTTTAACAATAATATTTAGAGAATTGAGTGGGTGGGTTCACTCCCAAACTAGAAGACAGAACGTTTAGACATATGATTGCTTCGGTCTCAGGGGCAGAAGGACTGTGTGCAATACATTTAACTGTACTGCGTCATACTTATTCCTTCATTTCCTTCTACAACAGATTGATGACAAATGATGTGCTGCTCATTACCCAGATTAATGTTGTCCTTGTTTAGTGTTTGTCTTTGTCAAACATTTCCCCAAATCCACTTTCCCATCCAGTCATCAAACCCCTAACCTTTTTTCTGCAGGCTGTGTTAATTATTGAGATGTAGCTAAATTTACACCTTAAGTGGATCACACACTTGGTGGGGTGGAGCCGGTGAAAGCAACACCAAGAAACTGCAGGATCTTCTAGGCAATAGCCCACACTGGCACCATTTACCCACCCAGACATAAAAAGTGGTCCGTATTTTAGAAGAACATCAGTCGTCAGCATCATCTTTCAGGCCTTGTGTTGTGAGGCCGCAAACGCCTAACCTAAGGTTGTCCACTCCGTACTTTGAGTCCATTTTTTTTATGACTCGAGGATTTGGTAAGTTAGTAGTAGTTACCCATTGCTCAAATTACTATTTTTGCTATTTTTTTATCTCTGTCAGGAATTCTTTTTTTTCTTTTGAACATTTTTATTGAGCAGAGCATCAAGAACATGATATACATACTATGATCCCAACAATCATAAAAACCATTTAAACATTTTACCACAGATACAATAGCTTCTTCTTTCCATGACAGATTCTTAAAATGTATGTCTATAGTAGATAATTAATATAAAATCCGTAGTAGTTACAAGATAACAATGTGCAAAACGTATATTAAAGTGCAATGGCAAGAATAGTGCTAGTGCTTTTTATAATGAACTGCTAATAGTTCTATACCCATAGCGAGTGTTATTATCCCTCTTTTAGGATTTCTAGGTTGCTTAAAAACCTCCAATTTTTGCTAAATTTCCTTGTGACTCCCACCCGTCTTGCATAGGCTTCTTCAAAATATTGTGTCCTTTTCAATTTTATAAACCATTTCAGATGGAAGGGGACATCCCTAGATTTCCAATTTTGAAGAATTAAAGAGCGTGCTACAATGCAAGAAATAAATAGAAAACTTCTTTGGCCTCTGTTAAAATCGTTCTGTCTCTACATAGTCCAAACAGGGCAGCCTCAGCCTCGAGCGCAACTCTCTTCCTGATTGCCTGATCTAAGTCTTAAAACATTGCCTTCCAAAATGGCCTCAACCTTGGACATGTAAAAAAATATGATGCCAGCCCCCCCCTCCTGCTGTCTGGCAACGGAAGCACCTATTTTCAGCATCCGGATATCTTTTTTCCAGTGCTTCCGGAGTTAGATAGGCCAGCCATTGTGATAGGAAGGCCATCCTTTTGAAGTTAGCTATGTGCAGGGATTTATGTCCAAGGTGGCATAAGGCTTCCCATTCATTAAAGAAAAAAATGCACTTTATCTCATGGACTATTCTTTCCAAATGATTCTCTATCAAGGGTAGTTGACCCTGATCATGTAGCAAGCTATACCAATTCCTTATACCATTTACTTGAGCCCCATAGAGAGCTACCACAAGTTTATTAGAAGTATCAAGGATGCCATTAATGTTTTTTTTTTTAATTAACAATTTGTAGATATTCAAAAAAGGCGGGTTTCATGAGACTCCCAGCCCTTGCCTCTACCTCCTGCCAGGAGATCACCCTATTTTGAATACAAAAATATCTTAACTCCCCTAGCCCACAACCTTCCCAATTATTTATATGGCTTAATCGGATCTGGAGGCTAAAAATTGTACATTCTCCCGACCTCAAGTACTATAGACCGAAGGAGCCTGTCTTTTTAAAAAGGACTGAAGTCTAAAAGGGTAGTCCTTTAAGGTCTTGTATCTAGTTTTTTTTGGAAATTTGGAGGTTTTTAAAAACACTTGAATTTGAGATCCTGTTTCTTGTGTCCTTTTGTCAATAAAGAAGCTATATTTGATACACTTAGATACCATCAAGCCAGCAACTAGGTTTAGAAATGTGGCCTCATAGTAGGTTTTAAATGAGGCAGAGCTAAACCCCCCTGTACAGTCGATAATTGTAATGCGGTCAATTTACCCATTGAAACTTTCTTCCCCCAGATGAACTCTCTAATCAGAGTTTCCATTTCTTTAAAAAAAGACACATTTATTTTTATTGTGACATCAATAAAAAGAAATAATGAGTAACAGAAGTCTAGACATTTTAAATAATGAAACTCTTCCCACCAGCGTTAAAGGGAGTAAATGCCACTGTTCTAAAAGTCTCCTAATTTTTTCTTTCATCCTTAAATAATTCAATTTATATAGCTGTTGGTAATGATTGGACACATAAATCCCAAGATATCTAATTGGGTCTGGCTTTGCAATTTGTGCCCTCAGACAAGATGGAGAAAATGTTAAGTCTGTGTTGAGGGCTAAAACTTCAGTTTTGTTAGAGTTTATTTTATAGCCGCCAATTAGCTCAAAATGTCTAAATTCTCTCAATACCACTTCCAAATTATCTTTGCTTGTCTTCAAATATAAAATAATATCTTCAGCAAAAAGTTTCAACTTAGCCATACCTAACATTGGACGTTGAACAGCAGCATTATTTCGCATTTTAATTATCAACAGTTATATAAAAAAAAGTAAAAAGAAATGGCGAAAGCGGGCAGCCTTGTCTTGTCCCCTGGTTTATTTTTATGATACCTGCACGTCTCAAGTTTATAACTACCTGAGCCGAAGGCCCCTGATAGATGTTATGCAGCATGGTAATGACCTGGGAGGGAAGCCAAATTGACCGAGGGCGTAGAACAGAGTTTTCCAATTTCCCAAGTCAAATGCTTTCTCTGCATCGGCCATCATAATTAGGGCTCCCGGTTTTCCATTTAAATGGATTTTTACATATGAATACAGACGGAAAACAAGTTTTCCTTTATCTGTATTTATATGTAAAAACTGGAAAAAACTAGTACATTTTGTTGCACTGCTGTGCTCCAGCAGACCAGCCTCCAGTAACACAAAACAGTTTTTGATGCCCCAGCTCCGCTCCACCCCTCGAGTGAGGTCTTCATTCACATCAACTGAATCACACTCCCAACCATCTGGTGTCTTCTGTAGTGTTGTGCTTAGTGGGCGAAACCACCCTGGCCCACGAACAGCGTTACTGTATTTGTCACCCCCCCCCCTCAGCATATGTTAAATGGCTCCGCCCGACGTAGGGATGGAGGGCACGTTGAATAAGTAATAAAAAGCCCGGAACCCTGGGCGTGGCAGGCACTTGACTGACCACTAACAGCACACACGTGTGCTCTCCTTTTATGCCTTCCCTGAGGCCTAGTCGCAACACCACATTGGCGACGAGGTGGTCTCGCCACCCCACCGCGTGCCGCGCTCTGCCCATCTGCACCGGGCGAGCCCCTGCCGAGTGGCCCGCTCTACAGCGTCAGCACGGCCATCCTGCGGAGCACTCCCAACACCCAGCTCCCTACCTGGCCGAGCGGAGGCCCAACCACGTCCATCCGGCACCTTGCCGCCCTGCTGCCCTGCCTCGCATCGGTGCCCAGCGTGCAAGGCCGCGGTCTCCGCACCTGCCAGCAAGCGGCCTCGCCGCCTTCACCCAGCAGTCTTGGCCTTGCGGCCTCAGGTGCGTGCTCCCTGCCTCTGGGCCCCCAGCTGTGCTCCGGCGCCTGCCTGCCTGGCCCACCGCGCACCTCCCGCTCCAGCCCTCTCGCATCCCGCGTGCACCGCTGCGGCCCGCCTGCTTTCTCCCACGCATCTCGCATGAGGCATACTTGCCGTTTTACACGCATTTCACGTGCAACGCTGCCGAGCCTCGCCTCTGCCGCCTGGTATACCCTGCAGGCGCCCCCATCGTGTTGCCGAACTCCTAGCCATCTTGTGGCTGAGCTCTTCGTAGCAGTCGGCCCATCCAGCCTTTCCCGATGGCCATGGCTGCGGTGCCGCCGCTTGAACCTTTCACGGTCACAGACACGCCTCCTTCCCAAGCTGCCCGATGGAAGAAGTGGATTGAACGCCTGGAAAACTACTTTGTGGCGGTGGACGTCGCAGTTGAGCGGCGGCGTGCAATGCTTTTGCACCTAGGAGGGGAAGCTATTCACGACATCTCAAAGGACGTGGTGGAAGGCGGTCCGCCCCGGAACTACGCCACGCTGCGCGACGCCATAACGGAGTACTTTGAACCTTTCGCCAGTGCGGATTACGAACGATTCTTACTCCGCCAAGCCCGCCAGCTCCCCGAGGAGTCCGTCGATGTTTTCTATGCGAGACTCAAAAAGCTAGCCATCACATGCACACTCCCGGATGTAAACGACGAGATCCGCGCTCAATTTATACAAGGCTGCGCCTCCTCAAAGCTACGAGAGAGAGTCCTAGAGACTGACAACATGCTCATGCGCGACATCCTAGCGCTCGGGTGATCTAAAGAACTATCAAAAGCTCGAGCAGCACATATGGAGCCAAAACCAACGGTCGCAGTCAAAGTCGAACCCGTGTGCGCCATCAAGACAAGTACCGCAGTCACGCGCGCGAAACCGCCCCGAAGACCTCGGCCGAGCCCAGCTCAGTCACCTCACGACCGCCCCTGCATGTGGTACGGAGGAGCGATCCCCCACAGCGGAGCATGCCCGGCACATGGAAAAATCTGCAGGGCCTGTGGAAAGGCCAACCATTTCACGAGTGTGTGCTTATCTTCACAGAGGAAAAAGTCTAATGGCCCGCCCCGAAGAGTTAGACAAATAGAACCGATGCCAGATACCGCCGCCAACAGCGACATGGACGACGACGAAGCGGAAGCAGCGTCCGTCCATGTAGTGCGAATGCTCAACACGTTAGCTGCAATGCCATCCGCAGAACCCATGCGCACAGTGAATGTACAAGATCAAGCATTAGCAGCCCTCATCGACACCGAGGCAACGATCAACCTAATGGCAGCCAGCGTATACCGGACATTAAGCGAAACACCGGTGCTCCACCCCACGAGAGTACAGGTGTATGCCTATGGCACCAGTCGACCCCTCCGCCTCTGCGGAGTGTTCCAGACAACGGTATCACACGACTCCCATCACGTACACACTAAAGTCTAGGTGTCGCAAGAAGGGTCCGGGTTCCTACTCGGCTGCCGGACCGCACAAGACCTAAGGCTGATCCACTTCGTCCTCACGGTCCAAGCCCACAGCCTCGACCATCTCGTATTACAACACACCTCACTGTTCGACGGTATCGGCTGCTTGAGAGGACCCGCCGTCCGCCTTCACATAGATCGCTCAGTCACTCCAGTGGCCCTCAGACACCGGCGCATAGCATTCCATCTACGTCCCAAAGTGGAAGCAGAACTATGTGTACTAGAGAGAGCCAGAATCATAGAAAGAGTCAGCGGACCCACCCCATGGGTGTCGCCCATCGTAGTAGCCAAGAAACCGAAACAACCAGACGCCGTGCGGATCTGCATGGACATGTGCATTCCCAACCTCGCGATCAAGAGAGAACGCCATCTGACACTGACCATAGACGACATCATCGGTGAGCTGTCAGGCTCAAAGTGGTTTTCGAAGATGGACCTGAGGTCCGGATACCACCAGATCCCTCTGCACCCGGACTTCCGCCCGATAACGACCTTCTCCACCCATGCAGGCCTGTGGAGGTACACCAGACTCAACTTCGGGATATCCAGTGCAGCCGAAGTGTTTCAAAACATCATTCAAAACGTCCTGCAGGGTTGGATGGCGTATTGAACGTGAGCGATGATATCTTGGTCCACGCGACGACGCTGGACGAACACATCCGACGCCTCCAAGCTGTTTTCGCCAGGCTGCAAGAGAGGGGTCTGACCCTTCACAGGGAGAAGTGCGAGTTCCTCCGGAAGGAAATCAGCTTTTTCGGGTACAGATTCTCCGACCAGGCCGTGGGGCGGGACCCGGACAAAGTCAAAGACATCCATGATGCCCCCGCCCCAACATCAGTGACCGCTGTCCGCAGTTTCCTTGGGATGGTGACGTACTGCGGGCGTTTCATTAAAGACTTGTCCGACCTCACCGGCCCTCTTCCTGACCTCACAAAGTCCACAGCAACTTGGGAATGGGGATGAGAACAGCAAGAGGCCTTCCAGAAGACCAAAGCGGCACTCTCAGCAGACACGACCCTGGCCTACTTCGACCCTCGATATGAGTCCCAACTCGTAGTGGATGCCAGTCCGACCAGCCTCGGCGCTGTCCTGACCCAACAACAACCATGCAGAGAGTGGGCACCTGTCACGTACGCAAGCAGGACTTTCACTGAAACAGAACAAAGATATTCACAAATCGAAAGAGAGGCTATTGCCATTCTATGGGGGTGCCGTCACTTCCATATCTACCTGTACGGACACCCATTTGTGGTGATCACGGACCAGAAACCACTCCTCCCACTGTTCGAAGGCTCCTCCTCACGGCCTCCTCCACGCATCGAGAAATGGGTACTTCAGCTCCAAGAGTACCAGTTCACAGTAGAATATCGACCGGGCGCTAGAAACCCCGCCGACTACCTGTTGCGACATGCCCGCCCAGTCACTGAAACAGAGGCCGCGGAAGCCGACGCCACTGAAGAATATGTGAGAATGATTGTGGAGCGTTCAAGGCCGTTGCCAATCTCCCTTAAAGACGTGACACGAGCCACCAAGGACGACGACTGCCTGCAAATCGCCATCCAGGCCATCCAGTCAGGAAACTGGAAACCACTACAGAGCCCGGCGTCGTTCCGCACCCTCGAAGCCCAGGCCACACTGAAAGCACTTTACCAAGTCCAGAGTGAACTATCCATCTCGCCAGAAGGATGCCTCCTGAGAGGCCCCCGCCTAGTTCTGCCCGACAGCCTCACCCAACAAGCGGTCCTCCTAGCCTATGGTGCTCACCAAGGCATTGTGAAATCGAAGAATCGCATCAGGACCAAGCTCTGGTTCCCAGGGCTCGACAAGAAAGTCGAAGACGTCATCCAACGATGCCCGGTGTGCATAGCGACCAGCCTGCCCAATCCCCCAGCACTAATATTCACGGAAGAAGGACCGACCGCCCCGTGGACACTAGCCAGCGCAGACTTCGGCAAATACATGTTTGTTGTGATGGACGACTTCTCAAGGTACCCTGAAATTGAGATCCTGCCATCCACCGCAGCCTCCGAAGAGATCCCAAAGCTAGAGAAAATCATTGCGACCCATGGCCTCATAGGGGAATTACGCACTGATAACTGACCTCCCTTCAATGGCGGTGAACTGGCAGAATGTCTACAATCGCACCGCATCAAACACCGGAAGATAACCCCAAGGTGGCCTCAAGCCAACGGCGAAGTCGAGAGACTGATGAGAACTCTAAACAAGACTATCCAAATTGCCATGGCAGACGGCCAAAACCTAGAATTAGCCCTCTTCCAGTTTTTGAGAGAGTACAGACTGACTCCCCACTGCACCACCGGGACCCCGCCAAGCCCCGCCTATGCTTCAACCGAGCAGTGGTGGATACTCTCCCACACCATCTCATGTGGGCCTCAGCTCCAACTCAGACCAACCGGTCCGTGGAACAGCGAACCAAGTCCAACAAGGAAGCGGCAAGACGGAGGAGAGCTGTAGACAGTCCCATTCAGGTTGGTGACCGGGTGCTGGTGAAAGATCGCCACCCGGGAGGGAAGTTCCGCCTCCCGTTCGAATTACACCCATGGATTGTCACCGGTGTCAATGGTACCATGATCACCGCAGTGAGAGGGAGAGAGACAGTCACCAGAACCGTGTCATTTTTCAAAAGACTTTTGCATAGGGAAGACGATGAATTCCCGGACTCCGCTGAGCAATACCCAAGTCTGACCCAAAGCCCACGAGAAGTAGAAGGAGAGGACGCTCCCAGCGAAGAAGAGACTCCGCAAGCGGACCCACCCGCCCCAATCAGGAATGAACATGAGCAGCAGGTGGCCCAAAACCACCCTGGAACTGGTGTAGCCAAAGACTCTGAAGAACTGACCTCCACCCAGTCGGGCGAGCGCAGCCAGAGCAGGTACAATCTGCGCCCCTGCCCGAAGCCATCCCAGAAGTACAAGGACTTCGTGGCCTGTTGCGGACGCTGAGAGAGCTCGAGCTGCACCGCAACTACCTTATAAGTAAGACTGTTCCTTTTTGCATTTGAATACCTCAGAGACTGTAAACAGAAAAGTTGATTCATGAGGCTATGTTGTTTTGTTTTCTTTAGAGTAAAGGAGGAATGTAGTGTTGTGCTTAGTGGGCGCAACCACCCTGGCCCACAAACAGCGTTACTGTATGCCCCCTTAGCGTATGTTAAATGGCTCCGCCCGACGTAGGGACGGAGGGCACGTTGAATAAGTAATAAAAAGCCCGGGACCCTGGGCGTGGCAGGCACTTGACTGACCACTAACAGCACACACGTGTGGTCTCCTTTTATGCCTTCCCTGAGGCCTAGTCGCCACACCGGTGTGCACCTGTTACAACGCATTTTTTACAACGCACTACTGTTACAACGCATCTATTACAACGCAGATACTGTTACAACTCATGTTTTTACAACGCATTTTTTTACAACGCAGGTACCTTTACAACGCATACCATTACAACGTAAGTATTGGTAAGTATATAGTTATATTTTAAATGTTATATGTTTGGGGTAAAGGGGTATTTTTAGGGTTCAGGGTCAGTTTGGGGTTTTTGGGTAAAGGGGTATTTTTAGGGTTCAGGGTCAGTTTTGGGTTTTTGGGTAAAGGGGTATTTTTAGGGTTCAGGGTCAGTTTTCAGTTTTTGGGTAAAGGGGTATTTTTAGGGTTCAGGGTCAGTTTTCAGTTTTTGGGTAAAGGGGTATTTTTAGGGTTCAGGGTCAGTTTTCAGTTTTTGGGTAAAGGGGTATTTTTAGGGT
The DNA here is from genome assembly GCF_964263255.1 of Lissotriton vulgaris. Taxonomy (NCBI): domain Eukaryota; kingdom Metazoa; phylum Chordata; class Amphibia; order Caudata; family Salamandridae; genus Lissotriton; species Lissotriton vulgaris. Next base: position 810,127,748 of record NC_141699.1, read on the forward strand.
TCAGGGTCAGTTTCCAGTTTTTGGGTAAAGGGGTATTTTTAGGGTTCAGGGTCAGTTTTCAGTTTTTGGGTAAAGGGGTATTTTTAGGGTTCAGGGTCAGTTTTTAGTTTTTGGGTAAAGGGGTATTTTTAGGGTTCAGGGTCAGTTTTTAGTTTTTGGGTAAAGGGGTATTTTTAGGGTTCAGGGTCAGTTTTCAGTTTTTGGGTAAAGGGGTATTTTTAGGGTTCAGGGTCAGTTTTCAGTTTTTGGGTAAAGGGGTATTTTTAGGGTTCAGGGTCAGTTTTTAGTTTTTGGGTAAAGGGGTATTTTTAGGGTTCAGGGTCAGTTTTCAGTTTTTGGGGTACAGGGTAAAAATAAATTAAAATTAATTTTAAATTACATTATTTAATAGAAAACAAATTAAATTAAATTACATTGCATTATTTTTGGGGTTGAGGGTCAGTTTTGAGTTTTTGGGGTACAGGGGTACAGGGTGAAAATAAAGTTATAATTTTTTTTATTTACAATAATTAATTTAAATTATATTTAATAAAATTACTTTAATTTATTTTTGGGGTTTAGGGTCAGTTTTGAGTTTCTGGGGTACAGGGGTACAGGGTAAAAATAAAGTAATATTAATTTAAAATGAAATTAATTAACGGAAATTAAATTATTTAAAATTACATTACATTATATTTTTAAAAATTAAGTTACTATTATAATATTAATATTAATATATACTTACCAATACTTACGTTGTAATGGTCTGCGTTGTAAAGGTACCTGCGTTGTAAAAAAATGCGTTGTAAATACATGCGTTGTTACAGTATCCGCGTTGTAAAATCCGCGTTGTAACGGTATGCGTTGTAATAGTCCGCGTTGTAACATCATATATCCCGCAACACCACATCTTCCCCTCCTTAAATGGTTAAGAGGTGTCAGCCCGGGCTGAGGCAGCTTCCCGGTCACACACGCAGCCGCACACGAGTACTTCACAGGTCTTTGAAAGACCATTTACTTTGTAATGAGGCGTTGTTGTTCTTTCGCCCCTCTTTAGAGCCCCTGCCTCTTCACTCTGCCTATTGCCCGACCACCGCTGGCCATTCACTGACATTTTCAGCCTACTGTGAACAGGAGGAAACCATCGCATATTTGTCCTCAGAATAGGATAACAGCATAAGGAATATGAGAGCACCTTGCGTAATTTGAGATGATGCCCAGTACTGATATTTTATGAGACAGTAGAATTACTGGCATGTATTAGCAATGGAACATTATTACTGTTAAAAAAATTTAAATCAATGTGTAGTAATGTCGGACAACTACTGTACTTGTCGTACAGCATGCACACAAATACACATCCATAAATTGCACCTTTGTGAATGTAATTCTCTGCACAAGTGCATGCTTTATGAATTATTCCCCATGCATACGGAATACCTATGCCGGGAAAAGGCTAGTAAATTCGGTTCTCCTCAGTTAGAATTCCTGTATTCCCACAGGGAGTTCAATTCCTTGCCTTCCTCCTTCCACAGTGTGCAAAGCCTGCAGCGCACATCAGATGCTGTGCGCCGATGAAATAACACACCTGTCTTTCGCCCCTGAAAAGGTTTGAGCAATTAATGCAGCTTGCAGTTCACTGACTTTCACTAACTTAAACACTTTTATGTGTCTGTGTGCTCCCTGCAGCTAACAAACAGATCACTGTTAGCTCACTTAGATGCATGTTCATTAAAATGACAGAAACATGCTTCAAGATATCAACTCCGTCCCTCACGATCAAAAGCAGGTCATCTATATACGGAAGCCAAGGCATTATGTGACAAACGGATTGTTGTCTCAGAGACATGATCCTCTAATTTGCAGCACTAAAATCTCGACATGGCTGTAGGCTAGGTTGCCGCAGCAGCTCTAGCCCGCAGCTGCAATTAAAATGCACCTCAAGCCATAAGAAATGTCTGAGCACTCTGACATGCAAGCCGAGCATCACAACATTCAGAGGGTTACATAGAATTACACGAACTGTGGAAAATGGGGTTCCCACTGTCGTGGAGTTTTCACACAAAGGAGTAAACATTTTCACACAAGAAACAGGCAGAGATTTTGAGTTGCTTCTCGCAACACATTTTAAGCTTGCACCAGTGTCTTGTGAACACAAGCGCTGAAACACTAGCTCACCCCGCGGCTGCTAAAGTTAATTGTAGTGAGAGAGAGGGGGAGCAGGAGGGGAGCACGCCAGATATACCTGCTCCTGATTAGTTGTACCACCCGGACCCCAAAGAGAATGTGTTTTAGCAACCTAGGAATAACGAGAGATAAAATAACAAGCATTTGCAATGCAATAGGTGTCGCTTTTATGCGAGTGTAAGCTATGGGCATTGGAAATAACAATGCCTTTTATTTATGTTTAAAAAACCAAAACACAAATTAAAGGCATTGTTATTTGCATTGGTAACAGCTGAAACTCTCGTAAATGCAAGAACTGTTGCATTGCAAATGCAGAGTTTACCAGTGAGGCGCTACTTTTCTTTTCATGTCGGTTGCTTTTTTCAAGCAAAAACACTAATTGATTTCTGAATAATGAGTGTAAAAGCATTAAGTTGTATTCCCTATGAGTGTTTGCTTTTTTCCAGTATGTTGTTACTTTTTTTCAGGCAGCATATTACTGTGGTCTAGTGCATAATTTGAATTGAATTGCTTCCAGGTGTTTATAGCGGGGGACAATTGGGCTGTAGCTGAAGGCAGTGTGAGTTTCTCTCAGTGGGGCAGTATGGTGTTCAGTGGGGAAGAAGACGTGGCACTCAGCGGATGACAGAAACTGCCAGGCTATGAGACAAATGGCTTGTCATAGCACTTTTAAGCGTATTTGGGACATTCTTCAAATGGCAAAGTCTTCAGATGAATGTATAGTGTTGACCAATAACAACTGAGCGCATGTGTGCATTGTTAATTTAAATAAATGTAGAAAAATACTAACTGTAGCGTCGTGTTTTGCTTGTTGCAAAAATAAATGTGGATAAATACAGAAAAAAATGCCCAAAAAATAAATATGGATAAATACAGACAGAAATGTCAAAAAAAAAATACCATAAAACCGGGAGCCCTAATCATAATACAGTCAGGAATAGAATTGGTGTTAAAGTAATCCAAGGCTTGAAATAAAAACTCTGTACTGGCTGCCATAAATCTTCCTGCTATAAAACCAGTCTGGTCTTTATGGATTGTCTCTTGTGTGGGAAATAAAAAGCACCCAGCACATACCTTCATTGAAATCTTGTAATCTGAATTTAGGAGACTAATAGGCCTATAAGAATTAACATCCATAGGATTTTTATCTTTTGTTTGCGAAGGACACAATTATCGCCTCTTTAAAAAACGAGGGTACCAGACCGCCCTTTTTAATATAATTGAATAATCTTTTCAGAGGTGAGATACATTCTTTTGTAAAAGTTTTATAAAAGTCAATGGGGAAGCCATCCTCCCCACATGCTTTTGCCCCGGCTGTTACTTTAATAGATGCCAAAATCTCAGTGGGTTCCACATCAGATCTTAGTTGATTAATCCAGCTACCTGAGAGTCTGGGAATATTCACATTTGTGAAATATTCCTTGATCGACTCCTCCCCCACTGAATATTCGGTAGTGTAAAGTTGCTGGAAATGTTCAAGGAAGATCTGTGGGATCTCGTCACCATTAGCAACTTTTAATCCGGTCTTAGGGTCTAACACTTTTGCTATTATAGCTGCTTCTTGTTTTTTTCTTTTAGAGTTAGCTAATAGTTTACCAACCAACTGGCTGTCTTGATAGACCATTTGTTGATACAATTGGGAACTGCAGATCTCTTATAAAACAAAGAAATCCCTCAGAGCTGTTCTAGACTGCTCAAGATGGTGAGGATGCAGTTGGATCTGGTGAACATACTCCTTTTTGACCACTGCTTGTAATTCTGCTATTTTAAGCCTTTGAACGTTTAACTCGGCAGCCGAGTAGGCAATTATTTGTCCACCAGCTGCCGCCTTGACCCCGCCTGATACGGAAAACGGTTCTGCTGTGTTATGATTGATATTAAAATATTCGGAGATCCATTCTCTAAAGTTTTTCACCCAATCTTGGTCCTAGAGGAGGAGGCGGTCCAGCTGCCACCTGGGTCGCTCTCTACGCCCCCCAGTATGATTTTAAGCCCAATATATGTGTGATCCGAAAAAGGGTTACAACCGATAACTGCCTTTAAAACCTGAAGAGATCTTGATGCAAGAAAAAAATCAATTTGAGATGCAGTTTGAAAAAGGTGTGAGTAGCAAGTAAAAAGTTTTTATCAGTATTGATATTTCGCCACGGATATATTAATTGATATTCTTGTTTAATGGCCTCCACCTTTTATTTGGTATTAAGTTTAAGTTGTTTTTTATTTTTATTTAAAGTGTCCTTTCTTAAATCCTGTATAAAGTTAAAATCACCTCCTATAATAATCTGCCCAGGGGCTCCCATCAGAAGCTCATTGATTTTACCCAGCACAGAGGTGTCTTCCGAAACAGGACTGTAATAGTTTACGAAGTTCAACATCCTCCCATTTAACTTTGTTACTACCTATATCCACCTCCCCTGTAGATCCCTATGCACTTGTACAAATTCCCAGGGTATTTTTTAGAGAAATAGATGGGAACTCCTCTAAAGCAGGCATCGCACTGGAGGCTCCACCCCCTCCCACCAACACAATGCAAACGCACCCTGTGGCGCGTTTTAAGGTGAGGAATTATTTCCCCTGCAACCCTGAGGGTCCCAGGCCATGCCCTTTTTTTACACCTCTCTGCAACGCAGCTCTGTGGCACTTACTGGAGGTACCTGGTGGGCTAGTTGGACCCCAGGGACCCTCAGGATACAAGGGGACTTAATCCCCCAACTTAAAACGTCCTCAGGGCATGTTTGCACACATGTCACCTCAGGCAACTTCCCTTCACCACTGTGCAAGCGCACCCATAGCTCGCTTTAAGTTAAGAGGTAGTTTTAATCCCCCTGCCCTATTATGTACTAGGGCCTTACAGAGGAGGTCATTCTAATCACAGGGGTACCCCAACGCATATTGTTCCCTAGTGTATGTAGGTATTTTCACTGTATTCTAAGTGTCTTCTAGCATACCACTGGCTCTAGGTCTGATTAGTCAGAGTCAGTTACCACCAGTAACCGTCTGAAAAAGTTGTGGGCACAGGATGATTTTGTAACAAGACCTCTTTCTGCACCTCTGTTGGTTCTTTCTGCATATGTCTGCACTTTTCTTCAACTTTGTGGACTTCTGTTGCTTCTTTGTGCATTTCTTTTGCTTCTTTCTGTGCGTTTGTTCTTCTTTTTTCACATGTCAACCTCTGTAGGCATAGTTAGAAACTAGCATTTAAAAAACCTTTTAAATGTACTGAAAAAACCATAGGTTTCAGGCATGTTTAATTAAAAATTAGCATTTAAAAAACCTTAGAAATTCACCAAATAATTCATAGGTTTCAGGGGTGTTATAGTTAGCTGGACTTTTCACTCGTACAAAACCATAGAAATTCCTCCCTTATAGTTAGTTCTGCTAACTATAACTCGTGCCCCTGCAATGCACTGCTGATGACATCACATATTACATCACACATGACATGGTCAGTGACATCACTGATGACATCACTGATTACATCTGAAATAACCTCACTGATGACATCACTGATGACATCATCCATGTGATAAATTGATGCATCTTCTCACACCCTAATATAACCTTTGATACACCCACTCTAAATTACAGACAGCCATTCTCAAAACCATAGACACTCCAACAGCAATAACTACACACACACTCACTGATTCTTAGGTTTACACACACATCCACTCACTCACCTGTACAGTCACTCATACTTATGGTCACTCAGTACAGGACTATCATATGCACTCATACACCTATATAAACACTCACACACCACCACTCATCCATAGAGGTACTCACACACCTAGTCAGTCATGCAAATTTTTAATCACACTACTATTTACTCACCTATACAGTTATACACACACCAGCTCAAAAACTCATACAAATGCTAGCACATTCTTGCACGCTTATATAATCACTGATACAAGCACACACTCATTCATACAGCAACTCTCAGAATCACACACTCTCACTTATAGCCATTTATATACCCCAACAAACATATATACTGCAGTTCACATATGTAGTTACTCACACATGTACCACTGAGATATACAATCAGTCACTAACACACCTTTACACACACTCACCCACTTATACAGTCCATCACAGAAGCACTCTTGAAACCATGAACCCAGTGAATCACCCACTCACACATCAATGCACAGAGTCACTCACACCCCACCCACATAAACACTCAGGCACCCATACAGATACTCAGACAACCAATCAATAACACATATAGACACTCATGTAGCTATTCACAAACCCATGTAGACGGTTACACACCAACAGACAGGCGGATACAGACATTCACACAGTTTAGTCACTAACCCATGCATTCAGTAAGAAATGTTTAATCACTCACTTACAGTCAGTCACACACCTACTAAATCATCCATTCAGACACTTATACACCCACTCATTCTTCAATACGCTTTTCCCTATATATATTAAACATATTAAAACTTTACAGTAACACACATTCACTGGATGATGTCATCAGTGATGTAATTTGAGATGTCATCAGTGATGTCACTGACCATGTCGTAAGTGATGTAATATGAGATAACATCAGCAGTGCATTGCAGGGGCGCGGGATATAGTTAGCAGAACTAACTATAACGGAGGCATTTCAATGGTTTTGTATGAGTGAAATGTCCAGCTAACTATAACACCCCAGAAAACTATGTTTTTTCAGTGAATTTCTAAGGTTTTTTAAATGCTAATTTCTAACAATAAGGTGCCTAAAACCTATGGTATTTTCAGTGAATATATGTAGTCATATATTGATTTATAACATGATAGACATATTTTGGGTAACTTGTATCAACATTGTCAGAGAATTAGGTTAATCTTGAAGTTTTGTATTGAAAAAATAACATTTCTGATAAACGTTGTTCAATTCAGTCATATAATTGTATGATTTTAATTAAGATACTGAGAAGTGATGAAAAATATTATATATTATATGAGACTGTGAAACAACTATAACGAGTCTCTTTGAAGTTACATCAAAGGCAGTGCTGCTGCTGCAGAGTTAAGATTTTTTTTTTACCCCTAGGATGAGGGCAAAAATGGAGAGCCCGATAGGCACTAATCTCAGCACCTACTTTTCATAATTGCTGGTGCTAAGCACTGGCAGGACCCGGCCAACTTAAAGCCCTGAAAATATATATTTATATATTTCATCTTAAAGTGTTTATAATAACATTTGATGCCTGCTTTATAGTTCTGACGGCTTAGCTTATGCTTTGGCTCTCAGAGGCAAGACAGACTAGGGTGACCATTGGTCCGCAAATTTCACGCACTGCCCCTTATTTGGGCCTCTTGTCCGCTGTCCATAAGGATTTCTTTCACAGACGCCTTTTGACCGTAATTTTGGGGATGGCAGCAAGCTGTGCTGGTCCCCTGCAACAATCGGAGCCAGCTCGCACCTATCTTTTGAACACATGAGGCTGCAGCAGCCCCTCCCCGACTTCGCTCAGGCTGTGGACTGACCCATTGTCATTCTGACTGTGGCTGATAATCACGTAAAGAATGACAGTGGGCCAAAGGAGTAGTGAAGCACCGCTTAAGTATCTGCTTAATGGGGGGGTGTCACAGGGTCAGATAAAAGTGTTTCTTGGTCCTTTCTGACTTTGATCTGTGGCTCTCAGGTCAGCATTAGACAGATTAACAAATAAACACTGGATAATAATTACTATGATGCATCTGTGGGGAGGGGGATAAAGGGTGCCAAAGTAGCCAAAAACAGTGACAAGAAAGTGAAGTTCACGATTGTCTCAACCTAATTTAACTTATTTTGATGTGTAAAAATTAGGGACAAATGGTGTGTTTTACACACACATCAGAGGAGGTTGCACAATAGTACACAAGTAAGTAAATAGACAACATACATAAGTATGATGTCTGTTTACTTACTTGTGTACTATTGTGCATACTCCTCTGATGTGTGTGTTAAACACACCATTTGTCCCTAATTTTTGTCCTGCATTTTGACCTTCTCTACTGAATTTTTGTCCTGAATTTCGACCCCTTTGCCCTGAATTTTTACACTCACTGTCCTGAATTTGCACATATGCCAATTTGGTCACCTTAAGACAGACGCCTGGTTCGGCTCTCCGCAAGCCTGTTCGTGTCTCCCACACAACCAAGGAATGTATGTTTCCCTGTGCCCTTGCTTGTAGTAAACACCGCATTGGGGAAGAAATGGACACAAATAAATGAACATTTGGGTTGTTTAAAGACCGCTTCCGTGCTTGCGTGACCCACGTGACGTGCGCCGCGAGATAAAACTCCCAAATAAATACATGAACTACTCAAGATGCGTACACACGATCACACACACACTGAAATAAACATACAAATACACGCGAACATGCACGAACAGTACCTATCATACATGCATATAATAAAACTATACATCGCCCCATACACACAAAAATTACAAAGGAATGAAAACAGAAACGAATGCAGAGGCACACAAATGTACACAAACGCCCACACATACGAGCAAGGACATTCACAGAAAAAAACACATGAGTAATTTTGAATTGGTGCATTATTTCCAATAGAAATGATCTTCTTGGAATTGGTTGCGCGGCTCGCCAGAAGCTGCACTTTGTCTGCCGAACGCCTCGCTCGTGGTGGAATTAAATAGCATTATGGGATGTGATACAGTTATTCCTTTTTTCTTTCAATAAAACATAACAATAAACGGAGCTGTGAGAGATCTGGCCAGGGACTGAGGGATCTCGGTTGCTGTAATAAAATCGTGCTGTTGGTTGTAATGTTCCTAAGGCGGCTTGCGGCGCATTATTCTACACTACAGCTTACATCGAGTGCATCAGTGGGGTTCCCGCCAGGGGACAAGGGATGGGGTGGAGAAAAAGAAAATAAATCAGAACCAGGCAGAATTGAAAGGGAGAGGAAAAGAAAGGCCATTACAACCCATGCGTTGTAGATCATAAGTAATGTAAATATCTCTTTCAACCTCTGGAAGGCCCATCTGGATTCGAGGCTGCATATTAAAGAGGGAATTGTGTTGATGTCGAATGACGTAGATTCAAGCGCTGACTCCCACGGGCAGGCCTCAGGAAGTAGTGTATTCACTTAAGCTGCTTTATCTGAAGCACTCTAGTGAAGTATTGTTTGTGTCTCGAGAGTGATATGGGCTGAACCTAAGAGCAGGAGTGGAGATCTGCAAATAATGTAAACCACATGCATTGCAAGGCCATCGTCACATCTTCAAGTCTCCGGGCAAAGGATGCCTTACGATAAAGACCACTATCATTTGAGAATCTCATTGTGCACCAACAATAATCAATGCGCCAACAAAATGCAACATTACGGGGCTTAATGCGGCACGTTCTGTGCAATTTTATGTCGTTCTTGTCTTATTTTAACATATGTTATTTTTGTATGGGAAAGGCTTTACCTCAATAATACAAGTTCAAGAGCTGAATGCAGCAATCTCCACCGAAACGGAGGCCAGTTGACCTATTTAAAGGGTCTCCCACAGTGCAGCACCTCTTAAGAAGCTTTTTTAGTAACTTTTGATCCAACTAAGAAAAGGAATTTGTTGAAATCTGCAAATAATGAAGCCAAAAGTGGATTATAACACAAGTACAGTAAATCCGCCACGAGGTACGAAGCAGCAGCTGATTTCTTAATTCCAGACCCCCTGTTTTGGAGTAAAGCCCCAGTTACTCACAAGTAAACGTTATTACACTTAGTCTATCCCGTCCTTGTCACAGTCAGTAGAAGTGAGGTGATGTTACCTCACAACAGGAACAAAGGCGGAGTATCCCGAAAATCAACCGCACCCACCCTACCTTAGGGCCATAAAGAGGGCTAGCACTCTTAACTCCCCCTGGATGTATCTAAGTCCTTTTGCCAAAGGACTGAAAGAAGAGAGGATAGGTGGGATGTATTGACTGTGACAAGGACAAGGTGGACTAAGGTTAATGACAATTAACCGTAACTGGGACCTTACCCTCAACAAGTGAGGTATACCAAAGATAAAGTCCTGTGACCGTATAAAGAATCCAAGCCTTGATAATGCAAAGCACAACATCTTTAACAGACAATAATCAGAATAAATTAAATAATGAGTACAGAACAAGTACTCCTAATGTAATCATAAAGGTGCATTCAACACAGCAGTGCCCAGCTTCAACTGACAATCTGAAACAGAATTTGGATGATGTCTCACAAAAGTATGTATTTAAGCCGGAGAGGCTACTGTACACATTTCCTGGATCAAACTCCCTGCATTTCTGCCCAGCATGTGTTGATCCCTCTGGTGCATCTTCCGTTGATAGGAAGACTGGTAGCCAAATCCTGCAATGCCAAAAGGATAGCAGATTTGATCCATCTGCTGAGAGTGACAGTGGATGCTCTCTTACCCTTTCCAGATTGTCCACAAATCACAAAAAGTAATTCGTCTTTCAGTATTGCTATGGCTTGTCAACATGAATCAAATCAGCCTGTTTAACATCCATAGTACTCAACAACTGTTCTTCTGCATTAGAAGGAGAAGGAAAGAAAGAAGTTAGAATTATAGCTTGGAAACTATGAAAGAAAGAATTACCCTTAGGCACAAAAGTTGGATTCCTAGCTGGAGTTATTGTAGTATTGTGGGATGTAGTCTAGTGGTTGGTGGGGTGAGTTAAAGGGAGGAGCAGGAACAGGAGGAGCCGGGGAACAGGAACCAGGGCTAGTTAGAGTAGGGACAGGGAAGAGACTGGAAGTATGCAATAAAGCTCCAGTTGAAGATCCAGGAGTGTCTGTGTTTATTTGTAGCACGATGCTACAACTGGCGACAAGGGTGGGATGTGCATGACTGCAACCCACAGAGAATCAGGAGAGTACCCTGTCCCAAGCAGTTTCGAGGAAAACGCTGCCGAGTGGAGCCACGCTGCCGCCTGAAGGACGAGGCCAGCAGCTGCTGAAACTGCCCCTCCAGAGTCTGCGAGGGAGCGGAGAGGGGCTGCAGAAACGAGCGCTGAATCGCTCGACAGCCAAGCAGTTAAACGCGTTAAAACGCGTCTCACGCTGGAAGCGTGTGCCCTGGGTGAGTGGCCCGTGTACAGAGATCGGGAGCCCACTCCGACCCTGTGTTGCGCCCAGGAATGAAGGAGAAGTGCCCCCAGAGCAGCGGACATCGTCCGTGACGTGCTGCCAGCAAGCGCCGCTGAGCGCGCTACAATTTGAGCCCGGGTGCCGTCGGAGGTCGGAAAACCTCACGCCCGATGCGTGAGGTTTGGCATGCTGTCGGCGTAAGAGAGCAGGAACTGCGGTGAACTGGGAGCCCACCCCAATCTCACCTGATGACTGCAGTGACCGAAGAGGAGTGAATCCTGGCGTGGACTGCCCCTGAAGCCAACCGCCGGTGAGTCCTGAGTGACCTGGAGTGAATGAGCCTGGAGAGCAAGCCTCCTGTATGCCTGCAGTGACGGCGGACATCTTGAAGTAAGGCGCCTTTGCAGGACAAGATCCTTGACTGTTACAGAGCGGCCATTTTGAGGTCAGGCACCCAGCAGAAACAAGCATTGGCGTAAAGAAAGAAACAAACATTGGCGAAGATCAAACAAGCATTGGCGAAGACCAAACAAGCATTGGCGAAGGCCAAACAAGCATTGGCGAAGACCAAGCAAGCATTGGCGAAGACCAAACAAACATTGGCGAAGGCCAAACAAGTATTGGCGAAGACCAAACAAGCATTGGCGAAGGCCAAACAAGCATTGGCGAAGGCCAAACAAGCATTGGCAAAGACCAAACAAACATTGGCAAAGACCAAACAAACATTGGCAAAGATCAAACAAGCATTGGCAAAGATCAAACAAGCATTGGCGAAGACCAAACAAGCATTGGCTAATAGAAAGAAACAAGCACTGTCAAGAGCCAACAAACAAGCATTGGCAAGTAGAAACCAACCAGCAGTGCCGAGTAGAAACCAACAAGCAGTGGCGAGTAGAAACCAACAAGCAGCGGCGAAAAGAAACAAACAAGCATTGGAAAAGCGAATAAACAAACATTGGCCAACGCAAGTGAGGAAAAGAAACGAGCACAGATGCATGCAAGAGCCAGGTAACAACAACAAGTGGACATCAATAATCACGAGCAAATGCAAGGAGCATAATAAGAAAACAAGCACAAGCAGACGCAAACAACGGGTAAATGTGATGGTGAACACACACTGAAGAGCGTAAAAGAGAGGAGCTGCTGGACAGAACCGCACGGAGTTCAGAAGAGGGCAAAAGACAGTCCCAGAAATAAGCACAACACTCACTGAAGTGACTGGAGGACTTGCGCCAATACACAGGGAACGCCCGAACGAACAAAGATGCAAAACGTGCCCAACATCACCGCAGAAAAGTTGGTAACCACCTGCCACTAGCATGCGACTCGAAAGAAAAGGAACCTTGTGTCTAGCACAGTGCAGCTGGGTGGTGGACACTTCGGAACGCACGAAATCTAAGTGATTCACTGGCACATACTGTGATGATTGCAAAGATTATCAATGTCCCAGCACATGACCAGACCACAGGTTTCGACTAAAGAGGATCAGCTAAGAAGACGAGTGAACAGCCCGTGCCCTGCAAATATAATCCATCAAAATCCTCCTCTCATGACGGGGGAAGAAGTAGCACAACGGTTCAATCCCTGCATTGAAGTACCACCCCCAGGGGTGCAGACGGATACCTGGAGTCTGTGTCTCAAACTGAACCAATGGCTGGCAACATTGGGTGACTTCCTGGACGCCAATGGTGAACAAAGAGAGAGGAAATGTCTGATGCTGCTCCTCCATTTGGTGGGTCCTGAGGGCCGATGCCCAATCAAAACATTTTCCAAAGAAGACACAGAAATCTATGAAAGACTCCAAGAGAAGCTATGTGCCCGTCTCTCCGCACAAGCGGAAGTGGATCATGAGCGCATCGCTTTCAACATAGCTCGGCAGGAACCAGGCGAACCATTGCCAACTTTCATCATTCGGTTGCAAAACCTGGTACTAATCCCAAAGCTATTTCGGTCCCTAGCCCAACCTCGAGCCCACTTCAAAGCCCACTTCAAAGCCCAACACAAAGTCCTGGTAACAATATATGTGTAAATCTGCCTAAGTCAGCCTCTTGGAATCAGGTTACGGATTCTGAACCCGCACAAGCTATTTCTAGTAACAACACAGAGATTCTTTTAGAGAAGATGATGGAAGAGATGAGAGCAAGATTTGAGATCTCGGAAAGCAACCAAAACAAGATGCATGATAAGTTTGAGAAGATGGACGCTAAGCTTAACGACCTAGGGGAGAGAGTATCTACAACGGAAAGAGTGTTGGAAGGAATGAACAAAAAGATGGAAACAACTGAGAAGGAAATTAGATCCCTGAAAGCTAAGGACAGAAATATTGAGGAGAAGTTGGAGGCTTTGGAAAATCAATCTCAAAGATGCAACCTCAGACTTCTTAACGTTCCGGAAGGCAAGGAGGGCTCAAATATAAAAAACTTTGTGGTTGCATTATTGGAAGAACATTTTCCATGGAGTAAGACACTTGGACTAGATGAGGACATCCAACGGGTTCACCGAGACCCCTTTGGGAAAACAAAAGAGAGAAAGAACCCGAGGAAAATCCTAGTGAATTTTAAGACATATACTATAAAAGAAAGGTTCCTGAGTGAAGCACTGAAAGGAGGGGACATCAGTAAAGATAATTGGTCTTTTAAAATCCGATCTGACATCGCAAAAGCTACACAGGATAGACAGTGGGAACTAGGTCAAATGATGCCAGAATTAAAATCTCTAGGCGCAACAGTACAGATGAAATTTCCTGCCTCCCTTAGAATAATGTGGAGGAACAAAATGTATAATATCAAAGACCCGAAAGAAGTAGAAGCACTTATAGAGCTTATGCGTGATCAGATCAAGATTCAATCTATAACACAAAGCTAAATGCAAGTATATAGCTACCTCTGTAAATTTAAATTGTAGTAGCGCACCTCAAAACATAAGAATTTAGGTAAGGAGCTCAAAGGGGCCAAAAATAGAGCCCAAAGGGGGAAAGGGAGGCTTCCCCGGGGAGGGTGGGTGTGTCTCCCCACTTTTGTTGTTTCTTCTTTTTCACTTTCACCTAAACTCTAATAGCCACACTTTTAAAAAAAAGAAAGAGAGGGGGGACAAAAAGAGGTGGAAATACACGTGGGTGGGGAGCAAGATAGGGTAAAAATAAAAATAAAAAAATGTCCTCGTAAAAACTTTGGAAAAGCAAAGAAGGAGAAATCTGGGAAATGGCGACATAGAAAAAAGAAATGATTCAGAAAGTAAAAGAAATAAAGATAACCTCCTGGAATGTAAATGGGCTACGCATGAAGAGTAGACGGAGAAAGATCTTGGAATATTTAAAATCAATAGATAGTGACATAATAATCCTACAGGAGACACACCTTCTGAAGAAAGAGTGGGAGGAGATAATGAAAGATTTGAGGTGGGTGGACTCATATGTATGCACCAATCAGGACTGTGTCACAAAGGGAATTGCTATTCTATTTAAAACTTCTTTAAAAGCTAGATTAGAATCTACAGAAATGGACCCTAAGGGAAGATGGGCGATAGCTAACATTAGAGTGCTCAATCAGTCTCTAACGGTGGTGGGATATTATGGCCCGAACCTAGACGACCCTTCTCCTCTGCAGACTTTATTTAATCATTTAATCTCGGTACCAGGCTTGCTTATTATGGGAGGGGATTTTAATATTATCCCAGACCCGCGAACTGACCGGTTCCCAAGGGGAAAACAAGCAAACCTGCCAAACCTGCCAAAAATGAGAGAATGGTTGAAAATTTATAAAAGGGACCTGAATCTAACTGACATATGGAAAGAAAAAGGGGATAAAGTTGAGAACTTTACGTTCAAGAACAAAAAATTAGGAATACAATCCAGAATAGATTTCTTTCTAATAGACCAAGAGCTGTTAGAAAAGACTCAACAAGTGGCCCATCTACCAGCACATCTTTCAGATCACTCAGCGGTCCAACTGACACTATCATTAAAAGAAGTAATGAAACCCCCAAGATGGACATTGGATCGCTCGGTTCTCCTAAATCCCGATATTATCACTAAACTTAGGCAAGAAACTAACTATTTTTTCGAGATAAATAATGGAAGTGCCCCATCTCATATAGTTTGGGACTCATATAAAGCAGTGGTTAGAGGGGTGATTGTGGGTCTCTCATAAATCAAAAGAGCTTAAAAAAGAGATCCAAAGAATAGAAGACAAGATTATCTCTATAGATCAACAAATCTTAACAGAAGCTGAGAGGACGGAATTAGAATCAGAAAGAACTAAGCAAAAAGAAAAACTGTCTGAGATCCTGGAAGACAGAATTAAAGAAAGATGGGATTCCAGTAAGCTGGCTCATTACGAATATGGGGAAGGCTGTGGAAAACTATTAGCATGGAAAATAAGAACACAAAGGTCCAGAAATAAAATCGCCTACATAGACCCTAGTAATCCAGCGCTTAATGGTTTTGAAGAAGAAATAATAAGGCAAGAATTTACAGCCTTCTTCGGGAATCTTTACTCCGAGGACTGTAATCCAACAGTGGAAGAGATAAATACATTTTTAGACACACAAAAGCTTCCTAATTTATCACAAGAAATGAAAGATGAGTTAAACACCGAAATAACCACGGATGAAGTAATGGGAATTATAAGAAATCTAAAAAGAGGTAAGGCTGCAGGGCCAGATGCCCTTCCAAATGAGTTATATATTAAATTAAAGGATACTTTAGTGACACATCTTACTTCACTCTTTAATAAAATCTTCCTTGAAAATTGCAGCCTCCCAGAATCGTGGAATGATGCAACTATCACAGTTCTCCTAAAACCAGGTAAAAGCCCTAAGAAATGTGAGTCGTATCGCCCTATATCTATACTAAACTGTGACTATAAAATTTTTACCCAAATAATGGCAAAGAGACTTGGACGAGTAGTAGGCACTTTGATTAATTCTAATCAAAAAGGTTTTGTTGCGGGAAGACACCTACAAGAATTAACCCATGAGTTAATTGGAGCAGTGGATATAGCTATGAGCGAGAAAATTCCTTTATCCATAATCACTGTCGACGCTGCAAAAGCGTTTGACAGAGTTAACTGGATATATTTAAGTGAGGTGTTAAAAAAGTTTGATGTAGGAACTAATATCCTAAAGATGGTAGAAAAAATCTACAACCTTCCTAAAGCCAGAATACTAATAAATGGGGAATTGACTGACCAAATCTCAGTCCCCTATCCCCTATCCCCAATACTATTTAATTTATACTTTGAGCCCGCAGCAGAATGCCTCAGGAATCACCCTGACATTGTCCCCTTTTTATATCAAGACTGGCGTAAAAAAGTATCTCTCTATGCCGATGACCTCATGATTTTTACATCTGATTTGGAGGAGGCTCTCATAGCTACTGAGGATACATTAACAAAATTTGGGAAAATATCGGGCTACTTAATAAATAAGTCCAAAACAGAAACCATGACTTGGAATGAGAACTATCAAAGTCCTTATAATAAAGAAAAAATCAGATATTTGGGTATCGACTTGGTCAAAGATCTAGATAAGGTAGCACAAGTTAATCTCCAAAAGATACAGGGGGAGGTCAAGAGATTATTGAATGTATGGAAAGGCCTACCCCTGACGATTTTAGGGAAATCGAATATTCTAAAAATGTCAATCTTGCCTAAGTTTACTTTTATTTTTGGTGCAATCCCGTTAGAATTTAATAGGGAATACTTAAAGAAAATCCAGGGAGAGTTATCAAGCTTTATATGGTCATCCAAAAAACCTAGAATTGCTTGGACTAAAATAAGGAGAAAGAAAAATCAGGGAGGGTTAGCTACCCCGGACATCCTGGAATATTGTAGAGCATTTCAATTTAAAAATATAAGAATTATGCTAGGTCCATATGAAGATTACCCATTATATTTACAGAAGTTAACCAAGAATACTAGCCACTTCCTGTTTAAATTCGGCCATCCGAAATTTTTCAAAAAAATTAAATTGAAGACTCTGAGGGCAGCGGCTAAATCCTGGTACTGTGTCAGATCGACAGTGAATATTCCACTCTATAGTGATAAAGCCCCAATATGGAACTCACCTACTACACCGGAGTGTCTTAAAGACTCCCTTGCAACTCCCCTAAAAACAGCAGGAATAGCGACATGGGGACAACTGCTTTATCAGAATAAACTCTTGGAGTGGGAGTTTCTGAATCAAATCACGAATTCCTCACTCTCTAAATTCAAGTATTATCAACTCTCGAGCTGGACAAAGTCTGTGAAGGAAAACAAAACTGGCAATATCCCACTGGAAAAGAAAATGTTGGGAAAACCTTTCAAGAAGGAAATATCATTCTGGTATTGGGCTCTCATAGTTGCGGGGGAGGAAGAATTTCGGATTCCGGAGAGAATTTGGGGGAAAGAGCTGCCAACGATGGATACAAATTACTTATGGCAAGTATCAATGTGCAAATGCTGGTCTATAGTAACTTCTGCGGCATTAAAAAGAAACCACTTATATACCACCCACAGAGCTTATTGGACGCCGGATAAATTATCCAAATTCAGCGGAGATACGGTGAAGTCATGTCCAAAATGTGGTTTAATGAAGGCCAATGACCTACACATGTTCTGGCAGTGCCCCCATCTCGACGGTTTCTGGAAGGAAGTGGGTAAGACTATCGAAGAGGTACTGGGAAAATGGCTAACTGTGAGTATTGATTTAATATTATTTGGGGTATTTGGCTCTCCAGCAGTCAAATTAACAAAACATGAAGAAAATCTACTGTTTATTTTAATCCTCTTGGCTAGGAGGGAGATTTGTCTAAAAGGGATTATGCCAAATCCACCTACTAAGGGTGAGTGGCTCACGTCAATTCTAAGAATTTATAGGTTAGATAAAAAGAAAAAACCTTTTTCTAAAAAATACAAATTTTGGGAGTTATGGGAGAATCATCATACTAGCGGTTAAAGACTTAACGAAAACGAGATGGCTCTTGGGATGTGTTTTTTTTTTTCTCTGTTTTTTTTTTTTTTCCCTGAGTCCTATGATTAGTGCAAGCAACAATTTATGTGAAGGCCAAATAGAGTAGCCAGAATGGCTAGCTCAATCAACCCCGGAAAGTAACCTTCAAAATAAGTAAATGGATGTAAGGGGACCCAAGTTTCCCACTAAGATAAATTCCGGAATCCACCAGGAAGGTGGGAAGGCAAGAGAAAAAAGGGAAAGGGTGACCCTGATTCTCCTTACTTAAAAGTTGCAAAATGAGGACTTAAAAAAATAAAAAATAAAAAAAAAACCTGGTACAAGGCTGCCACTTTAACACCTTTATGAATGAGGACGCAGTTCGACTCCGGATAATTGAAGGCTGCGCAAACCCCGACACAAAGCTCAAGATCCTGCGAGGAAATTGGTCATTAGAAGAAATCATTAGGAAGGCTGAAATTGGAATACACGTCAAGGCAAGAGACAGATCAAAGGACCTGCCTCTGAAGGCAACATATCAAGATGCCTGGACGGATGAAACTCGGAAAATGCACAAAACAAAAAGGAGAGAGAGGGAAGGCAGACCAGTGAAAAGACAACGAGAGAGACAAAGTGATAAGGAGCACTCCGAGTCAATCAGTCAAAGGACAACCTCAAGGAGTTCTTCACCCTCAAGGTGTCATTCAAAGTCTGACGAGGAGGGAGCGTCAAGTGGGACGGATCTCACTCCTGGACAGGAAGGCAACCTGCATAAAAAGAGAGTAAGGAAGACAAACTATAGAAGAAGAAATCAAAATGGTCAAAACTGGAAGTTGGCGCAGGAACATTCTTCGCCAAGTTGTGAAGATGAGTCTGAAGGAACATCCAGCAGGAGAACACATCACACCCATATCATGGGTGTCCGAGCACCAAATAAGTGGGAAGAAGAAATAGGTTGCACAAGGCGAACTGATCCTCCCCAACAACGAACAGGAAAAGACCAACGCATCAATGGCACCTGGGACAACGAAGAAACTGAGAAGAAGTCGTTGACATGTGAGAAAGGCAAAGATGGAAAACCTCAAGATCAAACACAAAGAACAAGCACGTGGTTGTTGAACAACTTCTCAAATGAAACCACGCCAAAGACAAGTCGACGAAGGCGCCCGGAGAAGCGTCTTAAAGACAACCCAGAGTCAAACAACAACGTGTCACGGCCTACTCATTTCAGACATCCATTACTCGAGACACTCTCAAAGGACCGCTTTAAAAGGAGCATGGCCAGGAACTCCTCTGATTCAGAGAGCGCGTCCGTCCGATCCTGGAAGTCGACAAAAGACTTCTCTGACCCAGAAAGCACGTCTATGGCCAGGAACTCCTCTGGTTCAGAGAGCGCGTCTGTCCGATCCTGGAAGTCGACAAGAGACTTCTCTGACCCAGAGAGCACGTCTGTTCAATCCTGTGAGTCGACCGAGTCATCATGGTCCCGACAACAGCCATGGCGTCAACCACCCGAACACACCATGGAACCAAAGGACATCCTTCCCGTCAAGTGCAACATGTCACACACTAAGGTCTCTGAATGCTCAGTCACGCCACAAGACAACCTGTCATGTCAGTCACAAGCATATCCGGACATAGATCAGACACCGTCACCCCTGAAGGGGTCCGCGAGGCTGACTCAAAGGAGCTACAAAAGGAAAACAGAGACAGTGGACCTTAGTTACCGGACGGGAAGGGACCAGCCAGTCACTCCGCAAGGAAAGCCGGACGTGTCAGTAGAGAGAGATCATCAGATGAGAGAGAAACATGCCTATGCACAGATAGCTCACGAGTTCGCCAGACAACCCGAGGCCGTGAATGAGTTATCGAACCAAACCAAGACAGTCTTGTCAGATAGTACCGTACTGTCTGGTATACATGACCCTGAATTGGAGGGCAGTGTTGCCCTCGACCGGACTCGACAAAAGGAAGTAAAAGTAAATGCGGTGAATGAGTTACTGAACCAAACCTAGACAGTCTCATCAGATAGCACCGTACTGTCTGGTATACATGACCCTGAATTGGAGGACAGTGTTGCCCTCGACCGGACAAGATAAAAGGAAGTAAAAGTAGATGCGGGTGCTCAGAAGAGGACCAGAACATTATCCACTCATGAAGGAGACCGAACATCTGAACCAACAGCAGTTACACCACAGGAAGGAAACATGATGACTGCGGAGTGTGAGAGTAAACAGTTCACATGCAACGTGGTCATTAATGCCCTGATTAAGACAACAGAAAGATTGACCAAAACCAAGCCCACCACTGACTCGACATTACTGAGGCTTGAAGAACAGGCTGTCCGCCAACCCGTGTGGTGGATTGAAGAACTGCGAACACTGAGGACATTAAGCTCATTTTGTTAAGAAAGGGGGAGATGTAGTATTGTGGGATGTAGTCTAGTGGTTGGGGGGTGGAGTTAAAGGGAGGAGCAGGAACAGGAGGAGCTGGGGAACAGGAACCAGGGCTAGTTAGAGTAGGGACAGGGAAGAGACTGGAAGTATGCAATAAAGCTCCAGTTGAAGATCCAAGAGTGTCTGTGTTTATTTGTAGCACGATGCTACAGTTATATGACTTCTTTGAGGTCTAGTCATCAAAAACAATTAAGTAATCTGGTAATCAAAGACTCTCATCATAGATAAAGGTTCAGTGAATTCCCTAAACGCTTTGATATCAAACCATTGAGATATAAGAGTTGAGACAGAAAGATTCAAATGAAACGCCTTCAAAAGGACCTGTAGGAGAGACGGGAAATCACAGACTGGTGCAGATATTTTATCAGAAGAGTACCACATGTCACAGGATTTCCAGTGTTTAGAGTAAGTCTTAAGAGCAGAAGAACTTCGAGAACTCTAAATGACCTCCACCAGAGAAAATAAAATCCCTTTTGCTGGGAGGTTGGACTGTTCAACTTCCAAACCAACAGTGTGAGTTGAAGATGAAGTGGGAATGGAGAAACTTTGAGAGGAGAAGGAACTCTCAGAAGTACCCAGGGGGGCAGAGGTGCCAGGGATTTCAGGAGCGGAAACCAAGATCTCTGAGGCCAGTTTGGAACCACCAAGATGAGTTCTCTCCTCTCCAGCAAGAATTTCTGAAGAACCTTCTGGATTAATGGAAATGGAGGAAAGGTGTAGAGAAATTATCTCAGTCACTTCATCACTAAAGCATTCACTCCTCATGCTCCTTCTTCTGGAAACCTGGAACAGTATCTGTGAAGGTGAGCATTGGTCTTTTATGCAAATAGAGCCACAAAAGGGGTCTTGAAATATCTGAAAATCCTTCAAAAAGGTTACTCTGGACAAAGTCAGATCTTGGGCTGAGTGAAATGTCCTGCTCAAAGTGCCCACTGTAAGATTGCCCACCTCTCTAAAATGGACTGCGTGTATATCCAACAAGTTTGTCTTTGCCCACAAACCCAACTGGACAGCCATCAGATTGAGGCTCCTTGAATGAGAGCTACCCTGATGATTGATGCAGGAAACTGTGACAGTGTTGTTCATTTTTACCTGCACATTCCTCTGTACCACACTGGGATAGAAGAATTTTACTGTCCTGAAATTGCCATGAGTTCCCTCAAATTTAAAGATCTCCATCTTTCTAGAAGAGACCATCTAACTGGCATGGTTTGTTCCATGCCAGGGCACTGGTATCCATAACGATAACTACAGTATGCCCATGTTCCATACTCATGATCTCAGAGAGGTTTCCAGTGTTTAACCACCAACTAAAATCGTCCCTGATCTTCTGACTTACAGGAACAAACCAGGCTAGGGGATCAGAAGAAGACCAGTGACTGTTGGATGCCATAGTAGAGGTTGAAGGTGCAATCTTGCCCACTGAACTGTATGTGCTGATGCCTCTGTGGGGCTTTGAACTTCCGACCAAAGACTGGCCAAAGCCTGTTCCCTCAACATGTGTTAAGAACAGACTGAAAGTGAATGATTCTCTCCACTGGGAGAAACATTCTGGCAAAATCTGTTTGGAATCAAGCTCCTATAAACACAAGGTCCTGTGTCGGGGTCAGCTGGAATTTTGGAAAATTTAGAAAGAGTCCCAACCAGGACAAAGTCAATTTTGTCTGCTCACCAAAACCTCAGAATCTGATCTCTTGATGCAGCATGGATCACCCAGTCGTTTAAGTATGGAAAGACTAGAATTCAAAAGCAAAACAATGATGCACCACCACCACTGGATTCTACAGTATGCAGATAGTGTGGTGTGTAACAGAGAAATGTAACCTTGCAGAATAATAGTGTCTTGCTTTTCCTCAATCAGTGTTGATGTATGCTTTTTGGTGACCCTTTTGGACCTATCAAATAATATTCTGAGCTCTTTTCCAAGCCTTTGCCGTCCCAAAGACCACTACAGCGTGGTCTCATTGAAAATTCCACCCGGAATCTATCTAGATCTTTCTGATCCTTTATGCCCTCTGGATCAGTCCTGATGCCTGGCACTTTCTAGCCAATCCTGAGCCTCAGCTTCTACTTTCACGTGCAGATCCAGAACTATCCACAACATTAGAAAAGTGGACTTCACTGCTGAGCTGTAAAACCAACATCCCACTGAAAGCACTCAGGGTCAGCTTCTGATATGTACAGAACAATACAAAACAACTAATATAAAAGATAAATACATGACAAATCTTGGTTCGCTGGGTTCTGATAAAGATTCCACCTTCCAACCATACCCCTCCTCTTGAGTTTATGGAGCAGATCAGCACCTGGATTTTTGACCCATAACTTTATCATTGGCTTATTATCTGAATGGTAATAGAATTTACATAATTCCGAGAACAATACCATGGCATCTGTTTAAACCTTTTAAGTACAAAAATATCAAGTCCTAAGAACACACTAATCCAGCAACGATAAGTAAATATAACCAAAACACCAATGCTTCCACAAATTACTGTATTTCACAATATATCTACATATAGGACAATGGTAAAAAAAGCTAACTCATTACAGTTGATCCTTTCAAAGGCGTTTTTCGGTAGAAATACTACAGTCCTGATACTCCCTGCGGTCCAACTGGCATATTTAATAAATGGTCTAGCTCTCTTCAACAACAGTTGAGTGCATTTATGCGGGTCTCATTCGCTTGGTTAAAGTACGACTAACGAGGAATAACAAGGAATATCTTCGGTCCCTATATTACATCATAAAATAAGAAAATTATTTTCACATGTTCAAGCAATTCTTAAGATTGTATTGAAGATTACCAGAATGAATTTTAAATGCCTTGCTGGCATCACCTCAATCTACTTTACTGTTTAGGGTGAGATTTACTCATCAACACACACTGCCAGGAGCAAAGATTGTTGGCTTCTGAAGCCCCTGCTTTTTACAATTTTCTCTAAAAAAACAACGTTGTTTTGTCACTCAGGTAGACTTAATAATCTTTGTGCACGCTGTATGTCAAGTGTGCAAAATCAGCCATCCAGGATGCTGGTGATCTTCAAATGTATAGGGCCTTATTTATGAAGGTCTTGCGCCGCCGGTGCGTCACTTTTAAAATGGGAAAAGTGACGCACGGGCTTCATAAATGAGGCCCAAAGTGTTTAGGGGTTTTTTGTGTTAACTTACATTGGTGAGATGGTACAATTAGAACACTGTAATGGTGGTAGCCCCATTAACCACAAAAGAATGGCAAAGACCACCAATGAAATACATTACTTAGTGATACTCTTCAATACCCTGAATCATAGCCCTTCTCATTCCAGTCCTTACCACTCGAGGAGTCCTGCTTCCCGTAGAGAATTGCTAACATGCATGTCAACTGAGAAACAGCCTCATGTTTCTGTGCTTTCAATCTAACAATTAGCATAAAACCTCTCTCCCCCCTCCTCCCATCCTGTTAATAACAATTAAAACAACTAGAGGTACAAACAGACGAAGAAAGGGAGGGGAAATTTGGCCTGGGATTAGGGGGACTATGATTCAGAGTAATGACAATTATTGGTAACTAATCATTTAATTACCTGTTATCTTTCCTCTTTGTCCCATTAATTACAATTTGAGGAAGAACCAAGGTAAATTATTTTGCACCAACCACAAAGTGATGGAGAAACTGAAAAGGTTAATATGAGCACAAAACATACTTCATTGCTAAATCAAAGGCAATAGAACCAAAACTTTTCTCTAGGGTTGACCGAAATCCAGCTTACAGTGTTTAGCAAAAGTCTGTGGGGTTGACCAGGTTGCCGCTCTGCAAATCCCCAATAAGGATGCTCCAGCAGCATCTGACCACAAAGTAGAAACTGTCCTCGTAGAATTTCTCTGAACATTTTTCCAGAACATCTGAATTTGCAGACCTTTATCCCTGTATAATCGCCTTCATAACACATCTGCTGAGAGTAGGGGTTGGGATCGTTTTGCCTCTGTTCGCAGCATCAGAAGAAGCAAACAGAGCACTGGCGAATTTAAAAGACTTGGTGTATTTTATGTAAATTAAGAATGCTTTTTTAACATCTAAAGCAAAAGGAGTATCAACTCTCAAAAGAGAAACCAAATCTGAAAAAAATATTTCTTGAGACAAGTTCAATTTAGGAGAGGTCTTGGGAACAAACTTGCAGTCAGGTTTTAAGACCACCTCTTAAATAAGGATAAATAATAACTAAAGAGTCTATTTTCCCCAATCTTCTTGCAGAGGTGACTGCTAATAGAAAGGTTACTTTCACTGATAACAAGAGAAAACTTGCTGTTGCTAAATGCTCACCCATCCTGGACAGCTTATGCAAAACCCAGAACATTATTATTATGTACTACCATCTCCTGTAACTGATGCCCTTGTACATATTTCACTTTTTGCCCCTGCATCCTGTTCATCATCAGAGTCTCCTCTCTGTCTTTCAGCTAAGTGCTCCTACAAAGCAGAATCTACTGCTTGTTTAATTTACCAACTCTTGGTTGTCGCTGGTAATCTAGAAAACCTCAACCTCTGAAGGGTTGCTGGTAGACTTGCTCCCCTCCATCTTGCAGTAAAGAACTGACCCTGCAATATTATCAGGATTTCCTGGTTTTATGCTGTTGTTTTGGAGAATAAATCTCATTCATTCAAGATTATGACTTCCAAACCAACTTTGCAGTCATTTCTCATCACACGCCAGAAAGGGCAAGCATTGGCATAGCCAATAGGTTGCGCCTTTGGGACCTTATAAGAGATCACAATGCAAGTGCTAAGCTATTAGTCGATACATCTCTCTTAGTGTCTGGCACTATGGGGAGTTGCACAAAGTCCTGAGATGAACATACCCAGATGCTTCTGCAACTGATCCCCTCTTCCCCCAGTCATGTTGCGTCAAGAGTATCATGGAAGTTTGAATAACATTTTTCAAGCACTAGAAAAACAGTAGAAACATTTAGGATGTAATGCTCCTGCCTCACTTTGGTACTGTGGTATAGAAAAGGGGGTGTACCCAAACAAAGTCACTGGGACCTGGGTTCTATGTGGTACAGTTACAAGTGATCCCAGTGTAGGACCATAGAAGGACACAAAAGAAAATGTACGATTTAGAAAAACACACTTTCAAACATATAGGATTGCAATGTTGATCATTCACATAGATTCCACACAACACAATGTGCGTTTAAACGTTACACTTTTAATTAGTAGGTTCAATATTCTTCAAGTATTGATCAGTAAACAGTGCCCCAGGGGAGGGGGGATGGGAAGTGCAAGGATACGTGAGGATTGGGAAACATCAATGGTAAAATAACACTGGTCAGTGGGACCCAACTTATAATGAAACAATACAAAAAGTGTTGGCTCTCATGTTCAGCCAGACTAAGCACATACATGATAGTCAGCATTAATAAACAACCTCACAACAAATAAACCACTTTGATCATTATCACAATGTGGACAGATGTGGGTGAAATAAAGTTCATCGACGTTTCAACCCCTGATATTCTTGGGAAGTTGAAACCCTTAGGCTGGGGTCTTCATCAGTACAAAAACGGAGGGGACATGTATCCTATAGGGAAGAAAAGGGCACGGGTAAGGCATACTAGAGGGTCGATTGAAGGAGAGAAAGGACTTAAAACCATTGTAAAACACAATTTTTACCGTGGATCAGTGGACTTCACGGTTCAATACCTTCACGGTCTTGTTGGGCCGTAGCTCCAAGCAAGCAAATATAAAAGGGAATATGGGGAAGAAAAAGGGGGGAGGAATCATACTCAATGCATGTGCATAAAAGGACGTGGAGAAGGAATACTGGCTAGCACAGACGTAGCACATGCTCACAGATGAAGAGTACGTGAAACAACAGAAAACGCCACCGAAGGCTGGTCGTGGTTGATTATCTAAAGAGATAATGAAAGGCGTGTGGTCATCACAACCTGGACGTTGATATGACCGGCGAGTACATTAAAGTTGGAGCGTTATATCCAGTGAAAGCATGTCATTGTGGGTGGAGACCTATCATACACACTCGCGGGGACCCTTTGTGAAAAAAGGATTCACGTACTCTTCATCTGTGAGTATGTGCTACCTGGTCTGTGCTAGCCAGTATTCCTTCTCCACGTCATTTTATGCACATGCATTGAGTATGATTCCTCCCCCCTTTTTATTCCCCATATTCCCTTTTATATTTGCTCGCTTGGAGCTACGGCCCAACAAGACCATGAAGGTATCGAACCGGGAAGTCCACTGATCCACGGTAATAATTGTGTTTTACAATGGTTTTAAGTCCTTTCTCTCCTTCTATCGACCCTGTAGTATGCCTTACCCCGTGCCCTTTTCTTCCCCATAGGATACATATCCCCTCTGTTTTTGTCCTGATGAAGACCCCAGCCTAAGGGTTTCAACTTCCCTAGAATATCAGGGGTCGAAACGTCGACAAACTTTGTTTCACCCTTATCTGTCCACATTGTGATAATGATCAAAGTGGTTTATTTGTTGTGAGTTTGTTTATTAATGCTGACTATCATTTATGTGCTTAGTGTGGCTGAACATGAAAGCCAACACATTTCGTATTGTTTCATTATAAGTTGGGTCCCACTGACCAGTGTTATTTTAGCATTGATGTTTCCCAATCCTCACGTATCCTTGCACCTCCCATCCCCCCTCCCCTGGGGCACTGTTTACTGGTCAATACTTGAAGAATATTGAACCTACTAATTAAAAGTGTAACGTTTAAACGCACATTGTGTTGTGTGGATTCTATGGGAATGATCAACATTGCAATCCTATATGTTTGAAAGTGTGTTTTTCTAAATTGTACATTTTCGTTTGTGTCCTTCTATGGTCCTACACTGGGATCACTTATAACTGTATCACTTTGGTACTGGATTTCGTTATGGCCTAAAACAATATAAAATATTTGGAATGTGTTTAACAATCCATCATTAAACTGCACATATTTTTTAAGCCTAAGAATGACTTCTGGTACAGTGGCATAGACTGGAATGCAGTGTTGAATAGTGACATAGACTGTAGAACAGTGTTGTACATGTGAGTAGTATAGAGAGAAGTAGACTGCAGGGTTGTAGAGTATCATACAGTGAAGTAGAGGTCATAGAGTGGATTAGACTTGAGTGGCATAGACCAGAGTGGTATGGTGTGTAGTGTCATACAATGTTGTACAGTGTCATATACAGTGTCATGGCATAGAGTGTTGTAGCGTACTGTGGAGAGGAGTAGTTGGAGTGGAGTAGCTTACAGTGGAATAGTGTATAGTGGAATGGAGTACAGTGGAGTGGCATAACAGAATAGCATACAGTGGAGTGGCATATACTGGAATAGTGTAGAGTGGAGTGGCATACATTGGGGTAGCATAGAGTAGAATATAGTGTACAGTGGAGTGGTATGTAGTGGAATGTCCTAGGCTGGAGTGGTGTACAGTGGAGTGCGGTAGAGTGGACTAGTATACAGTGGTGTGGGGTACAGTTGACTAGCATACAATGGAGTGCCATACAGTGGAATAGCATAGATTAAAGTAGAATAAAGTGCAGTGGCATAGAGAGGAATAGTGTTGAGAAGCATACCATACAGTGGAGTGGCGTAAAGTGTAGTGAAGCTATTCACCTGGGAAATTGCCTAATTTTTACTACTCCTGAGCCATCCTTGTAATCCCACATGAAAGATCCTGACCTACAATTACAGACTGGACAGCTCCTTTATAGAGCTCATCCCTTACCCACCCTCTCATTATGTGTACCAAAGAGCTGAAAACAAATTCCTCTCAGACACATTGTGAAACGCATTGCTAACTTTGGGAAATTTGATTACCATACCCGCACAAAATTGAAGGACAAGTCTCCACAGGCTGAGTGCGGGGAACAGCCCGGCCACCCCATAAATGTCAGGGTCACCGTCACAGAGGTCCGGCCATCACTGAACAACTAACTCACATCGGGGCTCTATCAGCCTAAAAATACCATCCTTATGTCCCATGTGTAAAATAAAATAAGAACACAAACAAACTGATTTTAACAATGTGCTACACATATGTTTTATTTTTCGACCTTCAAAAGTTTTAAACATATTTTTTAATGGTTTAAAGTAACCACACAAATAAAATAATTAATTCATTCATTTATTCAGTAGGTGCATTGCACTTGCAGGACCCTCTTCTTTTTAAAATATCTGTCAAGATGGATAAGAAATTTGGTTTGTTAAGGCATGTGTTTCATTAGGGTGAGAAAGATGGACCCGAAGATATCCTCTTTTGGAATTCCCTGATCCATTTAGGGCTTTTTTGAACTCCTCATAGTCTTGACAAGCAGGGTTAACGAAGGTGGTAATTGACACATTGATTACCAAATTACCAAACAATATCTCAGATCAAATTCTAACATCCACCTGTAGAACTCAAGGTGGTTCTTAACTAAACAATTTCTGATAAGAATGACCACAAACCATAAATGAATACATTTGAATCTACAATTGTGTACTTTATCCAAGGAAAGTATGTTACAATTAATGAGTGTCTATTAACAAAAAACAAATGTAAAACCATACAGTAACCTCACGACAAAGCATTTTTCCCAATTTTTCAATGACCTTTATTGAAATTCTTGCACATCAGGTTACACGGTAATCAAAGCAGTTCTTCCACAAATAACATGAGGAAATAGAAAAACCACATCAGCTATAAGCATCATAAAGGCAGTGATACAGCAGCGGCACACCTTTGAGTGTAGGGAGGAGTGGCAGGATATGAAGCATGAAAGGGCAGGGAGGGGTCTCAAACGGGGCTGGGTACTGGTGGGAGGCATGTGAGGAATCAGCAGAGAGCAGGAGAGGGAGATGGATCTCTACGGACCAGCACCGGTGTCTGCCACGGGCGGAGTGCCGGAAGGGAGCGCAGGAGTGATCACAGAGGGAGAGGCAGTCCGAGAGAGGAGGTATGAGACAAGAGGGCCCCGGATATCATGTGGCCGGCCAGTAGCCGGCGTTAGCTCCCAAAATTATGACAGGAGCACCAGGCAACGTGCAGCATCTTCGAACCAAGCACTGACCTTGTGTGCGGGGCTCCAACCCCAATGCATGGCAATTCTGCAACGCACGAGAACAAGTAGCTTAGCTGTGAGCCAACTGGAGGCGTCAGGACAGTGCTTCACCAAGCCTAGTAGGCAGGTCAATGGATCTAGTGAGACAGGTGGGGAGGTAAACTCAGTAATGATGGTACACACATCGCACCAGTATGCAGAAACAAAGGGGCACAGCCAGGCAAGAAGTGAAAAGTCCGCCATAGGGGACGAGCACCTGAGACATCTATCACTAGAGGCGAGGCCCATTCTGTACAGTTGGGCAGGGGAGCAATATAGTCTGTGCAAATATTAAAATGTATCAGGCGCAGGCGGTAATTGGGAGATAAGCGTCTGGTCTGCTTACAACAATACAGCCAGTCCTCCTGAGAAAGATCGGTACCAAGGTCCACGCTCCATGCAATGCAGGCATGATCAACAGAAATTGAGGATGCCGCTAACGCAGTGGCGTAGAGCCTAGAGACCAGTTTGTGAGGGGAGGTGGAAGTGTATTTCAAGTCGAAGATGGCCATCAATGGCGGGGGCTGTGGGAACATGGGGGGCAACTCCTGGCAGGACGCTCTAAGTTGACAATAGAGCAATGTGTCCATTGGGCTGAACTCGGGCGGAAGCGAAAAGTAATCACCATTGGGGTAGAGGTCTGATAAAGTGGCAAGACCCAGGCCAGCTGCGTGTCTCAGAGAACACCCCTGCCGCTAGGATTAGGTAGCCAAGCCATGGGTAAGAGCGGACTGTGGGCAAAGGAGAAGGAGGCCAAAAGGGCACCTCATGCCCAGGGGTCCATCATACAAATGAGTAACAGATACAGAGCAGGAGAGTATTGTGGCTGTATAGTAGAAAGACGAGTGTAGGGCTAAGGAGTTAGGAGCCGTGAATGTCTCAGCAACTAAAGAGATCCACCAGGCCCATGAGCTAGGGAGCTTGAGGACAACAAATGTGGGCAGATACAGGAGTGATGTGTTAACAACAAGAACTAGGGTTCGGAATGGCAAGCTCATGCCAATAGGCGCATGAAATCGGAGTCCATGAGTGAGGGTCACCATCAGTCATTGTCACTCAGATAGCCATCAGGAGCCATTTGGGAGCTGGAAGGGGTGGAGCGAACACCAGCTTCGGCTGCTTGGGGTCTGTTCGCCCCATAGCTGGGCACCTGTGTACCCACAAACCCTCAGACTGCGCTGCCAGGAATCAGGGGTGAAGGAGCAGCGTGCAAAGAGGCAGAGACTGGCAAGCGAGGCTGTGGCAAGGGATGAGAGCCAAAGGAGGCGGTAGTCGTCTGGCACAAAGGGCAGGCCGGAGAGATTTTGATTTATTTATTTTATTTTTATTTAAAGAGTTTTGTATAGTGTGAACCAGACCCTTGGGTATTAGAGGCTTTACATTGCATGAGGTAGAATGGAGACAAATCTTGTATAGTAAGGCTATAAACAGTGATATGACATAATTTAAGTATACATCCCTAAAGATAAAAACAAAATATACGGTTAAAACAATATATACAGTGCATGAGATTAGATTTGGGATATTACTATCTATATATTGTGATTTCCTGATTGCAAAAAGTTTTTAAGTGACCTTTCCTAAGCATTCTATATTCAACAAATTCTGGATCCAGGATTAGTATAGTACCGGTCGAGGCAAATATTTGCAGGCCTATAAAAACGGGTTAACATAGTATGAACAGTGACATGAGGTAGATTTGGGATACATCTCAGTGTAAAGGATTGTAATTACCTTATCCAGTAAATTCCATCTTCTCCATCCCTGGAGTACCGCCCTTGAGAATGTCCAACTCAGCTGGTGAGTTTCTTTTCACTTCCCTTGAGTAAATGTCTTGGTCCTAACTCTGTCACTGTGGTAAAGATGATCCATCTTATCTATGGGAGGAACTTGCTCATTAGAAATATTTTCGTTTCCCTCTTAAATGTTGCTGTGTTTGTTATCTTTCTAATGTTTGGTGGCAGAGAGTTCCAGATTCTGGGGGCTGCTCCTGAGAAAGCTCTATCATAAGTTCTCTTCTTCCGGAAAATGGGTGGTCTCAGAACCAGCTCCTTGGCACTCTTAGCTGGTCTATTTCCTCCAGATACTTCAAATTTCTGGGCAAGGTATCTTGGTGTGTTGTAATGAAGTGCTTTGTGGGTGATACACGCCATTTTTAGCTGAATTCTGGCTTTGTATGGTAGCCAATTTAATGCTTTCAGGTGTGGAGAGACATGGTCGAACTTCCTCGAACCCGTGATAATTCGTGCAGCTGTGTTGAGGCATGCTTTTAGAGTGGCTGTGGAAATTTTTGATAGACCTGCTAAAGTAGTGCAACCATATTCAATCCTCGAGATGACCAATATTTGGACTGCTAGTTTGAGGTCTGCCTTTGAAATGAAAGGTTTCACTTTTCTAATGTAGTTCATGTGAAAGCGGGCACTTTTTGCCATTGCTTTGATTTGGGCTTTCATATCAAGGTTCTCGTCGAGTGTGATTCCTAGAGATTTAGCCGCGTCAACTAAGGTAGGGGTGCAGTTAAGCGCCATGATCATTCTAGCCCATTCCTTAACCTCTGTGTGGTTCTTTGGTGGTGAGATTAGAAGGAATTCTGTTTTTTGAGCGTTTAGCTTCAGATGATTGATTGTTAACCATTGTAATGACATTTTTAAGGCCTCATTCATTACCCTGATGTCTTTCAGAGACAAGATGTTGATGTATATCTGCGTGTCGTTCGAGTACATATGAAAGGAAATTTTGGACTTTTGAAGAATTTCTGTAAGCGGTTCGACATACCGGTTAAACAGTGATGGAGATAGTGTAGATCCTTGAGGGACTCCAATCGTGTTAGGACATGATGTTGAGAGAGATTGATTGACCAAGAATCTTTGCATTCTATCCTCTAGGAAGGATTCAAACCATTTCAGCACCATACCCGATATTCCCATCCTGTCATGGAGCCTGTTCATTAATTTTACATGATTTACCGTGTTGAATGCAAATGACAGGTCTAGAAGGATGAGTAAACATGTTCTATTTTGGTCTAGGCCTGTAGAGCATCATCGACTATATGTAGAATCGCCGTTTAGTGCGGTGTCCTTTTCTGAAACCCGACTGGCAGTCATCCAGTAGAGAGAAATTGTCTATGTGTTGGCTAAGTTGTTTTTGTACACATTTCTCTATTAGTTTGGCAAGTAAAGGAGTGTTGGTTACCGTGAGAAAGTTATTCGGATCTGCCGGGTCCGCTGTCGGTTTTTTGATAATGGGGACTACTTGACCAGTTTCTAAGCATTCTGGAAGTACCCCTTGTGATAGAGAGGCGTTAATAATTTTCATCCATATGGAAATCATGACATGGCTGATTTCTTTCATGCATTTTAATGGGAGTGGATTATTATAGCAGTTATTAGGTTTCATATCTAGTAGCGTTTTGGCGATGTTATTCTGGTCTATTTAACTTGAAAGTATGCCAATGTGCCTCGTTTTTTGCCCTATCTTCCTTAATTATAGCGTTGGTATTGCACGTTGTGGGTTTTTGGTTGTCTAGGTTATCCGCTGCATAATTTCCGTGGTCTGTTTTTGGGGGAATCCAATTCTGATCTAATAAATTACTTTTTGGAGTTGAGGATCTTTTTGTTGTATTCTTTTCTGGTTTCTCTGAGGGATTTCAGTGCGGGAGATGATGGTTGTTGTCTCGATTTTCTTTCTGCCAGTCTGAGTCTGCGCTGAGGTAAGACATACGAACATGAGGAGCAAATATGTTTGGGAAACACCTACACTAAACTCCCTTGGGAGACCAATTTGATTATTACTCCTGTTCATCTAGAGATTCATATAGAGATTGAAAATGTTCTTTGCTGGTGTGTGCTATTAATTTGCTTCACCCTCAAGAGGTGGACCGACTACATGAATTAGGGATACATGTAGGGGCTTATTTACAAGCTCTTTGCATCACTAATATGTCACTTTTTCCCACATTTAAAGTGGCACATCTGCGACGTAAGGGGCTTGTAAATAAGCCCGGAAATGTGGCCAGCGGCGCTAAAAGGTTTGTAGTCCTGCAGAGTCAGCCCCAGGGCGACTCTGCATACGATGTGGATGGATCCATCAGCCTTTTCAGTGGCATTTAGAAAGTGAAATAGTCAGCCAGGCAGCTTTTAACCCCCAAATTAACAGACTTAGGCCACTGACTGACAAAGATGTGAGCTTGAGTTTAAGTAAACTGATAAAGCAAGTAAGAAAATGACTGTCTCAAATAGGTAAGAGATCGAATATGATCCTAGTTAAAGCACATGATTGCGCTAAAAGCAAATACTTCTTGTGCTGCCGGTCGCATCTTTAAAACTGTTACTTCCCTTTGAAGTCAAGTTCTGTCTAGTTAACACTTAGAATCAAAGACATGCACATACCCAGGGGCCCAGTGGAAAGAATTAACAGGTCAGACTGAGTGAAGAAGGTGGCAGAAATCGAGAGTGACTTGAAGTGGGCGTTTCTGGAGACTATTAAAACATGCTCTGAAAGGACACATCGAAAGCTTATAGCAAGGGTGTTCAAAATATTAAAGGCAGCAAAGTAAATAATTATGTTTCATAATAGGCTTTTGAATGCAATGTCATTGCCCCGAAATGCAATAGGACTTCGACCCTCAATTCTGAAGAATTAAGTTCAAGACCTTAACCACTAAGGACATCACTCAAATAACAGATATGAGTATATGAGTTTGGTAACCGTTTAGGTACTTCTGATTTGAATGTCATTTCTCTGTCATTGCACTCTGTCCATCTTCTTTGCCATCTTAAATATACTGTGCAGTGTTTATCAGTGCAATTTATGATAAATAGGTACCCCTATTGAATACATTGCCTAATCAATGGCAGAATTATTAAGATTGAGAATTTGTGCTATCTCCTGTATGACAAATGGAAGAAAAAAAATAGAAGTAATGCAACCCGATGGTAAATGTACATGTAAGTTGGACAAAAAATGCAATATTCTGCCCATATTTCTGGATTTCTTAAAAGTGTTAGCCCTGCGGAAACAGTTTTTCCATCCAATCCTTTTAAAATATGGTACTGAATTGCGTGCACAAGCCATTGAGCTTCTTACAGATATGCCAAACCTTGAAATTGAAATAGCTATTGGGAGATATATGAATGCCGTAAAAAGGTTTTTTATGGAAAATGAAATAGAAGGTTGAAAGTTATGATGGAAGTGGGTTTTAGATAGTTCATCTGATATAAATTTTTAGAAAGATAATGTGAATTTTTATTGCTTTCAAAGTATCTATGTCTATACATCGAATATTGTGTAATTCTGAAAAGTGTTTGGAAATCGGCCTATTTTATTGGTAACTGTTGCTAAATTTGTGATGATTTTAGAATATTTATAAAAAGTGTTATGTTTTTATGTTGTTTAAAGACATGCGGTCTAAATAAACGTTACTTAGACAGTGACAGTAGAGGTTATTTTAACTCCTTCATACAACATGATTGCTGTAGTTGTGAAAGTTCTTTAAAAAATGGAAATTTGTCCAGCTACAAAGTCTGTCATTTTACTTTCTAATTTAGTACCATCCTCTCTGTATCCTTGTAGCATCATTATGCTATATTTTCCATAACTTTGTCATAACGTAGACCTAAGTTCTGAATTGCAGTTTAGACAGGTCCTATCTTGATGGGTGTTTTTGCTTACATTTTCAAATGCCACTGCTTTACAATCTGGTAATGTCAAGTAGAGGAATCATTCCGAATTGATTTCAGTACTAGAAGTCACTTCACAATGTTCACAGTTATGGTGCCATTTATAAGTTAAAACAAATAATGTATTGATATTCGCATCCTCTTCCTCTAGTAGTCCTAGCATTACCATTAAAAATATTGAACATCCTGCTGAGCATTTTGATAAAACACTACTAATCCAGTACAGTACTCTACCTTTTAGACCTTTCTGCAGCTCTGTTGGTGGCAACTTGCCTGTATTTGGCTCCATAAGCACTATAACCTGAAATGGATGTATACCTTGGATAAAAAATGACTCATAAACATATAACCTTGAAATAGTTCTGGAATGGTAACCATTACTACTTGTTATGGACAGCTCTAGTTGGCATTTTATTATCCTCTAATTTATTGTAACAGTACTTACAAATAACTTGCTCTGAGAAAAAGTCAAAGCATTCATCTACAAATAAGTACACAGAAAATGTTTGCCAGTTATTATTTTCTTTTTCACTTTTTAAATATGAGTCAACAGTCTGTGTTTGAATCTTGTAGTGAGTGTGTAAACAACATTCACAAACATATTCTGTTTTTTTCAGAGCACACTGTCTTAAATTTTGTAATCTCTTCTTCAAAATAATCAACTAAAATACCTGTGTCCTGTTCTGCAACTCCTCCTGTTAACAACTCTTCATTTTCCGTAGAGTCCTGTTCTGGCCAAAAGAAACAAAACTAAACATCATCACAAAGCTTTTCTACGTCTTACACAATACAATGCAAAAGTGCTCTACTCCTTTCTCCTAAGCATAAATCAGGAGTTTTCACATAGTACAGCCTCCTAACTAAAGTTTGCATTGTTGAGAGATGTACAGCTTACATCCTGAAATTATGAAAGGTGCTTTGGCGCACTTTCTTTGATAAACAAGCTTATGAGCGCCCCTCAAAAAGAGTATGCTTTCTAACCTTGCAGGGATCCAATCCATGTAAAGTACTTATTTTGTGTTATAAACTTCACGTTGGAAAGATATGTAGACATTTTCTTAGTATATCAATGGATTTCGGATGAATACTACAAACACTACTACAATTCCATTTGTATACAGGGCATGAGTACGCCTTCTATGTAACTCTTCTTCAATAACTTATTCTATATTTCCAGATACCATCGCCTCTTTCGCTACAGGAGAGCCATTCTTCATTTCATTACCATAAACAAATGATGAGTGGAATTCTGACAATGCAAACATTCTTCCCTAGTCAAAAGATCTGGGTAAAATCCATCATTCTTTTGCCCACTACGCCACCCCAGTTTGGACCCAGCCATAGGCAAAGCAGTCTTGACTCTGTGCCCCATGGGAACAGTCCAGACCGAACTGCCTGGCCAGGTCCTCCCTGGACCAGAAACAAGCATCCTGGGACAGGTTTCAGGGTACATCACCCTTCTTCAGCCAGGCTAGTTTGAATGCAGTGGCACAGTGAGCAAGGGACCCACGTCTGGGCATTTCCATCCCACTTAGGGCAAAAAGTATTACAGCAAACAAATGATGGACGGAATGCTGACAATGCAAACATTCTCCCCAGTCAAAAGATCTGGGCTAAATCCATCATTCTTTTGCCCACTACGCCACCCCAGTTTGGACCCAGCCATATGCAAATCAGTCTTGACCCTGTGCCCCATGAGAACAGTCCAGACCGAACTGCCTGGCCAGGTCCTCCCTGGACCAGAAACAAGCATCCTGGGACCAATTTCAGGGTATGTCACCCTTCTTCAGCCAGGCTAGCTTGAATCCAGTGGCACAGTAAGCAAGGGACCCACGTCTGGGCATAAATATGCCACTTAGGGCAAAACGTATTGCAGCAAACAAATGATGGTGAACTAGCGACCCTTGTCTGGGCATTGTTCTGCATTCTTTCCATCAATTGATCTTTTTGCATTTGTCACCCCGAGTGGGACGGTTATGCTCAGACGTGAGTCCCGTGCTCTCCATGCCACTGGAGTCAAGCTATCCTGGCTGATGAGGGCTGAAAGCCCGAAACTGGTCCTAGGATGCTTGTTTCCAGTCCAGGGAGGACCTGACATGGCAGTTTGGGCTGGACTGTTCCCAATAGGCACAGGGTCAAGACTGATTTGCTTATGGCTGGGTCCAAACTGGAATGGCATGGTGAGCAAAAAAAACAAACTATGGATTTAGGCCCAGATCTCTGTACTGGGGTGAATGTATGACATTGATCTGCATTCTGTCCATCAATTGTTCTTTTTGCGTTCTTCATTTCATAACATCTTCCTCTTTCATCAATAGCATGAACTAATGTGTTATCTTGGAGATAGCTTTATTCATTAAAGAAGGCTGTTTACTAGAAGTATCTATCTATTCTCCACTAAAAACTGTTAAAAAAGACATCTATTCACTAATCTTATCTTCTGGTTTGTCTCCTCATGGTCAACAACATTTTGTCAAGAGTCTTCATTCTATTTATAATTACAATTCAATCGATGTTTAATCACCTCTTCAAAGCAATGGCCTTATCAAATACTGCCTCAACCCGTTCTTTCTGTTTCAGTGTCTTTCTCCTTCTTCTATACTTCTTCAAATTTCTCTAAATTTTTACAACCACTCTACTACGAAAAATCCTGGCTCTGATTTCCCTAAACTGCTTCTGTCTCCTGGTTAAGGTGTGACCATCTTTGTAAAAAATGTTCCTGTTCTTGTAATATACATTTTGTCTACTGTTATTCTTTCTCATATTTTGCTTTTTATTTTCAATATTTTGTAAACTTTGCAGGTGTCTACATATATTTTTAAGAAATGACTTTGTCCTCTTACCAGTAGCTCTTTTTTCTTTCACTACTTTGTTTGCATTTACCCCTTTTGTGTCTCAGTTCTACATAGATACTTTCGCTGCTTCTGTTTCTGTTTCCTTCGAGCTTTTGTAGGCATACTGTCTGTACTAATGTAGATATTGTTCTGTAAAAAAATAATAAGTATATTTTCATTTTTAGTCTAGCCAACATACAAAGTACTTTCCTACTGACTTACACATAATACAAAAACTGTGTTTATGTTATGTTGCAGTTTTATATCTACAGTTGAACTTAGCTATATAACTACAGGCTCTTACTTCAATATACTAAACCCAAAGCAAAACACAAAATGCATTTATTAGTTACCTTTTAACATTATAGCACCCTGAGGTTCCGTGACAATCACAATGATGTCTTTGACTCGTTCGAATATGGACGAGTTTGGTATCTATGAACCGCAAATGATGAGTTTAGTGGGTGTATGCATTTTCGCTACACTGGCCTGAACCGTTCGTCTTATACGTGGGTTTCTTCATCTGAAACTACGGGTTCCATTTTAGATACGGCATCCATTTTGTCTCTTGCCCTCAAGTAGCCAGAGAACGGACACTGTCCACTTCGTGACCCTGGGATTCCCAAGCTTTTGCGGAAGACATGTGTTCCTTTGAGGGTGTCTTTATGACGAGGGGGGGTGACACTGCAAAGGCAGATGGCCCCGCTCAAGGCTCATCTTGCCATGCCGGTCTATTGTTTCAGCCGTGCATGCATAAGGCACGAATCCTTTGATCCTGCAATCGTGTTTCCGATATCGCCTCCTATACTCTTTTTCAATCTGTTGTCTTCCTTGCACCTGTTTCTGTCTCTTCCTTAAACTCATTTACAACCGGAATGGAATGTACTTAATGATGGGATAACGTACTTTTACAGTTGGGAACCAGCGATGCTACTGTAATTATGTTCCGGGACCCTGAATACATGAAAGCGACCCTTTTGAAGTTTACTGTGGGAACTGAGTTGTAACCTTTTGTTCGCCATGTTGTGCTATGACTGAAATATGTATAAAAGGAGCGACCCACTGCTGCAATTCGAAGCAGTCTCCTAGAACCTACATATGCTGTACTTCTTGTGACTTCTGTATTCCCTGCAGTAAATAAACGCAGATCTTTGACGCCAAAGGAAGTGTCCCGTGTCTCTGTAATTTGTACGCCGGAACAGGTAACCCACGAAGGTTTCAGGTGTTGTTCCCTGGCACCGCTGGGTCTAAGAAAAGCCCAGTCCTTCAGTTGGCGCCCAAAGTGGGGTGACATCAGCGGTACTGGTCCAAAGCCCGACGATCGTGAGGAACTTCGTGTGAAATCTCCGAGGGAAGGTGCACCCCGCTTCATCGATCCTGTTGTCGAAACAATTGGCCCAAAGACTTTTCCTGCGAAGATTCCCGCCTCCTGACGGCTACGACGGACTGATGCCCTGACTGTCGACCTGTTTTTGGCACCTGGCGTAGTCCTTTGTACGGCGAGACGATAGACGGGCCTTCCTGGTGACGCCATTGTTCTTTCAGTTAAGTATTTGTGGGTCGCTCCCAGTCCTTAGTTGTTAATCCTTTGGTTCCTTTTTGGGACGTTTGCTTTGTTGTTGTAACTTGGTTACTTGCATGGTTCCATTGCATTTGTGGTTCTTAGTTGTTGGTTCTTAGTTGTTGGGTTTTATTTGACGATTGCAATTGCCAAAAACCAAGGGTCTTGCATTTTTGCGAGGACATCCCAATTCGATAACCCTTGAAGTTTGTAAACTCGGTTAGTGTGCAGGATGCCTGGCCGTAGTACTTTGTTTAGTTGCTTTAAATGTTGCGGTGCGGATTCCCGATTGGAGGACTCATGCCCGATACCTCCAGTTGGAACTCCAATTTATGAGCTCTATAGTCGGCATGGAGTGGGTCCTATCGTGTATAATGATTATTGGATCCGCTATACTAAAGATGATGGTGTCCTTAGTTGGCCACCTCATGGTAGTTTCGAAACTGCAATTTTAGACAATCTTGAAGCAAAATTGTTTGAAAAGAAAGCTAGGCCGGCCATGTTTGATTCCTTTTGGTTATGGCGCAAAAAGGCCAAGCAGAAAGAAATCAAACAGATTAAGAAAAATAAGAGAGAAGGCATCGTTACGGTGATGCGAAATGCAGAACAGTTTCAGCGAGATAAAGAAGAGAAGGAAAAGAAAGTTTTTGCTAGACTGCAACATATGGCGGTGGATAAGTGTTATCCTGTTTTACCGTCGAGTTCTGATAAAAAGGGAGAAGAAGCGGTAGAGGACCCTTTGCTGTCCTATTTACTGAAATCACCACCTCCATACGCACAGGATACTACAGCTCCTGTGGTTCCTCCTGTTCCTCAACCTGTTGTTCCGGCAGCGGCTGGTCAGCCTGCCGTTGGTCCTGTTCCTCCGAATCCTCTTGTTCCTCCAGTTGTCCCTGCTCCCTTGCCTGCCCTTCTTCCTACTGCTCCACTGTCTATACCTTCTCAGTCTGCTGTTCCCGCTACTTCTGCTCTCTTGGCTACTCCTACGGCTCCTGTGTTTAGTCCCCATGTTGTTGCCCCTGTGCTTCTCTCTTCTTCTCCGTCTGTCCGTAGTCGCATACCTAATGCTTTTGCTAAACTTTACTCTCCATTTGGACCGATCCTTGGGTCCGATGTTTCTGATGTTTCTCAAAGAAGAAGTCAAATTCCTGGTGGTAGGGAGAGTGATACGTTAGTGAAAATGTCGCGTAAATGGATTAGGTATCCCTTTAAATACACCCCGCGCATGGTTTGTGAGACGTTCTCTCAATTTAATGAGCCCACGCAGAGATTCGTGTTTGAGGAGATGTGTAAATCCTTACGAGAGGAGTGGGATAATGATGAGGTAGATAATGTACCGTCTGAAATGACTGAACTCCAGAATCAGTTTTCGAACGGTATGATTGCGGGAAGTAATGTTCGACGTGCTTTAGAGCGCCTTCTATCCTTTAGATCTATAGTACAACCTCGAGCATTGTTTAAGGACGAAACTAAGGAGTGGATGGCAACACCTGGTCAGTATCCTATGCGAGAAGTTCCCCCAGTGTGGATGCCAGGTGATGCTGCTCAAGTTCCACCCATTTTGCCACACTTCCAGAGAGTTTGGATACACCTCCCATGGAAACGATCGGAAGTTTTGCAGGTGAAACAAACTTTGCCTGACCCCCGTAAAAATCCTGCAGGTTACTACAAAGAGTTGTCCCAATTAGGTGGATGCTACTATCATGAATCTTGCCGATATCGACATGTTGTTCGGTAACGTAGCACCTCAACCAATTTGGGCAAAAATCTGTCAAGAAAATCACATAGCTGAGTTAGGCGGTGATTGGGCTGCTCTTGCGGCGGCCGATGGACGACAAATTGGCGGGGCCAAACCTGAGCAGCTCATTACTGATCTGCCTCAGAGAATAATTACACTTATAAAGACACTTATGCCAGCAATGAGAGTTAACTGGGATAAACTGTCCGCGTGCAAGCAGAAGAAAGACGAGAGTGTCTCCGATTTCTTTACGAGATTTGAGGAGGCATTCATTGATCACAGTGGTCAGGATATGAGCACTGAGGGAGGTCAGCGGTTGTTCGTAGATAAATTTGTATTGAATTTGTTGCCTGAACTCAGCAACAAGTTGAAGAATTCTGAAAGTTCATGGGCTGTTTCTACTTCTGCTCAAATATTGGCTACGGCTCAATATTACAAAAATAGGGAGAAGGAGGAAAATGATCGTGCAGATAAGAAAACAAAGGATCTTAAAACTAAGGTTTAGTTGCAGCAAGCGTATCCTCCGCGCTCGAATCAAAATGACTCGCAGCAACAAAATCAACCGCAAGCACAGTCCTCTAGGATGCAGTCGCGTACCGACTCCTCTACACCGAGATCTATGCTTGGTTATAATCAATGTGCATACTGTAGAGGTGAGGGCCATTTGAAGTTTAATTGTCCGGTTTTACGGGACCGAAATAATGGTGTTTCGGCTCGAGGAGGTCGTAGTGGTCCTCAACAGGCATCACGTGGTAGAGGTCGTGGTGCCACTCAAAATCAGAATGAGAGTTCTACCACTTCATCAGATTCGAATAATTGCTTTGATCAACGTGGTTCATCGTCTGGTAGATCTGCACAGTATCATGTGGACGACTATTATGTCGAGCATGATATTGATGACGGTAATTACTAGGACAGCCACAGGCAAAGAGAGGGAGTAGTATCAGTTCCGGTTGATCAGAGAGGGCCTTACGTCGCAGTTGCTACATCGGGCGTAGTTGAGCCTTTTCTGTTGGACACTGGTGCAGCGAAAAGTTCCATCATGCATTCGAAACTCCCTGGCGCACCTTTGTCTGGCTTAACGAATGTTTCCGTTGGATTCTCTGGCGCCCCCGTTAGCAATCCAGTTTCTAGCCCTTTGCCCCTTACAATTGGGCCTCGTGAGCTGGAAGCTCCTTTGATTTTGACTACTGGTTGTGGTGAGAATCTTTTGGGCCTGGATTTGCTGAAACGGTTATATGCGACTCTGTACTGTTCTCCTGCGGGAGTGGAGCTTACATTAGGTCAGAGAGTGATCTCTCCTATGTATTTGTCAACTGATAAGCTCCCACCGGAATTGAGTTCTCTTCCTGAGTCTTTGTGGGCAACAGGTACCAATGACGTGGGCCTGTTGGACATCTCACCTTATGTTGTTCAATTGAAATCGAATGTGCGATTACCACGCATTCCCCAGTATTGTATCTCTCTTGATGGTGAACGAGCGCTATTAACGATCATTTATGACTTGATCGAAAAATATGTTATCGAGGAAACTCGGGGAAACGTGTGTAATAGTCCTGTGTTACCTGTTCTGAAAAAAACTGATCCATCCACGCCTCCCGTGTACCGTTTTGTTATTGATTTACGGGAGGTGAACAAAATTGTGATTCCACAATTTCCTGTGGTGCCTGACATCACGGCTTTACTGACTCTGATTCCAGCCTCTGCCTCTTGGTTTTCAGTGATCGATTTGAAGAATGCTTTCTTTAGCATTCCAATTGCTGAGGAAAGCAAA
The DNA here is from genome assembly GCF_964263255.1 of Lissotriton vulgaris. Lineage (NCBI taxonomy): Eukaryota > Metazoa > Chordata > Amphibia > Caudata > Salamandridae > Lissotriton > Lissotriton vulgaris. The sequence goes on from NC_141699.1 coordinate 810,171,041, forward strand.
GATCTATTCGGTTTTTCATTAGGAGGTCGCAGTTTTAGATTTAAACGCGCTCCTCAGGGCTACTGTGAGAGTCCATCGATTTACAGCCAAGTTCTTAAGAGTCAACTTGATGCGTTTGTGTTACCGGCTGGTGCGGCCTTGATTCAGTACGTTGATGATTTGTTAGTGGCTGCTGACACTAAAGAGATCTGCAAAAATGCTACAGTATCACTGTTACAGCATCTCTGTGACTTACATCACAAGGTGTCACCTTCTAAACTGCAATATTATTGTCAAGAAGTAACCTATCTAGGTCACTTATTGTCAAAGGAGGGAAGAAGGTTGACCCCAGAGAGGATTGCAGTGATTGCTCGAATGACTGTGCCAACAACTCAGAGAGATGTGCGTGCCTTTCTAGGTATCACGTCATACTGCAGGCAATGGATTCCAAATTTTTCATTGGTAGCGAAGCCATTGGTAGCCCTCACGTGCAAGGATGTTCCAACTCCTTTCTCAGGGTCTGAAGAGTGTCAGAAAAGTTTTTCTGAATTGCGTGATGCGTTGTGTTCGGCCCCTGTGTTAGGTACTCCTGACTACAGTAAGCCATTTACACTATACGTTCACGAGAGAGAGGGTTGTGCGTTGAGTGTTTTGACGCAACAATTTGGTGGTAAGCAGCGTCCATGTGCATATTTTTCCTCGACCTTGGACCCGGTAGCTAGAGCATTGCCGAGTTGTCTAAGAGCGACAGCGGTAGCGGCGGTGTCCATCCGACAATCTGCAGGATTGGTCATGGATAATATGCTTACGGTAATGGTTCCGCATGCAGTTGACACTCTCTTAAATCGTACGAAAACTCAACACTTGACGAGCGCAAGGTTGTCCGGTTATGAGTTGACGCTTTTGGCAAGTCATATACAAATAAAGCGCTGTAATGTACTGAACCCGGCGACTTTGTTGCCGACTAATATGGAATCAGATGATGTACCACCACATGATTGCTATTTGCGAACTGTGGAAGAAACGAAGGGTTGTGTTGACCTAAAAAATACTCCATTGGCAGATCCCGATGGTACTTTGTATGTTGATGGTTCATGTTTTAAGTTGCCGAATGGTGATGTGATGACTGCGTATGCTGTGGTGACATTGAGTACGGTTGTGGAAGCTGCGAGATTGAGTCAGAATTCTGCGCAGGTGGCAGAGTTGATTGCATTGACGAGAGCGTGTGTTTTGTCTAAGGGAAAGCGAGAGAATGTTTTTACCGATAGCCAGTACGCATTTGGCGTTGCACATAGCTTTGGTCGTTTGTGGAGAGAAAGAGGATTTATGACATCGCATGGCACGAAGATCCAACACGGACAGCTCGTGAACGATCTTTTAAACGCACTTACATTGCCTAAGCAGGTGGCAATTATTAAATGCAGCGCGCACCGAAAGGTTACGGATGATGTTGGTCATGGTAACGCGTTTGCGGATGAGATTGCTAAAGAGACAGCTAAAAACCTTGCAGCCCGAATGTACGTTACGAGTTCAGTAAGGTGGCCTGCAGAGACTGGTATGTGCGAGGACACTGTTGAGAGCGTGAAAGCGATTCAGAATGAGGCCACCGAAACTGAAAAGATCAAGTGGAAAGAGAGCACAGGAAAGTTAGATGCGCACGGATGTTGGATTGATTTGTCGGAAAGTCAGAAGTGGATGTTGCCGGATGCATATGTGCTAGCCGTTGTGACTATGGCTCACGGCTTGTCACATATTAGCGCGAAAGGTATATGCAAGTTGCTATCCCCTGTATGGAAGAATGATGGTATCGCTAAATGTGCTGAGAGAGTGGTTAAGAATTGTATGGTATGTATGATGTACAATCCCGGCAAGGGCACCCCCACTCCACCTGGCCATTTTGCTCCTCCTACATGCCCTTTTGAGGTTATCCAACTGGACTTCATTCATATGGAGAGATGTAATAATCTAAAATACGTTTTAGTTGTGGTTTGCGCGTTTTCCAGATGGATCGAGGTCTATCCTCTCAAAGATAATTCTGCCCTGTCCACAGCGAAAGTACTACTGAAGGAATACTTTCCTCGGTATGGAATGCCACAGATTGTATGGTCAGACAACGGAAGTGAGTTTGTGGGGAGTGTGATGCAGAGTGTGTGTAAGGGCCTTGGAATTCGACAAAAATTCCATAGTGCCAATCATCCCCAGTCAGCGGGTTTAGTTGAAGGGTACAATGGCACTCTGAAACTGAAACTTGCTAAGAATCAAGCGACGACTGGTCTGTCATGGCCTGATGCCTTGCCTCTGGCTCTCTTATCAACCAGGGCGACTGTACACTCTCGAGTAGGGCTTAGCCTATATGAGATTGTGTTCGGCCGTCCTGCGAATGTTTGGGGAGTCCCTAGGCCTAGGGCCTTTGATAGTCTTGAGTACCCAATGTTAATTGATTATCTTCATGATCTGACTGCTAAACTGAGGTTAATTCATCAACAGGTTTTTGAAGCTCTACCGGCACAGACAGAGGGTCCTGGACATCGGCTCCAACCGGGTGACTGGGTAGTCACCCGCAACTTCGGCAGAAAACGCAGTTTGGAGCCGAGATTTGTGGGCCCGTTCCAAGTCCTCTTAGCCACAAGGACTGCAGTTCGTCTGGAAGGCCGGAAGAATTGGGTGCATGCCACCCATACCAAAAAAGTGCCTATACCTTTGCCAGCAGATTCTTGGGTGAGGACCGGTATTGCCGCAACGGAAACGGAGACCCCAACAAAATTTGTGCCGTTCAGTGATGCTCGACCTGTAGGAGATACTTCATTGCAGTCAGATACATTTGTTGAACCTTCAGCATTGGAGAACTCGAGACTTGAACTGTCATCTGACCAACAGGACGTTGTTTCACAATCTGAACAATTGTTTGAAGAACAGACTCGTCCTGGAAGGAGCAGATATTTTCTTTGTTCTCATAACAAAGACTAATAAATAAAAACCCCTTTTTGTTTTTTTTTCCCCTTTTGAATTCATATTACCCCCTTACTGTTGCTTTGAACATTATGGACACTTGCATTTTCTATTTATTACTGAGTTCTTTTCCACGTATGTTTTCTTCCACAGCTAGGAGATTTTGTATTAAAACTTGAATGCTAGATTAAGGAACCTTACATCCAGGTTGACCGTAGGGCCGTGCGGGTACTTCCTTCTGTTTAGCAGGTTCCTGACACTAGGTCGGTACTTTTGTCGATTCCCGGGAACTCCTGGGAATTGATAATCGCTACTCAGAACGAAGTGCATCAAGAACGTTGCGGACGGTTTTTAGAGGATAGAATTCTCAAAGTTGTCGGAAGTGGAGAAGACTTTAGCTCAAAGATCGACACTATACAGGGTTGTACGAACAAAATGCTTTCTGTTTCAGGTGTTCCTGCTGTTTTTGACTGTTTCCATGTTATTGGTGGGCGGAGTGTATTTTGGAATACAATCGCTATTGCCTTCTGCTTTACCTACTTCTTCTTCTGAACTAAAATCTACTCCCACTGTTTCTCCACATTCCTTTCATCCTTTGCCCCAACACGAACAGGTTAGACGTGCGGAATTCATGAATAACTCCTTTGTTCAACTTCTTCATCAACATCAGTTGGTGATGAATACTACCAACTGTTGGGTGTGTGGGTTAATGCCACATACCATGGATAGGGGAATTCCGTATTTGGTTCTTCCTTATAGTTCCCATGGGTCAGCTCGAGCATTCCAAACTATGTTTCGTAGCGCACTAGATTCCTATCCCCATCGAGAGCCACGCACTGCAGATCATGGTCCCGGCCCGTACCACAAGCCTTTGGCAAGAGCGATTGCTGATTTAGATAGAGATATTTTTGACGCATCGCTTATTCCAGAGGAAGAGGTGCGAGCATACAAGGATCTGAGTGAGGCTGAGTATAGCATGTCAGTGGGTGATCGACAGCTTAAAAGCTCGTCTCCGATCTGGATTGTACCCCCATCTCGGTAATTTCTGCTTGAAAGGTCTTGGCCGAAGTCCGCGAGCTCAGCTTGGGAGGAGTGCTTGCACTGAAACGTATGTTTTACCAACGTCCTCTTCCCCTGTTCTTTTGACTGCCAAGGGTACATACTTTGTATGTTACGACCGCGCATATACATGGTTACCCCGTGACTTCTCGGGCACCTGTTATATTGCGAATCTGTTGCCACCGACTTTCACAGTTGCCTCGGACTATCACAAGACTAGAGTTGTGAGAGGCGTTATTAGCAAAGAAGACACTGCCGGTCAAGAAGCAGGCGACTTCTTTAAGGGTTTCTTGCCGTTTTGGGGACCTATGATCAATAGTAGGAACCTGAGACAGTTGACTCGAGTGGTGGAATCGACTGCTAATATAACTGCAAGTGCTCTTGGTAATCTGACAGCAGAGCTTCAGGTGGACAGGCTTATGACGTTGCAAAACCGTATGGTTTTAGACGTTGTTCTTGCAGATAGAGGTGGTGTATGTAAGGTGATCCATTCGAGTTGCTGCATTTTCATCCCTGATAACGCTCCAACTGTGTATCAAGCCATCTCAAAGTTGCATAAGATCTCCAAGTCCATACACGTGGACTTAGGTGATTGGACGCTACTAGGATTGTTTTGGGGCCTGATGTCGACGTGGGGTTGGAAGATTCTGATGATCATTGGGGTTGTTGTAACATTTCTGTTCACGTGTTGTCTTTGTGTGCAGTGTGGTCCTGCCTTATGTGGCCTCTGTGCCACGACGTGTATAAGACGGCCATCTGTTACCAAGGAAGCATTGATGGATAGAATAATGTTGCAGCAACATCTGAATGACCTGATGAATATCAAGATCGATTCTGATATCGACTAGTGCTTGCCTACATGAGGGCAAAAGGAGCATCTGAGGTTCCGTGACAATCACAATGATGTCTTTGACTCGTTCGAATATGGATGAGTTTGGTATCTATGAACCGCAAATGACGAGTTTAGTGGGTGTATGCATTTTCGCTACACTGGCCTGAACCGTTCGTCTTATACGTGGGTTTCTTCATCTGAACCCACGGGTTCCATTTTAGATATAGCATCCATTTTGTCTCTTGCCCTCAAGTAGCCAGAGAACGGACACTGTCCGCTTCGTGACCCTGGGATTCCCAAGCATTTGCGGAAGACACGTGTTCCTTTTAGGGTGTCTTTATGACGAGGGGGGGTGACACTGCAAAGGCAGATGGCCCCGCTCAAGGCTCATCTTGCCATGCCGGTCTATTGTTTCAGCCGTGCATGCATAAGGCACGAATCCTTTGATCCTGCAATCGTGTTTCCGATATCGCCTCCTATACTCTTTTTCAATCTGTTGTCTTCCTTGCACCTGTTTCTGTCTCTTCCTTAAACTCGTTTACAGCCGGAATGGAATGTACTTAATGATGGGATAAGGTGCTTTTACAGTTGGGAACCAGCGATGCTACTGTAATTATGTTCCGGGACCCTGAATACATGAAAGCGACCCTTTTGAAGTTTACTGTGGGAACTGAGTTGTAACCTTTTGTTCGCCATGTTGTGCTATGACTGAAATATGTATAAAAGGAGCGACCCACTGCTGCAATTCGAAGCAGCCTCCTAGAACCTACATATGCTGTACTTCTTGTGACTTCTGTATTCCCTGCAGTAAATAAACGCTGATCTTTGACGCCGAAGGAAGTGTCCCGTGTCTCTGTAATTTGTACGCCGGAACAGGTAACCCACGAAGGTTTCAGGTGTTGTTCCCTGGCACCGCTGGGTCTTAGAAAAGCCCAGTCCTTCAACCCTCTCCTATAAAAAAGCAGCACCATATATCTGGTCTCACTTATATATGGTAAAAGACCAGTTTATCCCTTCTGTAGTAAATTTTAACCAAAGTGTAGAAGTACATACAGTGTATAAATCCTGTAAATTAAAAAACACAACGTAAGAGCCATTTATGTCCCTCGCTACCACTGTGTCACTGGCGGATTTAGTATCTCAGTACTTTTCTACTTAGATGCATCAGCTAAAAAAAATGAAAAACTGTGTAAATGAAAATCTGCACATTAATTGCTTTCAAAGCATATAGCTCACAAATTCTTCAGAGTACATGCTGCAAAGAGTGTGTGACAGGTTACATATATAATTCACCAGATGGTTTTATAAGACTACATATTCCTCACTAAAACATCAATACTCGCTGGATGATTGAAAGACTGCATAGTTAGTGCCTATATGATTTCCTGTACATACAGGTAGTGCCTGGATGATTCCTTGAGTATGTGGAACGTGGATCATTACATAACTGCATAGTTACTGCGTGCATGTTTCAATGAGTCTATCACTACTATCTGGGTGTTTGGAAGAGTGCATAAGTAGTGCCTGAAGGATTAGATAAGTGCATGACTAATACCTCAATAATTACATACATGCATTGAATTGGTTGCAAATATCCCACCCCCATACCCCTGCTTCCTTCATATGTACACTGAGCCAGTATGTTGTTTTTGCCATTAGCTGCTCAGTTGATTCGGTTTGCCCAGGTTTTAGGGTTGGGACCTTCCTCAGAACCACCACCAATGGAGCGGTGGCTGGTGGGAGATGTAGAACCTTATGATAATTTCTAAGAGAACTATCATCCAAACCATGATGCGCTACTGTGAAATCACGACTAGAATGCTCGGGGGCAAAAGTAATATGGTTATCTGAACCACAAATAGGGTTATTTGATTGGATGTTACTTGTTGACCTTGCTGTCCTTGCACAGGGTAGTATGAGTTGAGTTTGTGAGGAGCACTCCTTGATAAACTTAATTTGTATTGTAATCAACTGGTGCCGCGATTATTTAGGATAGTCATTCCTAGTAGCTAATATATGGTTATGATGGGTTGTGGTGCCCACCAAATCGCGCACTGTTCACTTGGTGCTCCGCACCTTGTGATTTTAAGTTTTTTTGTGTATACACTGTAAACCAACTATTTTTCTTGTATTATCAATTTAACTTTTAATCATGTTTTTCTTTTTTAACTTTTTTAACATTTTATATTGTTATTCATTGTATTCATAACGACATGCATATGAACTCAATATTTAGTCCATATCACATTAGTTCCAATACATTTCAACATTGTTCAAAAATCATGTAAACAATTTTCGTGGTTGAGCCCAATGCATTTCGGCACCATTTTGGCACCTTCATCAGGGGAAGTTCTGAAAAAGTAAAAATACATGGTGTGTGTGATTTATTATACATTATAATTGGGGGTTCACGTGGGTTTTTGATGTGTAGGTATGCATACCTGAATATACCTGTTATGTGGCGTATATGTACGAGGGTCCTCCTCTAACGAAACAAATCTGTCAAAATGAAATACAAACTCTGCTTTAGCTCGCTTTAACATTAGTAGCTGAAACCTAATTGACCTCTCATAGATTGACAACATACCTCGTGATCTTTGCCGTTGTATTCTGAAACAACAAATGTAAACAACCTTAAAACCCTGCTGTAATCTCCAATAGTCACTGAGTAAATCAAAATAATCTACACTCTGTACCTTATCTTCTCTTTAACTGGCGTCTAAAAAAAAGTGGAGGTTCTTTGAATAATCCATTGAAATCTCGCTCCATGGCTAATAGTTCCCATCTTTTGTTGATGATATTTTTAATTTTTTGTGATTGAGTTGTGTATTTGGTTACAAATACCATTCTGTCTTGTTGAGTTCTTGTCCGTGGTTTCAACAGTTCTGCTCTGTTCATTAGTGCAACGTTCTGTACTTGTTCCTGTAATGTCACTGGTGGATATCCTCTGTCCTTATATTTTTGCACTTGCTTTGCCAAAGTGTTTTCACATATCCGTGTGTCTGAACAAATGTGTTTAATGCGGATGAACTGTGATAGTGGAAGATTTCTGATTAAACTCTTGGGGTGGAAGCTTGTATAGCTGAGTGCATTGTTACGATCTGTAGGTTTGGTGTACAGTTCAGTTTCAAATCCACTGTCTGTTTTGGTGATCCTTACATCCAAAAAATCAATAACATCCTTGTTTATCTTGTGTGTAAATTGAATTCTTGCATCAGCTTGATTTAGACTTCTGATCACCTGCTCCAATGATTCATGAGTGTCATCCCAAATCAAAAAAATATCGTCGATGAATCGACAATATAATTTCACATGTGGCCATTCGTTCAAACTCATTAAGTTCTGTGCCTCAAATTGGGCCATGAATGTGTTCGCGTAGGCTGGGGCCCCTGCAAAGCCCATGGAAGTTCCGTTAAGTTGTGCATGATATTTGTTTTTCCATGTAAAGTAGCTATTGTGAAGGCAAAACTTCAACAGCTGTAACACAAAGATTTTTTTGTCAACGGGTACATCTTCCAGTTTAAGCAATGCCCATTCTGCGGATTCCAGTCCTGCTGCATGTGGTATGGAGGTGTAAAGTGCCACCACATCTATGGTGCACATAATCCAATGATTTTGGAAACCATCTTGTATCCATGTAGGCTTGTTCAAGAAATCCGTTGTGTCCTTTATATAAGATTCCCACTGTTGTACAAATTTCTGCAAATGATGGTCAATGTATTGTCCGAGGGGGTCAAAGATTGACCCGCACCCCGAGACAATAGGTCTAAATGGTGGGTTCGTTAGATGTTTATGAATCTTGGGGATCATGTATAATTGTGGTCGTCTTGGATTTTTTTCTGTGAGATATTGCACCGTTTGGTCATCAACCCATTCATTCATTTTGGCTGTTTGTGATAATCCATTTAGCATGATTTGAAGCATTGCGGTAGGGTCTGATGGTAACAGTAAATAAGTTTCTTTGTTTGACACGTGTTCATATACTTTATGATCATAATAATGCGTATCCATTATTACTAGTGCTCCGCCCTTGTCTGCCGGTTGAATTGTTAATGTTTCGTCATTTGCCAAGTTGCTTATGATGTTTTGTTCAGCCTTGGTCAGATTGTGATGTCGTATTTTTTTGTAGTCAAGGGACTTGAGATCATTTTTTACCATTATTTCAAATGTGTCTAACATCTTATGTGACACTGGGGCCTGGTATGTGCTTTTTGGTTTGAATTGTTTCTCCGTGTGCTCACTCCTGTTGTTTGACGGTTCTGCCACGTTCTCAAAATAATGTCTAAGTCTTAGTGTTCTCATGAATTTAAAGAAAGCACCCTCTGTTTCCAGTTCGTTTGTTGCCGTAGTTGGTACAAAAGAGAGACCTTTGTTTAAAGTCATAGTTTGTTGTTTTGTTAGTATTGTAGAAGAGATATTAATTATTAGACTACTGTCCGACCGCTCCTTAGTGCTTTGCCTGCCACTTCCTCGCCTTGTTTTCCGCTTGCTGCTGGTGTTTGCATTTGCGGTGTTGGTGGTTGGAGTTGATCCTGTTCCTGTGACGAAAAATCTGTGTCTCTGCTTGTCGTTGCTTGCTGACTGCTGTCAGTGGACAATACTTCTCCTGCCTCTGTTGCTCTTATAGGTCCTCTTCTAATCGATGTTTCCTTGTCCGTTACTAGACTTTCTTCTGATGAGTGTGTAGTTGGTGTTGTTTTCTTTGGAACAAACTGTCGACGGGCAAAGATGTCGGCCCATGTATACACTTTGTTGAGCTTATAATCTATTGTGTCGCGTTTGTATTTGCGTAACTTTCCTTCTTGCAACTCCTTCTCATATTTTTCCAATTTCAAATTAATGCCCTCCAGACTGATATTCCAGGTGTCAACGTCCATTCTTGTTTCCAGTTCTGTTTTAAGAGTGTAGATCTCATCCTCTAGATCTCGTATTGTTTTGGCTAGTTCTTCAATAATAAGCAGTATTAGGTCTAATGAACATTTATTCAATATACTTAGGTTTTCCTGTTTTCAGTTTCTATTTTTGGTAAATTCTGGTGGGGTTTTTTCAGTGTTTTCAATATATTAAAAAACTGTTTTTATCAGTGGTTACACATTTTCGCGCCACTAAAAACAACAGAAAAGTGTTTTTCCGTGTTTATGGAACGTTTAACTTTTATTATTGATTGCTTTCTGCACTGAAAGAATATGGTATATAGAGAGTGTACTTATAGTGTATATGAGGTCCAAATAGATTTTTGAAAATTAATCTTATTGTAGTACACCATACAATACTTCTTCAGTGAGTCTTTGGGTCATGTGCGCTCGCTCTTTCCTTTCCATGTAAACTTCTGTGAAAAGGCCCTCTCAGCATTCATAGCCCATTGGGCTGAGAACCATCAGCTAAGGGACATAGTTAAGATGACTCTTTCTCTGATGCCACATAAAGCAAGCAATGATAAATATTTGCATTTTAGTTCCTGTGCATAAGAAAACAGTGCACCAGAATGGACTAAAAAGTCAATAGCATCCCTCATTAACTCTTAAGATTGTAAAAATGCTTTCAGCATACCATCTAACAAGTGGCAAGGATCTACTACAGGGAATCACTTCAGCTCGGGTATCAATTTTGACAGGTCATCACACAACTTTTTTATATACGTAGCTGAATCACTGCAAATACAAACAATATCACTCCAATCTTTGTTGAACTTGGAAAGAACCTTTTTTGCAGAGCATTACAAGTGGCACTGCATTCCATGTTTTCCAAAAGTCTGGTGTCATGTTTTCACCACTATCCCAGATGCTTGGTGATATATATACTGGTCACTATACCTTGCATTGTATGTTTAAAGCCTGAGGTGTTGGCAATTCACCTACTATCAATACTGACCCACTAGAAACTCTGGTCTGATGTAATTAAGGGTTTTTACCCATTCTCTGTGGGTAAATGTGATGACACATATTAGGAAAGATGTTTATAAAACCAGCCATTTCACTTATCAGTGAAAGAATCAAATGCAGCCAAAATATCAAATATAAGTTTGATATTTCCTTATTCTGTATAGTTTATAAAATAATTAAACTAGTCCTGAAACCTTGCATCTTTAGACCAAAGGCCACAAAACTGAAAAAGTAAAAGGAAGAAGAAACAATATTTTAGTGGCATCCCTAAAGAACAAAACTCAAGCAGAATAATGTTAGCCACTCTTTCTTTCTGCTCGCTTGTATAACAAAGTTACTTTGTATTGACGCCTTCAGGAAGAAAAACATGACTCTTTCACTCTCGTTTTCCTTTCTTTGAATAAAGCTGTTTGACTGACTGACTGACTGAATGGCATTTAGTTTGTGGTTGTCCAGGTGTTTTTTCAGTGTTTATATGTTTTCACCGGTGAGGGCTATTTTTCTTTCAGTGGGGTTTTATCAGTTATTATAGGTTTAAACATAAAACCCCACAGCCTAAATATACTATACCACTTATCCATGAACTTCGAATTAAGATTAAAACGAAATAGCATCGGTTTTATGGATAATCGTACTCCTCTGGGAATGCGCTTGGCTCTGTGGTATTGAATCAACGTTGAAGCGTGCATCCTTTGATTAACTTGACGTCGAGTTAAATATTCCAACTGTTTGAGTTGTTGACTTATGGAACCCCCATGTGCATCCATGTTTCTTACTTCTTTTATTAACAAATAGATTTGGTCTGCCTGTTCATTAGTATAGGCCATTGTATTGGCCCTGTTGTCCGTTATGGCTGTTATTGTTTCGAACTGCATCTTTCTTTGATTTTTGGGTGCCTCCTCACCAGATTGACTGATATGTGAATATTATGAGTTGAGTTTGTGAGGAGCACTCCTTGATAAACTTAATTTGTATTGTAATCAATTTTTGTAAGAAATCATCAAACAACATAAGACTTTATACTAATAATACTGATGCTTTCACTAACGAGATTCCAACATGGCCGAACATATTGGTTAAACATCAAAGGTGGCGTTGTAGACTAGGTAGGCACCCGCACACAAGTAAATTTACACAAACATACACGAAGAATAGGATTGTGTGGTAGTGTGAATATTTGGTTATCGTTTTACGCATCCCCGGATATCGAGCGAGTCGCGTTAATGATCGTACCTATTAGGTGGTAACTTTTACCATTTGAACATGGTGCCGAGTTGGAACCGCTGTTGATATCGAGCATAGTGTATAGTCCGTTTTTTATCTTTTTTCCCAACTACGCAACTTTCACGGAGTTCGCGGAGTTAACATAACTAATGAATTCAGAGCAGAGTTGTCACGAAAGTATACGCAAGGCGACGGTGTCTGATCAAGGAGAGTACGTAGGATATACAGGTACGAGCAACACGGGTAAAATGGTGAGCCACAGTGGATAACGCCACACTAGTCGGCAGCTCAATGGCAACTTATATTTTTTGCTGTCTCAGTTTTTTTTTAGACTCCAGTTAAAGAGAAGATAAGGTACAGAGTGGAGATTATTTTGATTTACTCAGTGACTATTGGAGATTACAGCAGGGTTTTAAGGTTGTTTACATTTGTTGTTTCAGAATACAACGGCAAAGATCACGAGGTATGTTGTCAATCTATGAGAGGTCAATTAGGTTTCAGCTACTAATGTTAAAGCGAGCTAAAGCAGAGTTTGTATTTCATTTTGACAGATTTGTTTCGTTAGAGGCGGACCCTCGTACATATACGCCACATAACAGGTATATTCAGGTATGCATACCTACACATCAAAAACTCACGCGAACCCCCAATTATAATGTATAATAAAACACTTACACCATGTATTTTTACTTTTTCAGAACTTCCCCTGATGAAGGCGCCAAAATGGTGCCGAAATGCATTGGGCTCAACCACAAAAATTGTTTACATGATTTTTGAACAATGTTGAAATGTATTGGAACTAATGTGATTTGGACTAAATATTGAGTTCAAATGCATGTCGTTATGAATACAATGAATAACAATATGAAATGTTAAAAAAGTTAAAAAAGAAAAACATGATTAAAAGTTAAATTGATAATACAAGAAAAATAGTTGGTTTACAGTGTATACACAAAAAACTTAAAATCACAAGGTGGGGAGCACCAAGTGAACAGTGCGCGATTAGGTGGGCACCACAACCCATCATAACCATATACTTGCACAGGGTAGGCCACCTCCACCCTCGGAATACTCGGGATAAGTTGGGCAAACTCACTAGATATATTCCATAGCTCGCCTCCATTGCCTCCATGAGCCCCTACACCAACATCGGAAGTAGTACCAATTCCATCACTCCTACTAGTTGATATGAACATTGAGTTGGATGTTATAGGGCTGGCTGATGGGGGATTAGGATTTACAGGGTTATGCAACACATTTGCTATCATCCCAGATGACAGATTGTTTTCCCCCAGTGAGGCCTTAATGGAACCAAAATTAGACACAGCAAACTGTTCAAAGTTAGATAGTTTTTCCTCAATTAGAGTCAATCTCTCATGGAATGGCGAGATAGATGCTGAGATTAGGGCCCCCATTTTGACCCAAAAGCCCTTGTTGACTTGAAGTGAAGAAACACCAACTGGGTACGGGTTTGGAGCACCCAATAAAGAAGCGGTTTTCTGAGGCTTGATAATCGTTGGCGATGGTACAGTCACAGACCCACCATTCATGTTCGTTTTGGGCATCTTTGCGTTTTTTTGCCTTTGGGGGCGCCCTCTCCGCTTTCTCTTTGTGGTCGGCTTCGGTAATTGTTCCATAACTTGGGATTTGGATTTGGATTTAGGCGCGGACCTTGTAGAAACGCGTGGGGATGTGCTACATGCTGTACCCTCTGGGCCTTCTTGCACCAGCTCAACAGGCGCCAGACTAATAGGAGACTCCAATATTGTGGAAATATTCACTGGTACCTGTGGAGACAGGCTGTTACCTCCTGCCAAGCCGAGAGGATCTGCGCCTGTGACTAGACAATGTTCAGGTGAGCGCACAGGCATCAGACCTCCAAGTGAAGATTGTTTCAATTGCAGGGATTCTAGAGATAGGCGATACTCAGTCAGGGCGATTTCATGGGCTAGGACTGAAGTGGCTCTGATTATAAACTGATCCAAAGTCCCAGCTACACTTCCACCGTGTAAGGGGTTCCTCCCCTTTCCCTCATGGGTATTCATCATGAGCTAGGCACGATATCAGCACCTGTCCCCCCCAAAAAAGTAATCAGTCCCCACATAGGGCAACCATATATTGCAGGATTTAGAGGGGGGCCCGGCCTGGTCTCATCCGGTCTCAAACGGATCCGCCCTTGGCCCAGGCTTCGCAGTAGCCTTTTCCCCCTATTAGGCCCCCTTTGAGGCGCCTCCTGGCACGCTTCTGGTGATGTGCGGCGTGACGGCGCCGCAAAGGATGATGGAGGTGTAGTCCTCCTGTACTTTTGTCCTCCGGTCCTGCCGATCCCCTCACTCTCTGCCCCAGATAGAATACGGCAGGGTTAGGGACCAAGCTGCTGGGGCTGTTACTGATGGCACTCACACTCCTCTTTTAGACCTCAGCCTCATCCTCGTTGCAAATTCAGGCCCGCGTTTGCTACACCATACGACCGTCAAGCCCTCTTCCCGACCTCCAGTGGTCCTCCTGCTTCCCTGCTCACGTCTCACGCACAGGTGAGGTCCCGGCCCTCGGAACGATTCAGTTATGGGCCGCTTCTTCCGCCAGGGTCGCTCCACGGCTCCAGTAACTCAGCCGCTGTTCAGCAGTCTCTGTGGCCCGCTTCACAGCTTCGCAGCGTATACGAGGCCGCATTTGGGTGGTACTATTTTTCCACTCATCCCAGGCTCCGCTTTTCAAGGCGTCAACACCTCTTTACTGGTCTATGGGTCGCTTGAGTATCTACGACCCGTCTTCAGGCACTACTTCTGGTGCTCAGCTGCGGCAGACTCTGCTGCCCCTTCGATCCTCCCGGCCTCCACACACTGTGCTAACCTCCTGGCTCCGCCATTGCGCTCCGGCTCCCAGTGCTGATATCGGTCAGCGGGATGTCGACTGCTTCTCCCCGCTAGTAGACACTATTTCTGCCCCATTGCTTTGGTGCCTTGAATGAGCTGGAGGCCATTTCAAAGTCTTTTTTGTATTACAATTCCTTACTCACAAACGGTAGCCCACAGGTCCAGGATCACGCGCTGGCTTCTGAACAAGGAGATGGGCCGTCCTGTCTGAAGCCACAGCTTTCGCCCACAGCTACGCATACAACTTTATGCCAAGGTTCATTACGGCTGTGCAGGGGAAGTCTCCGATAATTTCCCTAGCTAACTGGTTCTTGCCTTAAAGTCAAAATAGTCCAATTTGTGTCTGCCTTGGCTCTGCGCGGCTCAAGGTGAAAGCAGCGGGAGAGCGGCCCTAGTCACTGGCTCCGCTCGCTCAACTCGATGTAAGGCAAGTGATAGAGCCGGGGGAACCGGGAGCGGGGATCGGGAGCAGGAGCAGGGGAACAACCTGCTGCCAAATCAATCCGCTCAAACCGGCTTAACGCAGCTCGGCCCCAGCTCAACCCCATCTCCTCTGGTCACCGGCTCTTGACCCGGCACCAGCACCGATCGCAGCTTCCCTCCATTTTCACTCTGGCTTCACCCTGCTCCGCTCCGGCTGTAAGCTCCTCCTTTAAGATACATAACAGTTGTGACTATATCTGTGACTCATTGTTTATGTCATTCTGTCAGTATCAAACTACCTATTTTAGTGCATCTGTCCTTTTCTTCTGAGCAATGTGTGAGTAAAGTCTACATATCACACTTGAAAATTGGATACATCGCTATATACAAGCATACATTGCTCTGTTACTCAGCATGTACATGCATCTGTAAGTTCCTAAAAGTGAAAACAACAAATCTCACTTTTTCAAAGCACAAAACCTTTTCTTAATGGCATACCTTCATAATTTCTTAAATATTTCTTGTGTCTTTAAAACATATGTTCAGCATTTTTCAAAGAAAAGTTACACATCAAGTGAAGATAGCATAATAGCTCTCAACATACATTCTGCAATATTAACTGTCCTCAATTTTAAACACAGCATGCTTAAAGAAATAAGCCACCCTCAGCACATATATGAACTTTTCAACAGCTTTAAAGAACTTAGATCACCATGTAAATAGATATGTGATTTTATGATAGATACTCACCTTCAGGTCATCTTACTTAAAATATATAGTTCTCTACATCTTTAAGTATACTCAAGAGTCTCATCGCATACATAAATATCTGCCACAAGAAAAAATATATCTCACCATCTAACCCTATGAAAGCGGTCATATAAGTTAAAAAACACATAGACAGTCACTTCCTAATACATACCTAATGAGTATTACTACTTTATAATTCATATACAGGTGTAGCCCTTTTTTTTATTCATGACTACACTACTCCTGTTTAATAATGTGACAAAAAAGTACTACAATTCCCAGAATGCAAATAACATAGATCTGTCTGTTCTGCACATGTGGTTTAGTCAATTAAAATGTTGTCATTTTTAAAAGCATTGCTCATTTTAACTGTCAACTGTACTAACATCTTAAACGTATACCCTCTGCCAGATACAGTGCATCTGACACTTTATTTTTTTTCATAGAACTGTGATACTCTTTTTTATCAAACTCCCATAAACATCTTCATTTAAATAATGTAAAGAAATGTACATACCAGTGAATTGAGTTCATAGATTATATTGTTGTTTTAGCTCTTTCTGGACATTTTTTACACCGTTAGGATTTGTAAAAACTTATCACAAGAATAGTACCCCACTCTCAAACAAAGCAACTATATAATGGCAACCTCTTCAACTTTCAACTCTATGATCATAAGAAAGGCAACACTTGAAATCATGTCTTTCATTTTAGACTACCCTATCTCCACTTGTTAGTGTCTGTTAACCCTTCCCCCCCTTTCAAAAAGCGATTATTGTCTGTGCGTGTTCACAATGTTTTTGCGTTCATTGCAGAGTAATTGCAAAAAAACCAGGAGTCCAAACCTATACTTAGCATCAGTTTTTAAAGATTTAAATACTTTACAACAGTTTATTACATATTTCTGAATTGGTCATTAAAGGTCATTATTGTTTAAATTGTGTCATAACTCTTCAACTTTTAAAAAAATGTTCTGCTTCTTTAACACCCTTCCCCCCAAATAAACCCTTAGATGAGCTTGTGTAGCAACCAATTTGAACCATTAGGTCACATGTTGACAGCACGTTCTAGAAAAACGCAAAGCAAAAGCAGGAATGCAATAGCCACAATTGCATTAAAAAATGAGAACTATATAATTTATTCTAACCTTCACACTACATATATCAATATCTCAATAGCTCTATAAACATTAATCAGTTCTCAATATCTCTATAACACTGTGTATTAATGATTCACTGGGTTGTGTGAGTGGGTACATAAGTCTCCAAGTGTGTCTGTGATTGGCTGCATGAGTTCTTCAGTAGGATTATAAGTGGGTGCATAAGTCCCTGAGTGGATATATGAGTGGGTGTGTGAGTGTGTGAGTCGGTATGTAAATAGGTGTATGAGTGTTTGAGTAGGTATGTGAATGGGTACATGAGTCTGTGACAGTATCTATGAATGCATGCATAAGTGTCTGAGTGGGTCTGTCTATCAGTGAATATGTAGTGGAAGTATACGCCTTTCAGTGGGTCTGTGAGATGGTAAGTGAGTGGCTGAGTGTGGTGAGTGGCTGAGTAAGTCTGTGACTGGGTGGGTCTCTGAGTAGGTCTGTAAGGGGTATATAAGTCTTTGACTATCTATGTGAGTCGGAGCATGAGTCTCTGAGTACATCTGTGAGTGGATGCATGACAGTCTGAATGCTTAAGTGAGTACACACATGAATCTCAGGATATGTGAGTAGCTACATGAGTCTGTGACTGTAAATAGTGGGGGTTTGTATATAGCTATAGATTATTTTTCTTTCATATCTCCACCAATATTCACACACAGGGTCTGGCCCTATATATATACATATATATATATATATTCACAGAAAAAACCATAGGTTATAGTGGATATATAGTTAGGAATTTGCATTTACAAAACCTTGAAAATTCAATGAAAAAACCATTGGTTTTAGGCCATATATAGTTAGGAATTTGCATTTACAAAACCTTGAAAATTCAATGAAAAAACCATTGGTTTTAGGCCATATATAGTTAGGGATTTGCATTTACAAAACCTTATTTTACTCGCATAAAACCATTGAAATTCCATATATAGTTATAAGCGCTAACTATATATCGCGCACCCGCAATCCACTGCTGATGATGTCACATATTACATCATTCATGACATGGTTAGTGACATCACTGATGACATCACTGATGACATCTCAAATGACATCACTGATGACATCACTGATTACAACATCCAGTGACTGTATGTTTCTGTAAAGTTAAAATATGTTTTACATATTGAAGAATGAGTGGATATATAAGTGTCTGGTTGAAGGATTTACTAGGTGCATGACTGACTGACTGATTGAGTGAGTGATTAAATGTGTCTCACTGAGTGCATGGGTTAGTGACTAAACTGTTTTAATTTGTGCATCATTATATCTGTTGTTCTACAAACTGCTGCATATGTTGATCAGTAGCTATATGAGTAACTGTGTGGGTTACTGATTGGTTGTCCAAGTATTTGTATGGGAAACTGAGTGTGTGTGTATGGGTGGCTGGAAGGTGTGTGACTCTGTACATAGATGTGTGAATAGTTGATTCACTATATGTATAGATTCAAAAGTGCATGTGCAAACAGCTGTATGGGCGGTTGACTGTGCATGAGTGTATTAGTGAGTGAATGGATATCTCAGTGCTACATGTCAAATTAAGTACATATGTAAAACACAGTACATGTGAGAGTTGACATCTATAAATAACTGTGCATAAGAGCCAGTGAATGTGTGAGTGGCTGTATGGATCATTGTGAACATGTATCAGAGATTGTATAAGAGAGTAAAGTAAATATGTGTTAGTATATGTTTGAATAAGTAAGGTGTGTATAACTGTATAGTTGAGAAAATGGAGGTGTGATTGATTTTTGGGATAACTGACTAGGTGTGTGAGTAACTCCATGGATGAGTGACAGTCTGTGACTGTCTGTTTACACTGATTGTATCTAAGATTATATTAGAGTCTGAAGAGGTTCATGGTATTATCACATGAATGATATCATCGGTGATGTTATCAGTCATGTCAAATGAGATGTTTTCAGTGATTTTATCAGTGATGTCATTTGAGATGTCATCAGTGATGTCATCAGTGATGTCACTAACCATGTCATGAATGATGTAATATGTGACATCATCAGCAGTGGATTGCGGGTGCGCGATATATAGTTAGCGCTTATAACTATATATGGAATTTCAATGGTTTTATGCGAGTAAAATAAGGTTTTGTAAATGCAAATCCCTAACTATATATGGCCTAAAACCAATGGTTTTTTCATTGAATTTTCAAGGTTTTGTAAATGCAAATTCCTAACTATATATGGCCTAAAACCAATGGTTTTTTCATTGAATTTTCAAGGTTTTGTAAATGCAAATTCCTAACTATATATCCACTATAACCTATGGTTTTTTCTGTGAATTTCATTGGTTTTTTAATAGCAAATATGAAAAGCTTTAAAATGTCAAGTACGTGATAGATAAAAACATTTTCGTATTTATGCACGCTGATGTGCTTTGAACGCTGCCCCCCTCCCCTCTTTTCTCTTAGTAGTACTCTCTCTTTGCAGATAGTGAAGAGTAGTTAACGCAGGCCTTTACCCCCGTTGTAATCCGTCCTGCCTGCTTGTCTCTCCATTTGATTGATTTCATGAGGGCTGCAAGACAGCTCGGCTCCGTCACCCATCCCGCCCAAAATAACGACAAACCCTATGCAAATATTAAAAATATAGACAACACACCAGCAAAGAAACAGGGTAAAACATTTTATTAAATAACTATTTACATAACGTTGGTTTATAAGATGATGTCAGTAGTGGACCGATGTGTGAATAGGTCGGAAGCAGCACAAGGCGCCAAGATCCGGATGGAAAGTCCTGGATATTGGGTGCCATAGTTCAGAGTTCTGAGTTTGAGCCTTTTTCAATGCCTGTGCTTTGTTGTTTCCCCTCCATCAAAAACAAAAAAATATATAAAACTGTGCAAAAATACAAAAAAAACAAAAAATGTTTACAAAAGCAGTGCTTGTAAGACTGTCTGAAGCTTATTTCCACCTACTGCAGCTTCACTATTCTCAAAGTAAGTGAGGGTCGTTTGTGGACCTGACTGCATTTGAAAACAATGTTATATGGTACCTCCCTAAACCGCTTGACGGAGGCCCCAGAGGGGCGGTGTGATGACACGGACTCGGAGAAGACGCTTGGCTCCGACCCCCTCCCCAAGTCTTATAGCACTGGTGTAGCCTGAGATCGCCCCCGACATAGGCGGCCGGCTCCCGGGGTCCGGCGGAACTTTTTGCCTTTTGATGACTCTTTTATTCTGGACTTTGTCCCACAATCCGTTTGACCTGATGACACGCTGTAGTGGGGCGCCCCTTTACCGTTTTAGTTGCCATTCCGCCCGCTTTTGCTACACTGTGCCTCTTCCGCCATTCAGCTGTTTACCGCCCGCTCTTGCGACTACAGCGTCGCGCTCACCATGTAGTTAAGTTGCTCCCGCTCTTGCGGTGCAGCGATAGGCGGCTGCCACAGGACTCTCAAAATGGCGGCCGGCTCTTCGGTTTTGGGCCTGGTCCACTAAAATGGCCCTGGGACACCTTGGAACTCGGACGCTTCCCTGATAGGGCTTGGGTCCCATTCTCGAAAGCGTCCCCTCAGCCGTGAAGATTCTACAAAAGTCTTGGGGGCCCCCGACTCCCGCAGGCTTCTGGTGGGGAGCGGCTGCCATGATTGCTCGTGGAATGGCCACGACGGAGCTACGAGATGGTAGTGCTCTCATGCTGACGCCAGCTTTAGTCTGAAACATCCAGAAACACTGTAGACTACCAATTCGATCAGTTCCGGTAGCGCCCCAACATGACCCGGAAGAGAAGAACTTGCCCTCCCCTCTTTGACTGATGGTTCTTGTTGCCTGTCCCCTCTGTTGTCATTTACCAGAACTTTTTGGACTGCTGAAAGGGGTTGTGTTCCGAACGCTGGTTGGTGGAGACATTTTGACTATATTCTTGACCTACGTTGTCGCGTAATGCGTTATATGACACGCCGCGTTACCGCACCCGGAAGTGATCCGAGGCGCGGCGCGCAGCGCGTAACGTAAGCATAACAGGTCATGTGACTTGTTAATAAAACTTTTCATTGGTTCATTTTACTTTTGTTAATTTAATGATGAAAAGCTTGGTCATATGACCTAAAAATTACGCTTTTTATTGTTTTCGAACAATATTTTTTTTTCAAACATATGTTATAATATTCCAGGCTAATGTACTTTCCCGGAAAATTTACAACTGTCCTGCAAGTAAAATATATTCCTTTTTCGAGAAAAAGGGCGTTTCTTCGTTCCATGACGGAGCCGTTGAGTAAAAGAGACTGGGCCTGCTGTCTTAGTCGCCGATACGCCTGATTATCAGATTCTCATCGATCACTTTATGTTGCAGGAGTAGAAAACACAACTGCCCTTGACCATTTATCTTTACTACGTTCCTACATATTATACCTTTTATCCGTCATGTAATTGGACTGCTTTATTTCACTTGCCTTTTACTGATTCGAAAACAGTGACTAAAAGTAAAAACTTTACCAATGTAAATACTACTACCGTGTTTGATTTAAAAACCTTTATTGTGAAAATGTCAGTATACAAATACGGGCCTATAACCACCTGGGCCGGCCACGGAGCAAACTGAAATCGTATATGATGAGGAGACATTTACACTGTAGAGGAACGTAACGAGCGGGCCATTAGGTTGCAAGAACTAAGGTGTCTAACAGTTGCGGAATCGGTGGACGTACATTTTGTAATTAAAATAAGACAGGGCCACTTACAATAAAATTTTCTAGATATACATTTGCGGGCAAGGAGTTACGAGTCCCATTTATACCGGCGCCATTTTGGGCGAGGCCGAGCAGGTCCAAGATATAGTCAAAATGTCTCCACCAACAATAGGCCAGACCAGAACCCCTTTCGGCCCTTTATGCTACAAGATGGTGTCTTCCATTCAGAAAATATTGTTGGCAGCATTTTGAAAGGAAAGATAAACAGCCGTTCTCCTAGTGAGTCTCACATTGTTACATTTAGGAAGAATGTTGAAGAGTAATATGTGGAAAATCTGAAGCCATTTTTCTACAAACTCTCAATCAGCCTAAGTCATGGGCGATCTTTGTCCACACCAGGGCAATAGTGAAGCTGCAGCAGGTGCAAAAGAGCTTCAGACAGTCTTACAAGCACTGCTTTTCGAAACATTTTTTTGTATTTTTGCACACTTTTATATATTTTTTTGTTTTTGATGGAGGGGAAACAACAAAAAACAGGCATTGAAAAAAGCTCAACAGTGCAGGGCGCCTTGTGCTGCTTCCGACCTATTCACACATCGGTCCACTACTGACATCACCTCATAAGCCAACGGGGCACCCCACACTGACTTTCGGCGCAGCATTGTAGGATGGCCACACCAGTGCGGCAACTTGCTGGACACCACCTCGGTGCCATCCGGATCTCGGAGCGTTCGAGTCACTGTACCGCAAGAGTGACCGGAACTCAGCTGGTCACGCCGTCTTTCGGCGCAGCATTGTAGGATGGCCACACCAGTGCGGCAACTTGCTGGACACAACCTCGGTGCCATCCGGATCTCGGCGCGTTCGACTCACTGTACCGCGAGAGTGACCGGAACTCAGCTGGACACGCCGTCTTTCGGCGCAGCATTGTAGGATGGCCACACCACTGCAGCAATTTGCTGGACACCACCTTGGGCAACAGTGAAGCTGCAGCAGGTGCAAATAAGCTTCAGATAGTCTTACAAGCACTGCTCAGAACTCTCAACTATGGCACTCAATATCCAGGACTTGCCATTCGGATCTTGGCGCCTTGTGCTGGTTCCGACCTATTCACACATCGGTCCACTACTGACATCACCTCATAAGCCAACGGGGCACCCCACGCCGACTTTCGGCACAGCATTGTAGGATGGCCACACCAGTGCGGCAACTTGCTGGACACAACCTCGGTGCCATCCGGATCTCGGCACGTTCGACTCACTGTACCGCAAGAGTGACCGGAACTCAGCTGGACACGCCGTCTTTCGGCGCAGCATTGTAGGATGGCCACACCAGTGCGGCAATTTGCTGGACACCACCTCGGTGCCATCCGGATCTCGGCGCGTTCGAGTCACTGTACCGCAAGAGCGGGAGAAACTCAGCTGGACACGCCGTCTTTCGGCGCAGCATTGTAGGATGGCCACACCAGTGCGGCAATTTGCTGGACACCACCTCGGTGCCATCCGAATCTCGGCGCGTTGTGCTGCCTTCGGCCTATTCGCACATCGGTCCGCTACTGACGCCGCCTCACGTGCCAACGGATTTTCTACGCTTTTTGTAGCCCTATGCCGCATAACAGGTCATGTGACTTGTTTATAAAACTTTTCATTGGTTCATTTTACTTTTAGTTTCCTAAAGATGGAAGGCTTGGTCATATGACCTAAAAATAACACTTTTCATTGGTTTAGAACATTTTTTTTTCCCAAACGATGAAAGCCCCACCTTGTTTCTGGATCATTCAGACTGAAGCTGGCGTCAGCATGAGAGCACCACCATCTCGTGGCTCCGTCGTGGTCATTCCGCGAGCAATCATGGCAGCCGCTCCCCACCGGAAGCCTGCGGGAGTCGGGGGCCCCCAAGACTTTTGTAGAATCTTCACGGCTGAGGGGACGCTTTTCGAGAATGGAGCCCAAGCCCTAGCAGGCAAGCGTCCGAGTTCCAAGGTGTCCCAGGGCCATTTCAGTGGACCAGGCCCAAAACCGAGGAGCCGTCCGCCATTTTAAGAGCCATGTGGCAGCCGTCTATCGCTGCACTGCAAGAGTGGGAGCAACTCAACAACATGGTGAGCGAGACGCTGTAGCCGCAAGAGCGGGCGCAACTCAGCTAGATGGCCGCCACCTGGGGAGGCCCGTTCACGCCGCCTCCCCCCCCGGGGCGCCGCACGCCAATTTTCGGAGCAGCATTGTAGGATACCAAAACCAGTGCGGCAGTTTACTGGACATCACCTGGGTGCCTGTCGTACATGTTGTGTCAGCCATGGGACACTGGACACAGTCCCATCAACATCTCAACGCGTTCTGCTGCCTTGGGACTATTCGCACAACAGACCGCTACTGACGAGGCCTCCCCCCGCACCACCCGGGACGCCCCACGCTGTTTTTCTGTGCTGCATTGTAGGATCCCAAAACCAGTGCGGCACCCAGGCGACATCACCTGGGTGCCGTCCAGAACTCTGCACGTTGTGCTGCCTTGGGACTATTCGCACAAAAGACAGCTTCTAACCATTGTTGCTTTTTGAGTTGAAAAATGTTTAAATGTTTTTAGTTTTTGTTCCGTTCATTATAGTTAAAAGTTAATAAAGTTTTATAATCTTACTTTCTTGGAGTGTTATCTATTTTTTAAAAAACGGGTGAATAGGGCCTTGAATCGGGTTATTGTCATGTGTGGGCTTTGGAAGTGTGCTGCTGCAGGATCGGACATTTCAAACTCAAATGCACGTTCTTTTTCTTACCTTTCCGAAGCATGGAGCGCAATAGCAGGCAGAGAAAGGGTGATGCACGTGTTGAACACTACCTGACCTGGCAAGTTGCTGGCAGTGCCCCCCCGCCCGCTCCTGAAAGAGGGCACACACACACCGCCGCCCCGAGTACTTCACAAATCTTTAAAAGACCATGCGCTTGTTCATGAGGCTTAAATGGTTTATCACCTCTTCTAGAACTCCTGCATCGACCCTCTGACGTTTCCTGGAAAAATTACCATGTAACACAATACCAAGCCCTGTCAGCTGAAACCCCCAAGGAATCGTGGGGCATATTATCAAGAGGGTTTATCTCCGCTTTTTTGGCTTTAAAAGCCATGAAAGCGGAGATAAAATTATCTCCCTATTACCAAGCTGTCGCTAACACCAGTTAGTGACAGCTAAAAGGAGATAGCGACCATCTTGGGCCCCGCTTTGCATGTCAGTGATACTTATCACTAATGACATGCAAAGTGGCGTGCCAAGATGTTAGCGACTGGAAACAGTCCCTAACATCGCTATCTCCTATTACCAACTTTTGGAGATATTCGCGCTAAGCGCGAATATCTCCAAAATGTAACACCTGCCCTGAGCAGTTCTTAGCCATGTTATCCAATGGGAGGTGGATAACATGGCTAAGAGCATTTGCTCGATAATACATGAATATCGCTGACTTTTCTGCGATAATAGCAAGGTTTATCTGCGATAAAAATCGCCGATGTGCGGCGATAATTTTTGTCTCTAAACAAGTTAGAGACAAAAGTTATCGCTAGTTGTTCGTGATATGCCCCCGGGTTTTTGCTTGCAGAAATCGGGAGGCGGGAGACTAGCACTGAAATCAGTAGTCACACGCCTGAATCGGGAGGGTTGGCATGTCTGAATTCTCTACAGCTGGGGCCATAAACTACATCCGCAGGGGTAGGTGATAGCCTGGGACCAGCCTGACATCTAAAATGGCTGCCGTGCACGACAAAATTGTGGCATTGGAAAAAAGGCAAGATGGCGCAGCCGCTGGAAGAGATGTATCAACATATATCAGCCTCCTCAGCCACCCTCAGGAAACATAGGGGATTAGGATACGTCTCCCGCACCCCCTTATACCTAGTAATTTAATTAACGAAGCACAAAATGGCGAATTCCCGTTTCGCTACCAGTTTGCGGCCCAGTTCGCGGCCCGTGAAGCGCTTCTACCGTGAAAAATCATTTTTTTTTTATTTTCCCCACGGGACCCTTTAATAACCCCAACAACATTCCTAGGGGGTCAAGAGGGTGATACCTTGCCCCCTTTCATTAAATTCCCCCTTCGTTTTTCACCTCTTCTTCTCTCTCGATCCTACCGAGAGACAAGATGGCGGCCGCTCCGGACTGTCACGCAGCAAAAAAAAAAAAAAGCTCACGCACAGCCGCTGGAAGAGATGTATCAACATATATCAGCCTCCTCAGCCACCCTCAGGAAACATAGGGGATTAGGATACGTCTCCCGCACCCCCTTATACCTAGTAATTTAATTAACGAAGCACAAAATGGCGAATTCCCGTTTCGCTACCAGTTTGCGGCCCAGTTCGCGGCCCGTGAAGCGCTTCTACCGTGAAAAATCATTTTTTTTTTCTTTTCCCCACGGGACCCTTTAATAACCCCAACAACATTCCTAGGGGGTCAAGAGGGGGATACCTTGCCCCCTTTCATTAAATTCCCCCTTCGTTTTTCACCTCTTCTTCTCTCTCGATCCTACCGAGAGACAAGATGGCGGCCGCTCCGGACTGTTTAGAATGTTGACAGACACCGGAGAGCCAATCAGCTTTCTGCGCGCAAAGTTCCGAAACGCGAAAAGTAAGCGGACCGGATCGCTGCCCGGAGCGCTGTTACAGATATATATCTTGATTTAAACGTTAATTTCTCAAAATCCACTGAAGCACATATATTGAGACCTAGCAAAGGCACATCGGGCTAACAGTCCCTACAATTTTGCCAAGTTTCGTGCAAATCCATTCAGCCGTTCGAGCTAAAAGTGAGTCCAACCGCCCTATGGAAATTAACATGGGAAAAACGCGTTTTGGGACCCCCCTTTTTTCTCGGCCCCCCCTTGACGAAACCCCCCCAAATTTTCAGGGGCTGCTCAGAAACAAAATGTTCCATTGTCCTGAAAATTTCAGCCGATTCCGTCCACAAACGCTAAAGTTATTAGACATAGAATTTTCAGAAATGCCATAGGGAAAAAATCCTAACTATATATAACGACTGGCGACCGCCAGTAGGTAATATATTTATATATATATATATATATATATATATATATATATATATATATATATATATATATATATATATATTCAATGAAAAAACCATTGGTTTTAGGTCATATATAGTTAGGGATTTGCATTTAGAAAACCTTATTTTACTCGCATAAAACCATTGAAATTCCATATATAGTTATAAGCGCTAACTATATATCGCGCACCCGCAATCCACTGCTGATGATGTCACATATTACATCATTCATGACATGGTTAGTGACATCACTGATGACATCACTGATGACATCTCAAATGACATCACTGATGACATCACTGATTACAACATCCAGTGACTGTATGTTTCTGTAAAGTTAAAATATGTTTTACATATTGAAGAATGAGTGGATATATAAGTGTCTGGATGAAGGATTTACTAGGTGCATGACTGACTGATTGAGTGAGTGATTAAATGTGTCTCACTGAGTGCATGGGTTAGTGACTAAACTGTTTTAATTTGTGCATCATTATATCTGTTGTTCTACAAACTGCTGCATATGTTGATCAGTAGCTATATGAGTAACTGTATGGGTTATTGATTGGTTGTCCAAGTATTTGTATGGGAAACTGAGTGTGTGTGTATGGGTGGCTGGGAGGTGTGTGACTCTGTACATAGATGTGTGAGTAGTTGATTCACTATATGTATAGATTCAAAAGTGCATGTGGAAACAACTGTATGGGCGGTTGACTGTGCATGAGTGTATTAGTGAGTAAATGGATATCTCAGTCCTACATGTCAAATTAAGTACATATGTAAAACACAGTACATGTGAGAGTTGACATCTATAAATAACTGTGCATAAGAGCCAGTGAATGTGTGAGTGGCTGTATGGATCATTGTGAACATGTATCAGAGATTGTATAAGAGAGTAAAGTAAATATGTGTTAGTATATGTTTGAATAAGTAAGGTGTGTATAACTGTATAGTTGAGAAAATGGAGGTGTGATTGATTTTTGGCATAACTGACTAGGTGTGTGAGTAACTCCATGGATGAGTGACTGTCTGTTTACACTGATTGTATCTAGGGTTATATTAGAGTCTGAAGAGGTTCATGGTATTATCACATGAATGATATCATCAGTGATGTGATCAGTCATGTCAAATGAGATGTTATCAGTGATGTCATCAGTGATGTCATCAGTGATGTCACTAACCATGTCATGAATGATGTAATATGTGACATCATCAGCAGTGGATTGCGGATGCGCGATATATAGTTAGCGCTTATAACTATATATGGAATTTCAATGGTTTTATGCGAGTAAAATAAGGTTTTCTAAATGCAAATCCCTAACTATATATGACCTAAAACCAATGGTTTTTTCATTGAATTTTCAAGGTTTTGTAAATGCAAATTCCTAACTATATATGGACTATAACCTATGGTTTTTTCTGTGAATTTCAATGGTTTTTTAATAGCAAATATCAAAAGCTGTCAAATGTCAAGTACGTGATAGGTAAAAACGTTTTCGTGTTTATGCACGCTGATGTGCTTTGAAGGCTGCCCCCCCCCCACTCCCCTCTTTTCTCTTAGTAGTACTCTCTCTTTGCAGATAGTGAACGGTAGTTAACGCAGACCTTTACCCCTGTTGTAATCCGTCGTACCTGCTTGTCTCTCCATTTGATTGATTATTATCCAAGCATTTACTGTTTTACAATTGGTTCTCTTTGGATCATTCTCTATTTACAAACAAGCACAAAGTCGCAATACTCTGTTTAGTCTTTGCAGATAGTGAAAAAATCGTGAAAAAAAATAAAAGTAATCGAGCAAAATCAGTAGACCACTAATTCGATCTCTTTTTGACCTCGGTAAAATACAAACATTAGGAATAACCCTTCATGAGAAATACGAAAATAGTGAAATGAACTGAGCTCCACACCATGAGGGCTGCAAAACAGCTCGACTCCGCCACCCACACCGCCCAAAATAACGACAAACCCTATGCAAATATTATAAATATACACAACACACCAGCAAAGAAACAGAGTAAAACATTTTATTAAATAACTATTTACATAACTATTTTATACTTTTTATTGCCCGATCCGGCTAGCTCAATCGATCGAGCATGAAACTCATGCACTGATAACAAGCGTTGAGAGTTTGTAGAACGATGGCTTCAGATTTTCCACATACGGTGTAGTGGCGCGAACTGGGAGGGGGCGTTTGGATTCTACCCCTTCTCCAATGTGATAAGGTGCCTCCCTAAACCGCTTGACGGAGGCCCCCGAGGGGCGGTGAGATGGCGCGGACTGAGAGGGGGCGCTTGGCTCCTGCCCCCTCCCCAAGTCGTGTTGCCCTGGTGAGGCCTGAGATCGCCCCCGGCATAGGCGGCCGGCTCCCGGGGTCCGGCGGAATTTTTTCCCTTTTGAAGAATCTTCCATTCTGGACCTTGTCCCACAATCCGTTTGACCTGAAGACACGCTGTCGTGGGACGCCCCTTTACCGTTTTAGTTGCCATTCCGCCCGCTTTTGGTACTCTGTGCCTCTTCTGCCATTCAGCTGTTTACCGCCCGCTCTTGCGACTACAACGTCTCGCTCACCATGTAGTTGAGTTGCTCCCACTCTTAAGATTTAACCGAACTTTTTGGACTGCTGAAAGCGGTTGTATTCCGACCGCTGGTTGGTGGAGACATTTTGACTATATTCTGGACCTGCATTGTCGCGTAATGCGTCATATGACGTGATGCGTTAGCGCACCCGGAAGTGCTCCGCTGCGCAAGGCGCAGCTTCCCGGAAACGATCCAGAGCGCGCCGCGCAGCGCGTAACGTAAGCATAACAGGTCATGTGACTTGTTAATAAAACTTTTCATTGGTTCATTTTACTTTTCTTTTCCTAATTATGTAAGACTAGGTCATGTGACCTGAAAATAACACTTTTCATTGGATTAAAACATTTTTTTTCCCAAACGATGAAAGCCCCACCTTGTTTCTGGATGTTTCAGACTGAAGCTGGCGTCACCATGAGAGCACCACCATCTCGTAGCTCCGTCGTGGCCATTCCGCAAGCAATCATGGCAGCCGCTCCCCACCGGAAGCCTGCGGGAGTCGACGGCCCCCAAAACTTTTGTACAATCTTCAAGGCTGAGGGGACGCTTTCGAGAATGGAACCCAAGCCCTGGCAGACAAGCGTCCGAGTTCCAAGGTGTCCCAGGGCCATTTTACTGGACCAGGCCCAAATCCGAAGAGCCGACCGCCATTTTAAGAGTCCTGTGGAAGCCGCCTATCGCTGCACCGCAAGAGTGGGAGCAACTCAACTACATGGTGAGCGAGACGCTGTAGCCGTAAGAGCGGGCGCTAAACAGCTGAATGGCGGAAAAGGCACAGTGTAGCAAAAGCGGGCGGAATGGCGACTGAAACGTTAAAGGGGCGCCCCACTACAGCAGACAAGCCTCCGCCATGTGCTTCAAAACTGCATATGTATCTCGTGATATCAAGGTTGGGCAACCAGTACACAACAAGCAGTTACGAGTCCCATTTACACCGGCGCCATTTTGGGCGCGGCCGGGCAGGTCCAGGATCTACTGAAGCTTAACAAATGAGGCTGACGTCTCTGAAGCAGTTGACCAACAGCAGGACATAGCAAATAAACATGAACTCTCTAAAGCTGTTAACTCACTGCAGAACAAAACAAGTGAACCTGAAACCTCTGAAATAATTGTCGCTGAAAAGAACAACACACAAAACTCTGTAGAGCCTGAAGAAAAAAAAAACAGAAGGGCACTGTAGTTTCAGACACACTTAACACTAATGACTAAACAAAGATATCGTCTGTTTATGAAGCAGTTATCATCTTGACAGAATTGACAAAGAAGTGTACAGACACCAATGCTATTAAGAAACACAAGGAAATCCTAACGCATCAGCATTCTCGGAAGAGGCTGACACAGATAACATCTTAAGGAACAAAGAAAGACCTGTTCACTCTTGACACCCCAGGTGCTGTGTATGTTGCACTATAGTGCTGCATTGAGAAAACGGACAACCCTATTGATGTGGATTTTTCATTATTGCTTATTGTAAAGAAATGGCGACTCCCCCCTTTAGCAGATTAGCTAAATGTTTGCGTAATTTAGGCATAAAAGTTATATTATTGTTGTTGTTGTTGTTATCGTTATAGTTCTGGTTAATTTCAAAAAATGGTTAAATATATTTACAGTTTTTGTTGCGTTCGTTATATTTAAATGTTAATAAAGTTTTAAAATCTAACTTTGTTGGAGTGCTATATATGTTTAAAAAATCGGGTGAATGGGGCCTTGAATCGGGTTATTGTCATGTGTGGGCTTTGCAAGTGTACTGCTACAAGATCGGACATTTCAAACTCAAATGCACGTTCTTTTTCTTACCTTTCCGAAGCATGGAGCGCAATAGCAGGCAGAGAAAGGGTGATGCACGTGTTGAACACTGCCTGGCCTGCAAATTGCTGGCAGTGCCCCCCCGCCCGCTCCTGAAAGAGGGCACGCACACACACCGCCGCCCCGAGTACTTCACAAATCTTTAAAAGACCATGCGCTTGTTCATGAGGCTTAAATGGTTTATCACCCCTTCTAGAACCCCTGCATCGACCCTCTGACGTTTCCTGGAAGAATTAGCACGTAACACAATACCAAGCCCTGTCAGCTGAAACCCCCGAGAAATCATGGGGCATATTATCAAGGGGGTTTATTTCCGCTTTTTTGGCTTTAAAAGCCAAAAAAAAAGAGATAAAATGATCTCCCTATTACCAAGCTGTCGCTAACACCAGTTAGTGACAGCTAAAAGGAGATAGCGACCATCTTGGGCCCCGCTTTGCATATCAGTGATATTTATCACTAATGACATGCAAAGTGGGCGTACCAAGATTTTAGCGACTGGAAACAGTCCCTAACCATCGCTATCTCCTATTACCAACTTTTGGAGATATTCGCGCTAAGCGCGAATATCTCCAAAACCTAACACCTGCCCTGAGCAGTTTTAGCCATGTTATCCAATGGGAAGTGGATAACATGGCTAAAAGCATTTGCTGGATAATGCATGAATATCGCTGACTTTTCAACGATATTCATGCATTGCGGCCGTTTTTTATCGCATTTGCGATAAACCTTGCTAATAGCAAGGTTTATGTGCAATAAAATTCGCCGAAGTGCGGCGATAATTTTTGTCTCTAAACAAGTTAGAGACAAAAATTACCGCTAGTTGTTGGTAATATGCCCCCGGGTTTTTCCTTGCAGGAATCGGGAAGCGAAAGACTAGCACTGAAATCAGTAGTCTCACGCCTGAATCGGAAGGGTTGGCATGTCTGCATACTCTACAGCTGGAGCCATAAACTACATCCGCAGGGCTAGGTGATAGCCTAGGTCCGGCCTGGACAATCGGACACAGAGGAAGAGGAGTGTCAGAGGGTGCGGTAGTGAATAGGGTGAAAGGGAGGTGTCGGGCGGGAGCAGCGCAGATGGGGGGAAGTATATGTCCCATGCATGAGAGAGAGAGCGGGGGTGACCAGTGCGTGGGGGAGATGCTTGCGAGGGTGGGGAGCCATGCTGAGGATCGGCGGCGTGCAGAGAGTGGCCCTGGTCAAGGCATCTAAAATGGCTGCCGTGCACGACAAAATTGTGGCATTGGACAAAAACGCAAGATGGCGCAGACAATGTTTATCAATAAGGATTCATTTATAACAAAATATTTACTCGCAGTGACAAAATGGTGGTCAACACTTCCTGATTTCCATCAAATCGAACGTTAACAAACGTCACGCAGCAAAAAAAAAAAAAAAAAGCTCACGCACAGAGCAGTTTTTAGCCATGTTATCCAATGGAAGGTGGATAACATGGCTAAGAGCATTTGCTGGATAATGCATGAATATCGCTGACTTTTCAGCGATATTCATGCATTGTGGCCGATGTGCGGTGATAATTTTTGTCTCTAAACAATTAAAACGAAGCACAAAATGGCGAATTCCCGTTTCGCTACCAGTTTGCGGCCCAGTTCGCGGCCCGTGAAGCGCTTCTACCGTGAAAAATCATTTTTTTTTATTTTCCCCACGGGACCCTTTAATAACCCCAACAACATTCCTAGGGGGTCAAGAGGGGTATACCTTGCCCCCTTTCAATAAATTCCCCCTTCGTTTTTCACCTCTTCTTCTCTCTCGATCCTACCGAGAGATAAGATGGCGGCCGCTCCGGACTGTTTAGAATGTTGACAGACACCGGAGAGCCAATCAGCTTTCTGCTCGCAAAGTTCCGTTTCGCGAAAAGTAAGCGGACCGGATCGCTGCCCGGAGCGCTGTTACAGATATATATCTTGTTTTGAACGTTAATTTCTCAAAAACTACTGGAGCACATATATTGAGACCTAGCAAAGGCACATCGGGCTAACAGTCCCTACAATTTTGCCAAGTTTCGTGCAAATCCATTCAGCCGTTCGAGCTAAAAGTGAGTCCAACCGCCCTATGGAAAAATGAATGGGAAAAACGCGTTTTGGGACCCCCCTTTTTTCTCAGCCCCCCCTTGACGAAACCCCACCAAATTTTCAGGGGCTGCTCAGAAACAGAATGTGCCATTTTCCTGAAAATTTCAGCCGATTCCGTCCTCAAACGCCAAAGTTATTAGACATAGAATTTTCAAAAATCCCATAGGGAAAAAATCCTAACTATATATACCTACTGGCGATAGCCAGTAGGTAATATATATATATATATATATATATATATATATATATATATATATATATATATATATATATATATATATATATATATATATATATATTCACTGAAAAAACCATAGGTTATAGACCATATATAGTTAGGGATTAGCATTTAAAAAACCTTATTTTATTTGCACAAAACCATTGAAATTCCATATATAGTTAGTTGCACTAACTATATATCGCGGACCCGCAATCCACTGCTAATGATGTCACATATTACATCATTCATGACATGGTCAGTGACATCACTGATGACATCACTGATGACATCTCAAATGACATCACTGATGACATCACTGATGACATCACTGATGACAACACCCAGTGACTGTATGTTTCTGTAAAGTTAAAATATGTCTTACATATTGAAGAATGAGTGGATGTATAAGTGCCTGGATGAAGGATTTAGTAGGTGCATGACTGACTGTATGAGAGAATGATTAAATGTGTCTCACTGAGTGTATGGGTTAGTGATTAAAGTGTCTTAATTTGGCAATCATTATTTATGTTGTTCTGTAAACTGCTGCATGTTTAAATCAGTAGCTATATCAGTAACTATATGGGTTATTGAATGGTTGCCCAAGTATTTGTATGGGAGACTGAGTATGTGTGTGGGTGGCTGGGAGGTGTATAACTCTGTGCATAGATGTGTGAGCAGTTGATTCCCTAGGTGTATGGGTTCAAAAGTGCATGTAGAAACAGCTGTATGGACAGTTGACTGTGTGCATGAGTATATTGGTGAGTGAATGGATATCTCAGTGCTACATGTCAAAGTAAGTACATATGTAAAACACACTCCATGTGAGAGTTGACATATATAAATAACTGAACATAAGAGCCAGTGAATGTGTGAGTGGCTGTATGAATCATTGTGAACTTGTATCAAGGATTGTATAAGAGAGTAAATATGTGTTACTATATGTTTGAATAAGTAAGGTGTGTATAACTGTATAGTTGAGGAAATGGAGATGTGATTGATTCTTTGCATGACTGACTAGGTGTGTGAGTAACTCCATGGATGTGTGACAGTCTGTGAGTGCCTGTTTACACTGAGTGTATCTAAGGTTATATTAGAGTCTGAAGATGTATTATCACATAAATGATATCATCAGTGATGTCATCAGTAATGTCAAATGAGATGTCAGTGATGTCATCAGTGATGTCATTTGAGATGTCATCAGTGATGTCATCAGTGATGTCATTTGAGATGTCATCAGTGATGTCACTGACCATGTCATGAATGATGTAATATGTGACATCATTAGCAGTGGATTGCGGGTCCGCGATATATAGTTAGTGCAACTAACTATATATGGAATTTCAATGGTTTTGTGCAAATAAAATAGGGTTTTGTAAATGCAAATTCCTAACTATATATGGTCTATAACCTATGGTTTTTTCAGTGAATTTCAATGGTTTTTTAAAAGCTAATATCTATAGCTGTAAAATATATTCTTTATTAAGTGACGTATCACGTAGCCCGTGAGACGCCTCATGATGCATCGCATAACCGTGACGTATCGTCTCTACAGCGCAAACCAAACCCAAAACGTAAGCGCGCCAGAACACGCTTAAAGATATATATATATTTTTTTAACCTTAATTAGACAAAATCCACACGTGCACATATCACAAACGTTCAAAAAACACAATATGTCGGACTCCCGTTACGCTGCCGGTTAGCTGCCCGGTTAACGTACCAGGAAGCACCTTTACCGCGAAAAATCGCAATTTTTTTTTCTTTTGCCCCGCAGGGAACTTTAATAGCCCCCTCATCAATCCTAGGGGTTCAGGAGGGGTCTGCCTTACCCCTTTCATTCATTTACACCTTTTTTTTTTCCACCTCTTGTCTCTTGATCCTACCGAGAGACAAGATGGCGGCCGCTCCGGACTGTTTACAATGTTGACAGCCAATCAGCTACTCCTCAGACTCCCGTTACACTGCCGGTTAGCTTCCCGGTTAGCTGTCCGGTTAGCTGCCCGGTTCGCGTACTAAGACGCGTCTCTACGGCGAAAAAATCGGATTTTTTTTTTTTTTTTTTTGGCCCCGCGTGGCTTTATAATATCCCCCTCATCAATCCTATGGGGTCAGAAGGGGTCTACCTTGCCCTCTTTCCTTCACTTCCCCCTTTGTTTTGGTCTCCTCTTGTCTCTCGATCCTACCGAGAGACAAGATGGCGGCCGCTCCGGACTGTTTACAATGTTGACAGCCAATCAGCTACTCCTCAGACTCCCGTTACACTGCCGGTTAGCTTCCCGGTTAGCTGCCCGGTTAGCTGCCCGGTTCGCTTACCAAGACGCGTCTCTACGGCGAAAAATCGGATTTTTTTTTTTTTTTTGGGGCCCCGCGTGGCTCTATAATATCCCCCTCATCAATCCTAGGGGGTCAGAAGGGTCTACCTTGCCCCCTTTCCTTCATTTCCCCCTTTGTTTTGGCCTCCTCTTGTCTCTTGATCCTACCGAGAGACAAGATGGCGGCCGCTCCGGACTGTTTAGAATGTTGACAGACACCGGAGAACCAATCAGCTTCGCTTCGCAAAGTTCCGATACGCGAAAAGTTCGCTAACCGGATCGCTACCCGGAGCGCTGTTACAGATATATATCTTGTTTTAAACGTTAATTTCTCAAAATCCACTGAAGCACATATATTGAGACCTAGCAAAGGCACATCGGGCTAACAGTCCCTACAATTTTGCCAAGTTTCGTGGAAATCCATTCAGCCGTTCGGGCTAAAAGTGAGGCCAACCGCCCTATGGAAATTAACATGGGAAAAACGCGTTTTGGGACCCCCCTTTTTTCTCGGCCCCCCCTT
This sequence comes from Lissotriton vulgaris, assembly GCF_964263255.1. NCBI lineage: Eukaryota > Metazoa > Chordata > Amphibia > Caudata > Salamandridae > Lissotriton > Lissotriton vulgaris. The sequence goes on from NC_141699.1 coordinate 810,207,382, forward strand.
GACGAACCCCCCCCCAAATTTCCAGGAGCTGCTCAGAAACAAAATGTGCCATTTTCCTGAAAATTTCAGCCAATTCCGTCCACAAACGCCAAAGTTATTAGGCATAGAATTTTCAGAAATCCCACAGAGAAAAAATCCTAACTATATATACCTACTGGCTATCGCCAGTAGGTAATATATATATATATATATATATATATATATATATATATATATATATATATATATATATATATATATATATATATTCACTGAAAAAACCATAGGTTATAGACCATATATAGTTAGGAATTCGCATTTACAAAACCTTATTTTACTCACACAAAACCATTGAAATTCCATATATAGTTAGTTGCACTAACTATATATCGCGCACCCGCAATCCACTGCTGATGATGTCACATATTACATCATTCATGACATGGTCAGTGACATCACTGATGACATCACTGATGACATCTCAAATGACATCACTGATGACATCTCAAATGACATCACTGATGACATCACTGATGACATCTCATTTGACATTACTGATCACATCACTGATGATATCATTCATGTGATAATACGATGAACCTCTTCAGACTCTAATATAACCTTAGATACAATCAGTGTAAACAGACACTCACAGACTGTCACTCATCCATGGAGTTACTCACACACCTAGTCAGTCATGCAAAGAATCAATCACACCTCCATTTCCTCAACTATACAGTTATACAAACTTTACTTATTCAAACATATACTAACACATATTTACTCTCTTATACAATCCCTGATACAAGTTCACAATGATCCATACAGCCACTCACACATTCACTGGCTCTTATGCACAGTTATTTATATATGTCAACTCTCACATGTACTGTGTTTTACATATGTACTTACTTTGACATGTAGCACTGAGATATCCATTCACTCACCAATACACTCATGCACACAGTCAACCGCCCATACAGCTGTTTCCACATGCACTTTTGAAACCATACATCTAGTGAATCAACTGCTCACACATCTATGCACAGAGTCATAAACCTCCCAGCCACCCACACACACACTCAGTCTCCCATACAAATACTTGGGCAACCAATCAATAACCCATATAGTTACTCATATAGCTACTTATCAACACATGCAACAGTTTACAGAACAACAGACATAATGATGCACAAATTAAGACAGTTTAGTCACTAACCCATGCACTCAGTGAGACACATTTAATCACTCACTCATACAGTCAGTCATGCACCTACTAAAACCTTCATCCAGACACTTATACATCCACTCATTCTTCAATATGTAAGACATATTTTAACTTTACAGAAACATACAGTCACTGGATGTTGTCATCAGTGATGTCATCAGTGATGTCATTTGAGATGTCATCAGTGATGTCATCAGTGATGTCACTGACCATGTCATGAATGATGTAATATGTGACATCATCAGCAGTGGATTGCGGGTGCGCGATATATAGTTAGTGCAACTAACTATATATGGAATTTCAATGGTTTTGTGTGAGTAAAATAAGGTTTTGTAAATGCGAATTCCTAACTATATATGGTCTATAACCTATGGTTTTTTCAGTGAATTTTCAAGGTTTTGTAAATGCTAATTCCTAACTATATATGGTCTATAACCTATGGTTTTTTCAGTGAATTTTCAAGGTTTTGTAAATGCTAATTCCTAACTATATATGGTCTATAGCCTATGGTTTTTTCAGTGAATATATATATATATATATACATACATATATAAACATATATCATCTGTATATCTATATAAATACAAACATAAATGCATGCATACATATACTTATATGCATACAGATGCATGTTATTTACATGAAAGTTGAAAAAACACTAATAAAAGCAAAGCTAAAAAGCCACCTCATTACAAACAGAATGGCTTTAACTTAAACGAGGGCGATATCTATTGCATTTTCAATGCTTGTTTACTTTGGTTCCATCAAGAAGGCATTCAGATGTGTCACACATTTGCCATAAATTCTGAATGTTAGCACTCTAGATGCACATTAGATCACTGTAGTAAAGCTACTGCTCACCAGGGACGTCTGCTGCTGGTATTCAAAGTGCATGTTTCAGTCTGCATGTCAGAATTTTTTTAATGAAATAGAAGAGGATTTGAGAAGTCACTCAAAATGATCCCTAATTTTTCTTTCTGAAGCACTAATCATACTTTCTATGGCAAAATTAACCCCCTCATGTTGTTCCTTTTTAAATTGAGTGTTTTCAGACTTACCACTTCATTCCAATCAAGATGGCTTCTGGTGTGCCATACTTTTGTCATAAGTAAGACTGTTAGCGCTCTAGTTGTTCTTTAGAACACTCTGGGACATTCTGTCATTGGGCTATACTTGGGGTACATCTGGGTGATAGTTGGGCTACATTTAGGCTCTTTTGTCTCTGGTGGCCATCTTGGGAGACTGTATGTCAGAATTTTTTAATGAAATTGAAGAGGGTTTGAGAAGTCACTCAAAATGTGCCCTAATTTTTCTTTCTGCAGCACTAATCATAATTCATATGGCAAAATATACCCCCTCATTTTGTTCCTTTTTAAATTAAATGTTTTAAGAGTTACCACTTTATTCCAATCAAGATGGCTTCAGGTGTGCCATACCTTTGTAATAAGTAGGACTGTTAGCGCTCTAGTTGTTCTTTAGAACACTCTGGGACATTCTGTCATTGGGCTATACTTGGGCTACATCTCGGTGATATTTGGGCTACATTTGGGCTCTTTTGTCTTTGGTGGCCATTTTGGGAGACTGCATGTCAGAATTTTTTAATGAAATAGAAGAGGATTTGAAAAGTCACTCAAAATGTGCCCTAATTTTTCTTTCTGCAGCACTAATAATACCTTCTATTGCATAATATACCCCTCATTTTGTTCCTTTTTAAATTAAATGTTTTAAGAGTTACCACTTTATTCTTATCACGATGGCTCCAGGTGTGCTATACCTTTGTAATAAGTAGGACTGTTAGCGCTCTAGTTGTTCTTTAGAACACTTTGGGACATTCTGTCATTGGGCTATACTTGGGCTACATCTGGGTGATATTTGGGCTACATTTGGGCTCTTTTGTCTCTGGTGGCCATTTTGGGAGACTGCATGTCAGAATGTTTTAATGAAATAGAAAAGGATTTGAGAAGTCACTCAAAATGTGCCCTCATTTTTCATTCTGCAGCACTAATCATACTTTCTATGGCAAAATATACCCCCTCATGTTGTTTCTTTTTAAATTAAATGTTTTAAGAGTTACCACTTTATTCCAATCAAGATGGCTTAAGGTGTGCCATACCTTTGTAATAAGTAGGACTGTTAGCGCTCTAGTTGTTCTTTAGAACACTCTGGGACATTCTGTCATTGGGCTATACTTGGGCTACATCTGGGTGATATTTGGGCTACATTTGGGCTCTTTTGTCTCTGGTGGCCATTTTGGGAGACTGCATGTCAGAATGTTTTAATGAAATAGAAAAGGATTTGAGAAGTCACTCAAAATGTGCCCTAATTTTTCATTCTGCAGCACTAATCATACTTTCTATGGCAAAATATATGCCCTCATGTTGTTTCTTTTTAAATTAAATGTTTTAAGAGTTACCACTTTATTCCAATCAAGATGGCTTCAGGTGTGCCATACCTTTGTAATAAGTAGGACTGTTAGCGCTCTAGTTGTTCTTTAGAACACTCTAGGAGGCTGCAGTAGAACACAAAGGAATCAACTGACAGTCTCTGTCCTTGTTGGATGTACATGTTTTACTGAGAATGTCAGACTTCATTTTCACATGACTGAGAAAGATAATGTGAATTTACAGAAAATATGCTTTCAGTTTAGCTTATAGATCCCCTTCCAAACCACTGTGGGAAAATCATGAGATATTAGTTTTCTTTCAAACAATATTCATGATATCACAGCAGAAGGTTTTTTTGCATGGTAAAATCACCTTAGAACCCACCACAATTCCTAAAACGAGTATGGTACCATCAACAAATGATTTATAATGTAACTAAAGTCCTAAAACCCTCTATTAACTACAATGCTTTTTAATGAGGTGCTATCATGTATATTGGTCCCAAGATGGCTGCCAACACTTCTTGGATGAAGTGCTGACAGCCAATCAGATCAGATGTGTGGTTAGGCTCCGCCCAGATATATATCTTTTTTTGAACCTAAATTACTCAAAATCCACTGGAGCACATATATTGAGACCTAGCAAAGGCACATTGGGCTAACAGTCCCTACAATTTTGCCAAGTTTCGTGCAAATCCATTCAGCCGTTCGAGCTAAAAGTGAGGCCAACCGCCCTATGGAAATTAACATGGGAAAAACGTGTTTTGGGACCCCCCTTTTTTCTCGGCCCCCCCTTGATGAAACCCCCCCAAATTGTCAGGGGCTGCTCAGAAACAAAATGTTCCATTTTCCTGAAAATTTCAGCCAATTCCGTCCACAAACGCCAAAGTTATTAGACATAGAATTTTCAAAAATCCCATAGAGAAAAAATCCTAACTATATATACCTACTGGCGACCGCCAGTAGGTAATATATATATATATATATATATATATATATATATATATATATATATATATATATATATATATATATAAAGCTCCAACTTGTCGCCAGCAGCAAACAGGTACACAGACTTCAAATGAATTACCCAAGCCAGTTTTCTCTTTTTCCAAAAAAGATTTATTTCATTTGCATGGTGGTGGTGCTAGTCATCAGATGCGTTTTGGACTGGCGTCCTTGCTCATTGATGAGGGAAAAGTGGAGAAGCCATGTTTATAAGGGAGAGGAGTACATTTCAAAATCGCGCCTTTCCAACAAGTTATCGACATAAACAAAGGACTACAAATACAAGTCTCTTGCATCTCATATTTCTACGGTCGCCATGTTGATCTGGTGTGGGGCGGTCATTTCATGTACATCTTTACATTTCAATCCATGATAGTTAGTGGTTTGAATCAATATATATCACATTGAGTGTCTAGTGGCATTTAAGTTTTATATTATGCGGTAATTATAAAAAGGCAATTTGACATGTTCAAACTTAAAACTTTTTGATTTAAAAAAACTCAGTTCTGATATCACAAAAGTGCACTTGTGTGTCTTTTCAAATACAGAATTGTTCATTAATGCTCTAATATGTGTTAATATTACACAAAATCATGTACATAGAGTTTCATAGCATAACATTTTTTACGTTGCTCCCTGTATTTTCTCAATACAAATTGTGATACTTGAAAACATTAATATGTAAAGGTTGGGTCAGGTTTGTAATTATCTGTACAAATACAGGATATATCGGTCATTCGTATGGACAACCTGTAATATATGACCACTAAATTCCTTACTGTACTACCATTCTACTGTACCTTCAGGTACTGGTTAGTCAGAATTCATTATGGTTTGTAAGTGTGTCATAGGCATGTGTGTAACCCTACAACAGTTTAGTGCAGGGAGCTCTATAAACATGACGCAAAATTATTTCAAAGGGAATTGTCCCATTTAAGGCCCGGCCTTTTACATATACAAGGAATGAGGTTTGACCCCTTAAGAATGATCATCTCAATTGTGTGAAGGCTAAAAAAGGACAACTCGCCTAAATATCGTGAGAGCCTTGAGGTGAAGTGCTATTAAGTGACTAAATGTGATTAAATATGAAACAAGTTTCATACAATAGCAAAAAAGTTGATTACATTTGTTTTCGATTGTTTGACTTATTGATACTGCCCCTATCTTATGCGTTTTTAAATTTGATTTACAAATGTATATTCATGATCACGGAATCTAAAAATATCAAGGACAGATGGAAACCTCCTCATGACTGGTTAAACGACATATTGGCTCACTACTCAGACCTTCCTGTTCCCCTATATTTCAGACAAAAACATGTTGATATTCATAGAACAGATATATATATATTGCCAAAACCCTTCCAAAAGAAAGAATCAGCTGCACATCACCAGCGAAGCTTGCATCCATAATTTATTCACCAAACTGCAATCCTTACATGTTTCATTCTATTCCCAGAACTTCCTCAGAGGTGCGCCATGACTGCTTGCATAATTGTAAGTGAAACCACATGTTTTTGTACATGATTTTAAAGTTTGTCCTCGGTGGACCGCCCCTAATGGCTCGTAGTGCTTTCTGGTACCTGTGGTTCACTAATTTGTCATTGTTTATTATATATATATATTACCTACTGGCGGTCGCCAGTAGGTAGTTATAGTTAGGATTATTTTGAAATGGGAAATCGCAACATTCTATTGTGAATAACTTTGGCGCCAGTTGAGGATTCTGCCTGACAATTTCCTCAAATTTGCCTCGCGGCGCTCCGGTCCTTCCCTGCAAGTTAGGGGGAGATTCGTCAAGCGGGGGCCGAGAAAAAAGGGGGGTCCCAAAACGTGTTTTCCCATGTTAATTTCCATAGGGCGGTCGACCTCTTTTTTAGCCCGAACGGCTGAATGGATTTCCACCAAACTTGGCAAAATTGTAGGGACTGGTATCCCGATGTGCCTTTGCTATGTCTCAAGATATGTGCTCCAGTGGATTTTGAGTAATTAGGCTCAAAAAAATATATACATCTAAAAGCGCGCCCCGGTACGCGTACCCGGGCGCAAACCAGTGTGCTACGCGAGTTAGCGCGCAGAAACCTGATTGGCTCTCGGGTGTCTGTCAACATTCCAAACAGTCCGGAGCGGCCGCCATCTTGTGTCTCGGTAGGATTGAGACACAAGAGGTGGCAAAAACAAAGGGGGAAATGACCAAAAGGGGGCAGAGTAGACCCCCCTGACCCCCTAGGTTTGATGTGGGGGCCATAAAAGGGCCCTGCGGGCCAAAAAAAAAATTATTTCTTTCGATTTGCGCGGGGGGAGCGCCTGGTACGCGCACCGGGGAGCGTACCGGGGAGCGTACCATGGGGGGAAAAGAATGACAGTTTAAAAAAAAAGTAGCTTTTTAAAAAAAAATGTTCTTTTTTTTTTATTTAAGTACCTACGCGTAGGTACCAATGAAGGGACTTAAATTTAATGTACACCGTCTCCTCTGTAGATATCTTGCATGTTGTTACAGAACTTATTGTGGTATATGAAATCCATACCATAGTGTGCCAGGAAAGCAGAAACAAATACTTTAAGCACTTCCTGAGAAGGCCTAGGGGATCATGGGTAGTCTATCCTGCTCCCTTATGATGAAAAAGAGATGTAAAATACACATTGGAGATAATAAAGTGGGAGAAAGTAAGTAACTATGAGCAAACTTACTATGTAACACAAAAAAGTTGCACAGTATACTATAAGTCTCACTTTATATTATAATCATTTTGGTACTACTTCATGAATTACATATAAAAATGAATAATGTCTCAAACAATTTTTGATTATTAAATATAAATGTATTCTTCTGATTCTTTTTCAAAATTTAATAAAACTTCTAACATTATATTGTCCGGAATTTCCTCATAATTATCATTGCATGATTCAATTTGTTCCAAGCAGTCGATTAATTGTTGGTCCAAAGAGTCATCCATGAAATCCAACTCTTTTTTTTCTTCCGGATTTTCAACCTTTACTTCGAAAGAAATAACATTGGATTGTTGTTTTCCTTCCATTTTCTTTCCGTAAATTGAATAAACAATAACTATATCAGTAGAGTTAGGGTACTTTTGGGTTTAAGTTCAGACAGGTACTTCTGAGTTTTTAACAGTGAAGTAATTTTTGGGCAGTGTATGGTTTCAGGCAGGAAGTAGAACTATTAAAAAAGTGCATGTGATGAAGCCTAAGTAAATTCATAATTATACCAGAGAAGCCTAACTCAATCCATAACTATAACAGAGAAGCCTATCTCGATCTATAACTATTACAGAGGGACAGTATATAACTATCAGAAAGCGTTTTCCCAAATTAACTTAAAGTGCACAACATAGTTCCCCTTCCAAATTAAAAACTTACCTTTGTCAAAGTAGTTGAGGTTTTCAGTGAAAATCCTTTTCAAATGTACCTCAGATAGTAGTAGTCAAAATGGCTGTGTTTCCCTCTAATTTTTCATATATATTCATGTACATTACCAATCAAATGTCAGCACATAAAAGTACAAAATGTAAGTAACATTTTAATTGGTTGTAAATTCTAACACTTTCATATGTGTTTTTGTCATGTAATTTACCTCAGGATATTTAGACAAGGCTACAGCCTAAATGGCTCGATGGAATACCACCAAATTTGGGAAAATGGTAGGGACTGCTATGTAGTAGGGTCTATTCTATATTTGGTGAAAGTGTCTCTAGTGGTTTTTATGTAAATTAACTTCCCACATTTTTTGGGGAGCGCTTACCGGTGCGCGCTCCAGTACGCGCACCGGGAGCGCTACGGGAGTCCGCCATTTTGTGTTTCGGTAGAATTGAGACACAAGATGGAGGACGAACAACGTTGTGAATGGGTAAAAGGGGGCACGGTAGACTCACCCTGACCCTCTAGGTTTTCTGAGGGGAGTTTAGGAGGTACATATATGCCCAAAAAAAATTGTAATTTTTCGCGGGGCGTGCCCGGTACGCGCACCGGGGAGCGTACCGGGGAGCGTACTTTGGTGAAAAATAGTGAAAAAAGTTAGAAAACGAAAATCATTTTGAGTGATTAGAGGTAGGGTAGCCCTGAAAAGAGCGTTTGGGTTCTGTGGCTGAATTAGGTACCTACAAGTAGGTTCCAATGCACAGTTTTAAGTTCAGGAGGAATATTCTATTCCCCTCATCTGAGAAGTGCACACCATCTCCTCTGTAGATATCTTGCATGTTGTAATGCAAGTTATTGTTGTATATTGAACCCATTCCATAGTCTCTCATGTAAGCAGAAACAGTTTTATTCACATGTTTCTGTGCTTTCTCAAATTGTGGACAAAATTGGTTGGACCACTTCCATTTCTGTCTTTGACATATATTGGAATATACCAAGGCAGTTTGTGGAAAAAGTGCCATCAATTGACCAAAGGTGTCCTTTAAAAGCATTTCCAGACCTACCCCAGTCAAAGTGCCCAAGTCCTTTCCACCACAGTGCACAATTAAGAGGTCAGGGTGTGGCAGATGCAAAAAGGTTTTCACCAATGGTATCAATTGGTGACATCTCAATCCTCTCTGGCCAATCCACTTGATGTCCACATTTGGTAAATCAAGGTTGTGAAAATTTCTGATAGCTGCATACCTTGAGCCCAGTGGATGTAGCTATGTCCAATATTCCAGACAGAATACCTGGTGAGAGAAGGTTCTGGTGCAGTCAGATGAAGTGTAGGAATGAAATGGCAGTTGGAACAGTAGGAGTTTAGAAAAAAATAACTGTGGAGTTTCACTGCTCTTGAATCACAAGCAATGATTGGTGGATTCAGATAGTTGAAAACTGAAAGTTAGGGTGCATGGTTGTGTTCTGTGAAAGAAGCAATTTGTATGGTTAAGAAAAAGTCATTTAAAGAAACATTGCACCGGATAAGCTGGTGTATTAAGAGGTCAAACATCCTTGCTGAGTTCATTTGCAACATTGTAGAATAAACTTTTGAACCTGAGAGTTCAGTGAGGAGGGAGTTGCTATGGTAACAGGTAGAAAGGGCTGAGGGGGGAAGGTTGTTGGTATGAAAATAGTGAGGGAAGAGTTTTAATTGGTTGACATGAGGCATATGTGTGTAGAATTAGAGGTTTTCTGTGCCAGTCATGGTTGCAGTGTCTGGAGTGCATACCTTGTGACAGAGTGACAGACCTCCTTTCAGTGTAATGTAACCCTTGAAACACATATTCAAAAATAGAAACTACACTTTTCAAAAAAAATAGAGATACCCATACCAGTTACAACAACCAATTCAGTAATACCACCATCTATATACACATCCACTCATTCACCAACAGTTCTATATAGTCACTCATACATATATTCACTCATCATATGTAGTGAAACACCTATACATCCTTTTAAACACCGACAGTCATCCAAAGGTTACTCACACACATAATCACACATGCAAATAAACTATTGAACATCCATTTATTTGCATATACTGCTATACACACACTACCACCTTACTTCTAAGGAAACTTACACATACTTACTCTCTTAAACAATCACTTATAGAAACACATACTTATTTAAACAAGAACTCTTTCAATCTCTCACTCTCACATATACTCACTTATATACATCAATACTCACATATACTAGATTAAAACATATGTAGTTACTGATAAAGACACTAGTGAGACAGTCATTCACTCACTAACACACACATATACACACTCATCCACCTATACAGTCCTGCACATGTGCTGTCTTCAAAACACATACAAACAGTGAGTCAGTCATTGATGCATCTATGTGCTAAGTAACACCCCCACCAAACCATACAGACATTCATACTGATACTAAAAAAAATCTAATAACCCATATAAACACACATGTAGCTACTCACCAACCCATGCAGCCACTTATACACAAAGTGAAACACTGATACAAACATTTAAATATTTAAACAATACTCGCTAATATATGTATTCACTAAGATACACTTAATAAGCCAGTTAACCAATCATTTTTTTAAAAAAAACATCCATTAACCCCTTCCATGCTGATGACGGAACGGTTCCGTCATCAGCATCGGTTGAGCTGTGCTGATGATGGAACCGTTCCGTCATGACTCCGCCCGCGCAAGGCGGAGTCCGCACAGGCGGTGAAGACGCCCCGCACGCAAGGGGTTAAGACACTTATTTAAACATTTATTCTTCCATCGACCTTTACATATACATATATAAAACATATTTATTTTTCAGAAAGACACACATTCACTGGATGGTGTCATCAGTGATGTCATGAGTGATGTCACTGACCATGTCATGAGTGATGTAATATGTGACGTCATCAGCAGTGCATTGCAGGCGCGCAAGTTATAGTGAGTCCAACTGACTATAACGTGGGAATTTCAATAGTTTTATGTCAGTAAAATTTCCAGCTAACTATAACTGGTGTCAAACCTATGGTTTTTTCAGTGAATATATATATATATTCACAGAAAAAACCATAGGTTTTACACACGTTATAGTTAGGAAGTAGCATTTAAAAAACCTATGAAATTCACTGAAAAAACCATAGGTTTGACACATGTTATAGTTAGCTGGAAATTTTACTGACATAAAACCAATGAAATTCCACGTTATAGTTAGTTGGACTCACTATAACTTGCGCGTGCAATGCACTGCTGATGACGTCACATATTACATCACTCATGACATGGTCAGTGACATCACTGATGACACCATCCTTGTGACATAGTGACAGACCTCCTTTCACTGTAATGTAACCCTTGAGACACATATTCAAAAATAGAAACTGAAATTTAAAAAAAAATGGAGATACCTATATCAGTTACAACAAGCAATTCAGTAATTCCACTATCTATATACACATCCACTCATTCACCAACAGTTCTATATAGTCACTCATACATATACTCACTCATCATATGAAGTGATACACCTATACATCCTGTTACACACCGACAGTCATCCAAAAGTTACTCACACACATATTCACACGTGCAAATAAACTATTGAACATCCATTTATTTGAATATAGAGTTATACACACACTTCCACCTTACTTCTATTGAAAATTACACATATTTATTCTCTTAAACAATCACTTATAGAAACACATACTTATTTAAACAGGAACTCTTACAATCTCTTACTCTCACATATACTCACTTATATACATCAATATTCATATATACTAGATTAAAACATATGTATTTACTGATAAAGACACTAGTGAGACAGTCATTCACTCACTAACAAACACATATAGACACTCATCCACCCATACAGTCCTGTACATATGCTGTCTTCAAAACACATACAAACAGAGAGTCAGTCACTCATGCATCTATGTGCTAAGTAATACCACCACCAAACCATATAGACACTCATACTGATACTAATAAAAATATCTAATAACCCATATACATACGCATGTAGCTACTTACCAACACATGTAGCCACTTATACACAAAGTGAAACACTAATATATATATTTAAATATTTAAACATAACTCACTAATATTTATTTTTCAGAAAGACACATATTCACTGGATGGTGTCATCAGTGATGTCATGAGTGATGTCACTGACAATGTCATGAGTGATGTAATATGTGACGTCATCAGCAGTGCATTGCACGCGCAAGTTATAGTGAGTCCAACTAACTATAAAGTGGAATTTCATTGGTTTTATGTCAGTAAAATTTCCAGCTAACTATAACATGTGTCAAACCTATGGTTTTTTCAGTGAATTTCATAGGTTTTTTAAATGCTACTTCCTAACTATAACGTGTGTAAAACCTATGGTTTTTTCTGTGAATTTCATTGGTTTTTAAAATGCTAATTCAGAAAAATGTCGTGTATGCAACCTATACTTTTGGCAATAAAGTTCTGGCAATATTTTTTTCGAAAACAAGCCGTTTTCTTCACTGTTCAAGTTGCATAGAGACTCCTTGTAAAGCGATACAGAATTCGAAAGTCTGTACCTTGCCTTTTTTTAAACACATTAAAATTTGTCTGTAAATAAAAATAGCCTTACTAAACTTTCGTGCGCGACCCGGTGTGCGCACTCTCGGCAACAGTTGTCAATAAAATGGATATCGCATTTCCAGGCTTTCGTGCGCGACCGAGTGCGCGCACCTGCCTATATATTTCGTGAAAACTTTGCAATTTGAACTTTCCAAAAACAGCTCCAGGAGCATATTATAAAGGGCGTTTATCGGCTTTCGATCGTGCGCGACCGTGTGCGCGCAACCGCCTATATATATATTTCGGGAAAAGTTCGCGATTGCAACTTATTAAATTTCTTCATATACCCACCATAGAACTTATACTACTCAGAAGATATATTAAATCCGGATATGTTTCGATTTACTCCTTTTCACATTTTGAAATTGGACCGCTACTTCCAACCAGATACTATCACCGCGTACACGTCCTGAGACGCGCATGTGAAGTCATGTGACTTGAAAACAACACTTCCAATTGGTTCCTAGTAGTTTCTATGCTGCGTCAATACCTACGCCTGCTTCAAACACATGCACAGTTTTGAAACAGCATGGGCCTGAAAGTCACTGAGTGAAATATCATACATTACAGTCAGCCACTTTCAAGACGCATTCCTTCAGAGGAACACTTACCGTTTATTAGAGGTAGATCGTCCGACTCCACCGGAAAACACCCCTAATAAAAAAGACATATATATAAAATGCGGACTAGCCGCTGTATCGTACTAGCAAACTTTAACTTAAAACTCGTTAGAGAAAACAAAAGGAATCGAACAAAATCAATAGGCCACTGATAGGATCTCTTTTTGACCTTGCTAAAATAGAAACATTAGGAATAACCCCTCATGAGAAATATGAAACTAGTGAAACTAGTGAGAGAAACCGAGCTCCACGCCATCTTGCCCCCTTTTAGGCCCCATCACGAACATAGATAGCCCTACATAGCAAAACGTGATCTTATCGCCTGCCCAACTTCAGATCTGACCCCCCCCCTTTTGCTCTCATGTCCTGTCGGAATGTCCGGCTGTAGATTACAATCACATGTTCCATTTGGGAGGGGAAAAGACATCAGAGCGACAAATATTAGAAATATACCACACGACAGCAAAATAACAGATTAAAACGTTTTTATTCTTGAACAAAAATATATTAAAACAACTATGGAGAACCATTACGTGAATAGTCCGGAGGCGACACCATGCGCCAAGGCCTGTCCCCAGGATGAACCAAGGAATCCGTTCCTGGGACCGTGGCAAAGAGCAGCCGGTCGCCATCGGCCAGAGAAGGCATGGGCCCGACCCGAGATGTAGTTGTCTTCCCATTCTCTTCCTCTTTCGGCGCCTTGCAGGCCACGAGGGGGGGATGTCTTGCATATGCCTCCGACCCCCCCCCTCTCTTCATCGCCTGGTCCGGCCATAACAAATGTCAGCAAAACGCCGTGGGGTACACTGGGAGGGAGAGACGGCGCGGACGGTAATCTTTCGGCGCCTTGCAGGCCACGAGGGGGGATGTCTTGCATATGCCTCCGACCCCCCCCTCTCTTCATCGCCTGGTCCGGCCATAACAAATGTCAGCAAGACGCCGTGGGGTGCACTGGGAGGGACAGGCGGCGCGGACGAGCCTCTCCCGCCTCCCCACATGCAGGCCCCTCACCTGCACCCCCAACGCTCCATGCACCCGTCAAAGGACTCGTCCACTCTTGCGGTGCAGCGACGATCCATGCACCTGGCAAAGGACTCGTCCACTGTGGCGGTGCAACGATGCTTCGCCCGACAGGCTTGAGTCCATCAGCTCCTGCAACCCAGTGACTGCCGGTGGTTGCAGATCTTTCCTTTCAAAATGCTGCCAACAATATTTTCTGAATGGCGTAGCCACGAGACGTTGGCGCTCTCATGCTGACGCCAGCCTCAGTTTGAATGACCAAGAATCCGGGGAGCGGCGCGGAGCGCGTAACGTAAGCATAACAGGTCATGTGACTTGTTAAGGCTTTTCATTGGTTTAGAAATATTTTTATGAGCATATTTGACTATTTTATTAAAGACACTACACATAACCTGTTTTTCAAGTTATGTTTAATTTTAAATGAAACGGTTTACATTTTCACTTTTTATTTCCAGTAAATTTGAAAAATAAATGTTTATAGTTCCATATGCTGAAGCACGTCAGCTTCCCACCCTATGTCATACAATTCTGACAAATCGGCATCCTCATCATGTTCTTCATCATCCTCAGGATTTAAATCATCTAAGGGTTCCACTTCCACTGACGTTTCAATGACATGTTCAACAATAAGATCGAGACCAACGGATTGCTCATTATCACTCATGGTTAATGTCCTTATCTTTAAAGAAAGAGAACAACAATGAGATGTTGCAGAGTAAGAGACACATCTCAGACACTATAATAGTAAAATTGTTTAACAACAGTAACATTTTGCAGCTATTATTTAGCCATGTCCAGCTATGCTGAGGAGGTGAGTCCTATGTCCAAGTTTTCAGTGAACAGGACTCATCTCTTTTTAACCTTCGATAAGCTTCACCAACTCTGTGTCCCCTGCTCATACTTAAATGTAAAGGAGCAGATTTATGTTAACTGGCGCATCCCCAGAGATGCACCAGTTAATGTGCACCGCTGCTCTGCCACCCATGGTGTGCCGCATTTATAATGTGGAGCACCATTTACTCGCAGTGACAAAATGGCGGTCAACACTTCCTGATTTCCTTCGAATCGAACGTTAACAGACGTCACGCAGCAAAAAAAAATCCGCTCGCGCGCAGCCCCTCCTTCCCCAAAGTAGCAATGTTGGGCTACTTTTGGGCTGCTTTCTAGTAGGGTTTTTGAGCGTCAGAAAGTCTACAAAAGCCGTCGGCAACGGCCTGGGGTGGAGAACCATTACGCGAATAGTCCGGAGGAGACACCACACGCCAATGCCTGTCCCCAGGATGAACCAAGGGATCCGTTCCTGGGGCCGTGGCAAAGAGCGGCCGGCCGCCATCGGCCAGAGAAGGCATGGGCCCGACCCGAGATGTAGTTGTCTTCCCATTCTCTTATTTTTTCGGTGCCTTGCAGGCCACAAGGGGGATGTGACATACCTAATAGTATAACTCATATATATCCGACCTCCCCCTCTCTTCATCGCCTGGTCCGGCCATAACAAATGTCAGCAAGACGCCGTGGGGTCCACTGGGAGGGAGAGGCGGCGCGGACGAGCCTCCCCAGATGGAGGCCCCTCAGCTGCACCCCCAACGATCCATGCACCCGGCAAAGGGTTCGTACTCTGTGGCGATATAGGGACACTCCACGAGCCCAGCAAAGTGTTCGCATACTCTGGCGGTATAGGGACGCTCCACGAGCCCAGCAAAGGACTCTCCCACTGTTGCGGTACAGCGACGCTCCACTCACCCAGCAGGGTCTCGTCCACTGTGGCGGTGCAACGATGCTTCGCCCTACAGGCTTGAGTCCATCTGCTCCTGCAACCCAGTGACTGCCGGTGGTTGCAGATCTCCTAAAAATGGCGGTCGACTTTGCAGGAATGGGCCTGGCGTGAAAAGTTGGCCTGGTCACTTGTTAACCAGAAAATGGGCCCCTGTCTTTCCTTTCAAAATGCTGCCAACAATATTATATCAAACTCTGCATCGGTACTTACTTATAAATGCAGAAACAACTCAATTAACACAAGGGCTCTTTTCAGAGCCACCTTATATCAAAGCACTCAAACTTCTGATTTATCTCCATTTTCACACTTTTGTAAATAGGTGTGCGCGCCCGAGTGCGCGCATCCCGCAACTTTTTCGAGAAAAAAAAATATATATTTTCGCTTTTAAGGACCTTACTGCACACCCTGAGAAAACCTACGCAGCAAAACAATCTCTACCTTCTCCCCTTTCCATGTTCCAACGCTTTGAAATGACAATATATTTACTCGCAGTGACAAAATGGCGGTCAACACTTCCTGATTTCCTTCGAATCGAACGTTAACAGACGTCACGCAGCAAAAAAAAATTCCGCTCGCGCGCAGCCCCTCCTTCCCAAAAGTAGCAATGTTGGGCTACTTTTGGGCTGCTTTCTAGTAGGGTTTTTGAGCGCCAGAAAGTCTACAAAAGCCGTCGGCAACGGCCTGTGGTGGAGAACCATTACGCGAATAGTCCGGAGGAGACACCACACGCCAAGGCCTGTCCCCAGGATGAACCAAGGGATCCGTTCCTGGGGCCGTGGCAATGAGCGGCCGGCCGCCATCGGCCAGAGAAGGCATGGGCCCGACCCGAGATGTAGTTGTCTTCCCATTCTCTTCTTTTTTCGGTGCCTTGCAGGCCACAAGGGGGATGTGACATACCTAATAGTATAACTCATATATATCCGACCTCCCCCTCTCTTCATCGCCTGGTCCGGCCATAACAAATGTCAGCAAGACGCCGTGGGGTCCACTGGGAGGGAGAGGTGGCGCGGACGAGCCTCCCCAGATGGAGGCCCCTCAGCTGCACCCCCAACGATCTATGCACCCGGCAAAGGGTTCGTACTCTGTGGCGATATAGGGACACTCCACGAGCCCAGCAAAGCGTTCGCATACTGTGGCGGTATAGGGACGCTCCACGAGCCCAGCAAAGGACTCGCCCACTGTTGCGGTACAGCGACGCTCCACTCACCCAGCAGGGTCTCGTCCACTGTGGCGGTGCAACGATGCTTCGCCCGACAGGCTTGAGTCCATCTGCTCCTGCAACCCAGTGACTGCCGGTGGTTGCAGATCTCCTAAAAATGGCGGTCGACTTCGCAGGAATGGGCCTGGCGTGAAAAGTTGGCCTGGTCACCTGTTAACCAGAAAATGGGCCCCTGTCTTTCCTTTCAAAATGCTGCCAACAATATTATATCAAACTCTGCATCGGTACTTACTTATAAATGCAGAAACAACTCAATTAACACAAGGGCTCTTTTCAGAGCCACCTTATATCAAAGCACTCAAACTTCTGATTTATCTCCATTTTCACACTTTTGTAAATAGGTGTGCGCGCCCGAGTGCGCGCACCCCGCAACTTTTTCGAGAAAAAAATATATATATTTTCGCTTTTAAGGACCTTACTGCACACCCTGAGAAAACCTACGCAGCAAAACAATCTCTACCTTGTCCCCTTTCCATGTTCCAACGCTTTGAAATGACAATATATTTACTCGCAGTGACAAAATGGCGGTCAACACTTCCTGATTTCCTTCGAATCGAACGTTAACAGACGTCACGCAGCAAAAAAAAATCCCGCTCACGCGCAGCCACTTGGGTGTGCGCACGCATGCGCGCCTATAGATATATAATTGACTTTAACTTTAATTTTCTCAACAACTACTAAACGGATTTACACCATCCCAAAAAAAGCGTAATCTGCGAGCCGGACTGTACAGTTTTGCCAAATTTCTCATAAATCCATTCACCCGTTCGACCTGTAGCCGAGTCTAAAGGTCCTATGGAAAATTACATGGAGAAAACACGTTTTGGGACCCCCCTTTTATCTCAGCCCCCACTTGACCAATCCCCCCCAAACTTTTAGGGAAGGAGCGCAGCGGACTGAGCCATCTTCTTTGAGAAATTCGCTAAGATTCTTCAACCAGGGCCAAAGTTATTCCAAATAGAATGTTGAGCATTTCCTATGGAAACTAGGTCCTAACTATAACTACCTACTGGCGACCGCCAGTAGGTAATATATATATATATATATATATATATATATATATATATATATATATATATATATATATATATATATATATATATATATATATATATATATATATATATATATATTACCTACTGGCTATCGCCAGTAGGTATATATAGTTAGAATTTTTTCCCTATGGGACTTTTGAAAATTCTATGTCTAATAACTTTGGCGTTTGTGGACGGAATCGGCTGAAATTTTCAGGAAAATGGCACATTTTGTTTCTGAGCAGCCCCTGAAAATTTGGTGGGGTTTCGTCAAGGGGGGCTGAGAAAAAAGGGGGGTCCCAAAACGCGTTTTTTGCATTGAGTTTTCCATAGGGCGGTTGGACTCACTTTTAGCTCGAACGGCTGAATGGATTTGCACGAAACTTGGCAAAATTGTAGGGACTGTTAGCCCGATGTGCCTTTGCTAGGTCTCAATATATGTGCTCCAGTAGTTTTTGAGAAATTAACGTTCAAACCAAGATATATATCTGTAACAGCGCTCTGGGCAGCGATCCGGTCCGCTTACTTTTCGCTTATCGGAACTTTGCGCGCAGAAAGCTGATTGGCTCTCCGGTGTCTGTCAACATTCTAAACAGTCCGGAGCGGACGCCATCTTGTCTCTCGGTAGGATCGAGAGAGAAGAAGAGGTGGAAAACGAAGGGGGAATTTAATGAAAGGGGGCAAGCTATCCCCCTCTTGACCCCCTAGGAATGTTGTTGGGGTTATTAAAGGGTCCCGTGGGGAAAATAAAAAAAAAATGATTTTTCACGGTAGAAGCGCGGCCGCGAACTGGTAGCGAAACGGGAATTCGCCATTTTGTGCTTCGTAAATTAAATTACTAGTTATAAGTGGGTGCGGGAGACGTATCCTAATCCCCTATGTTTCCTGAGGGTGGGTGAGGAGGCTGATATATGTTGATACATCTCTTCCAGCGGCTGTGCGTGAGCTTTTTTTTTTTTTTTGCTGCGTGACAGTCCGGAGCGGCCGCCATCTTGTCTCTCGGTAGGATCGAGAGAGAAGAAAAGGTGAAAAACTAAGGGGGAATTTAATGAAAGGGGGCAAGGTATCCCCCTCTTGACCCCCTAGGAATGTTGTTGGGGTTATTAAAGGGTTCCGTGGGGAAAATAAAAAAAAAATGATTTTTCACGGTAGAAGCGCTTCACGGGCCGCGAACTGGGCCGCAAACTGGTAGCGAAACGGGAATTCGCCATTTTGTGCTTCGTTAATTAAAGTACTAGGTATAAGGGGGTGCGGGAGACATATCCTAATCCCCTATGTTTCCTGAGGGTGGCTGAGGAGGCTGATATATGTTGATATATCTCTTCCAGCGGCTGCGCCATCTTGCCTTTTTTCGAATGCCACAATTTTGTCGTGCACGGCAGCCATTTTAGATGCCAGGCTGGTTCCAGGCTATCACCTAACCCTGCGGATGTAGTTTATGGCCCCAGCTGTAGAGAATTCAGACATGCCAATCCTCCTGATTCAGGCGTGTGAGTACTGATTTCAGTGCTAGTCTCCCGCCTCCCGATTTCTGCAAGCAAAAACCCGGGGGCATATTACGAACAACTAGCGATAATTTTTGTCTCTAACTTGTTTAGAGACAAAAATTATCGCCGCACATCGGCGATTTTTATCGCAGATAAACCTTGCTATTATCGCAGAAAAGTCAGCGATATTCATGTATTATCGACCTAATGCTCTTAGCCATGTTATCCACCTCCCATTGAAAACATGGCTAAGAACTGCTCAGGGCAGGTGTTAGATTTTGGAGATATTCGCGCTTAGCGCGAATATCTCCAAAAGTTGGTAATAGAAGGTAGCGATGTTAGGGACTGTTTCCAGTCGCTAACATCTTGGCACGCCACTTTGCATGTCATTAGTGATAAGTATCACTGACATGCAAAGCGGGGCCCAAGATGGTCGCTATCTCCTTTTAGCTGTCACTAACTGGTGTTAGCGACAGCTTGATAATAGGGAAATAATTTTATCTCCGCTTTCATGGTTTTTAAAGCCAAAAAAGCGGAGATAAACCCCCTTGATAATATGCCCCACGATTCCTTGGGGGTTTCAGCTGACAGGGCTTGGTATTGTGTTACATGGTAATTTTTCCATGAAACGTAAGAGGGTCGATGCAGGGGTTCTAGAAGAGGTGATAAACCATTTAAGCCTCATGAACAAGCGCATGGTCTTTAAAAGATTTGTGAAGTACTCGGGGCGGCGGTGTGTGTGTGCCCTCTTTCAGGAGCGGGCGGGGGGGCACTGCCAGCAACTTGCCAGGTCAGGTAGTGTTCAACACGTGCATCACCCTTTCTCTGCCTGCTATTGCGCTCCATGCTTCGGAAAGGTAAGAAAAAGAACGTGCATTTGAGTTTGAAATGTCCGATCCTGCAGCAGCACACTTCCAAAGCCCACACATGACAATAACCCGATTCAAGGCCCCATTCACCCGTTTTTAAAAAAATAGATAACACTCCAACAAAGTAAGGTTATAAAACTTTATTAACTACTAACTTTAACAAACGGAACAAAAACTAAAAACATTTAAACATTTCTCAACACAAAAAGCAACAATGGTTAGAAGCTGTCTTTTGTGCGAATAGTCCCAAGGCAGCACAACGTGCAGAGTTCTGGACGGCACCCAGGTGATGTCGCCTGGGTGCCGCACTGGTTTAGGGATCCTACAATGCTGCTCCGAAAATTGGCGTGGGGCGTCCCGGGTGGGGCGGGGGGAGGCCTCGTCAGTAGCGGTCTGTTGTGCGAATAGTCCCAAGGCAGCACAACGTGCAGAGTTCTGGACGGCACCCAGGTGATGTCGCCTGGGTGCCGCACTGGTTTAGGGATCCTACAATGCAGCACAGAAAAACAGCGTGGGGCGTCCCGGGTGGTGCGGGGGGAGGCCTCGTCAGTAGCGGTCTGTGTCCAGTGTCACATGGCTGACACAACATGTACGACAGGCACCCAGGTGATGTCCAGTAAACTGCCGCACTGGTTTTGGTATCCTACAATGCTGCTCCGAAAATTGGCGTGCGGCGGCCCGGGGGGGGGCGTGGGGGAGCCGGCGTGAACGGGCCTCCCCAGGTGGCGGCCATCTAGCTGAGTTGCGCTCGCTCTTGCGGCCACAGCGTCTCGCTCACCATGTTGTTGAGTTGCTCCCACTCTTGCAGTGCAGCGATAGGCGGCTGCCACATGGCTCTTAAAATGGCGGACGGCTCCTCGGTTTTGGGCCTGGTCCACTGAAATGGCCCTGGGACACTTTGGAACTCGGACGCTTGCCTGCTAGGGCTTGGGCTCCATTCTCGAAAAGCGTCCCCTCAGCCGTGAAGATTGTATAAAAGTCTTGGGGGCCCCCGACTCCCGCAGGCTTCCGGTGGGGAGCGGCTGCCATGATTGCTCGCGGAATGACCACGACGGAGCCACGAGATGGTGGTGCTCTCATGCTGACGCCAGCTTCAGTCTGAATGATCCAGAAACAAGGTGGGGCTTTCATCGTTTGGGAAAAAAAAAATTTCTAAACCAATGAAAAGTGTTATTTTTAGGTCATATGACCAAGCCTTCCATCTTTAGGAAACCAAAAGTAAAATGAACCAATGAAAAGTTTTATAAACAAGTCACATGACCTGTTATGCGACATAGGGCTACAAAAAGCGTAGAAAATCCGTTGGCACGTGAGGCGGCGTCAGTAGCGGACCGATGTGCGAATAGGCCGAAGGCAGCACAACGCGCCGAGATCCGGATGGCACCGAGGTGGTGTCCAGCAAATTGCCGCACTGGTGTGGCCATCCTACAATGCTGCGCCGAAAGACGGCGTGTCCAGCTGAATTGCGGTCACTGTTGCGGTACAGTGACTCGAACGCGCCGAGATCCGGATGGCGCCGAGGTGGTGTCCAGCAAATTGCCGTACTGGTGTGGCCATTCTACAATGCTGCGCCGAAAGACGGCGTGTTCAGCTGAGTTCCGGTCACTCTTCCGGCACAGTGACTCGAACGCGCTGAGATCCGGATGGCACCGAGGTGGTGTCCAGCAAGTGTGGCTGCACTGGTGTGGCCATCCTACAATGCTGCGCCGAAAGTCGGCGTGGGGTGCCCCGTTGGCTTATGAGGTGATGTCAGTAGTGGACTGATGTGTGAATAGGTCGGAAGCAGCACAAGGCGCCAAGATCCGAATGGCAAGTCCTGGATGTTGAGTGCCTCAGTTGAGATTTCTGAGCAGTGCTTGTAGGACTGTCTGAAGCTTATTTGCACCTGCTGCAGCTTCACTAGGTCCGGCGGAACTTTTTGCCTTTTCCTTTCTGCTTCTTTTCCTACAATGCGTTTCATCTGAAGACACGACCAGGTCCCTGAATGTGTGCAGGGGGACGCTATTGATTGAATGAACGCGCCGAGATCTGGATGGCACCGAGGTGGTGTCCAGCAAATTGCCGCACTGGTGTGGCCATCCTACAATGCTGCGCCGAAAGTCGGCGTGGGGTGCCCCGTTGGTTTATGAGGTGATGTCAGTAGCGGACCGATGTGTGAATAGGTCGGAACCAGCACAAGGCGCCCTGCACTGTTGAGCCTTTTTCAATGTCTGTTTTTTGTTGTTTCCCCTCCATCAAAAACAAAACAAAAATACAAGGCGCCAAGATCCGAATGGCAAGTCCTGGATGTTGAGTGCCTCAGTTGAGAGTTCTGAGCAGTGCTTGTAAGACTGTCTGAAGCTTATTTGCACCTGCTGCAGCTTCACTAGGTCCGGCGGAACTTTTTCCTTTTCCTTTCTGCTTCTTTTCCTACAATGCGTTTCATCTGAAGACACGACCAGGTCCCTGAATGTGTGCAGGGGGACGCTATTGATTGAATGAAAATGGCGGCTTGACACAAAGCTGACTCAAGCGTTACTGTTGGTGCTATACAGACAAAAATTGGTTTTCAGTTTGTACATTCTTCAGGTTTTTTTTTTCCATCCAAGTCTGATTGAGAGTTTGTAGAAAAATGGCTTCAGATTTTCCACATACTACTCTTCAACATTCTTCCTAAATGTAACAATGTGAAACTCACTAGGAGAACGGCTGTTTCTGTTTCCTTTCAAAATGCTGCCACCAATATTTTCTGAATGGAAGACACCATCTTGTAGCATAAAGGGCCGAAAGGGGTTCTGGTCTGGCCGATGGTTGGTGGAGACATTTTGACTATATCTTGGACCTGCCCGGCCTCGCCCAAAATGGCGCCGGTATAAATGGGACTCGTAACTCTTTGCCCGCAAATGTATATCTAGAAAATGTTATTGTAAGTGGCCCTGTCGTATTTTAATTACAAAATGTACGTCCACCGATTCCGCAACTGTTAGACACCTTTGTTCTTGTCACCTAATGGCCCGCTCGTTACGTTCTTCTACAGTGTAAATGTCTCCTCATCATATACGATTTCAATTTGCTCCGTGGCCGGCCCACGTGGTTATAGGCCCGTATTTGTATACTGACATTTTCACAATAAAGGTTTTTAAAACAAAACACGGTAGTAGTATTTTCATTTGTAAAGTTTTTACTTTTAGTGACTGTTTTCGAATCAGTAAAAGGCAAGTGAAATAAAGCAGTCCAATTACATGACGGATAAAAGGTATAATATGTAGGAACGCAGTAAAGATAAATGGTCAAGGGCAGTTGTGTTTTTCATGTCTGCAACATAAAGTGATCGATAAGAATCTGATAATCAGGCGTATCGGCGACTAAGACAGCAGGCCGAATCTCTTTTACTAAACGGCTCCGTCATGGAAGGAAGAAACGCCCTTTTTCTCGAAAAAGGAATATATTTTACTTGCAAGACAGTTGTAAATTTTCCGGGAAAGTACATTAGCCTGGAATATTATAACATATGTTTGAAAAAAAAATATTGTTCGAAAATAATAAAAAGCGTAATTTTTAGGTCATATGACCAAGCTTTTCATCATTAAATTAACAAAAGTAAAATGAACCAATGAAAAGTTTTATTAACAAGTCACATGACCTGTTATGCTTACGTTACGCGCTGCGCGCCGCGCCTCGGATCACTTCCGGGTGCGCTAACGCGGCGTGTCATAAAACGCATTACGCGACAACGTAGGTCAAGAATATAGTCAAAATGTCTCCACCAACCAGCGTTCGGAACACAACCCCTTTCAGCAGTCCAAAAAGTTCTGTTAAATGACAACAGAGGGGACAGGCAACAAGAACCATCAGTCAAAGAGGGGAGGGCAAGTTCTTCTCTTCCGGGTCATGTTGGGGCGCTACCGGAACTGATCGAATTGGTAGTCTACAGTGTTATTGGATGTTTCAGACTAAAGCTGGCGTCAGCATGAGAGCACTACCATCTCGTAGCTCCGTCGTGGCCATTCCACGAGCAATCATGGCAGCCGCTCCCCACCAGAAGCCTGCGGGAGTCGGAGGCCCCCAAGACTTTTGTAGAATCTTCACGGCTGAGGGGACGCTTTTCGAGAATGGGACCCAAGCCCTAGCAGACAAGCGTCCGAGTTCCAAGGTGTCCCAGGGCCATTTTAGTGGACCAGGCCCAAAACCGAAGAGCCGGCCGCCATTTTGAGAGTCCTGTGGCAGCCGCCTATCGCTGCACCGCAAGAGCGGGCGCATCTCAACTACATGGTGAGCGAGACGCTGTAGTCGCAAGAGCGGGCGGAAAACAGCTGAATGGCGGAAGAGGCACAGTGTAGCAAAAGCGGGCGGAATGGCAACTAAAACGATAAAGGGGCGCCCCACTACAGCTTGTCTTCAGGTCAAACGGATTGTGGGACAAGGTCCAGAATTGAAGAGTCATCAAAAGGCAAAAAGTTCCGCCGGACCCCGGGAGCCGGCCGCCTATGTCGGGGGCGATCTCAGGCTACACCAGTGCTATAAGACTTGGGGAGGGTGTCGGAGCCAAGCGTCTTCTCCGAGTCCATGGCCATCACACCGCCCCTCAGGGGCCTCCGTCAAGCTGTTTAGGAAGGTAACATATCACATTGTTTTCTAATGCAGTCAGGTCCACAAACGACACTCACTTACTTTGAGAATAGTGAAGCTGCAGTAGGTGGAAATAAGCTTCAGACAGTGTTACAAGCGCTGCTCAGAACTCTTAACTATGGCACCCAACATCCAGAACTTATGCTATTTGAGAATGGTAGTGACATCGAAGCATCTCAGGGACCAAAACCATTAACGTACTTTCACGTATGAAAATCTTACTTGGGAAGGGGGCAGGAACGAAGCGTCCCCTCCCAGTCAGCGCCACCACACCGTATGTTGAAAATCTGAAGCCATCGTTCTACAAAGTCAACCAAACTTGGATTGAAAAATCTAGAAAAATGTACAAACTGAAAACCAGTTTTGGTCTGCATAGCATCAGTAACAACGCTTGAGTCAGCTTTGTGTCAAGCCGCCATTTTGATTCAACAAAGCACAGGCATTGAAAAAGGCTGAAATTCAGAACTCTAAACTATGGCACCCAACATCCAGGAGCTTGCTATCCGGATCTTGGAGCCTTGTGCTGTTTTCGATCTATTCACACATCGGTCCACTACTGACATCATCTTATAAACCAACGTTATGTAAATAGTTTTTTAATAAAATGTTTTACCCTGTTTCTTTGCTGGTGTGTTGTCTATATTTTTAATATTTGCATAGGGTTTGTCGTTATTTTGTGCGGGATGGGTGATGGAGCCGAGCTGTCTTGCAGCCCTCATGGTGTGGAGCTCAGTTCATCTCACTATTTTCGTATTTCTCAAGAAGGGTTGTTCCTAATATTTCTATTTTAGCGAGGTCAAAAAGAGATCCAATTAGTGGCCTACTGATTTTGCTCGATTACTTTTATTTTTTTACACGATTTTTCACTATCTGCAAAGACTAAACAGAGTATTGCGACTTTGTGCTTGTTTGTAAATAGAGAATGATCCAAAGAGAACCAATTCTAAAACAGTAAATGCTTGGACAACAATCAATCAAATGGAGAGACAAGGAGGCACGACGGATTACAATGGGGGTAAAGGCCTGCGTTAACTACCCTTCAGTATCTGCAAAGAGAGAGTACTACTAAGGCAAAAGAGGGGAGGGGGGGGGGGCAGCGTTCAAAGCACATCAGCGTGCATAAATACGAAAATGTTTTTATCTATCACGTACTTGACATTTTAAAGCTTTTCATATTTGCTATTAAAAAACCAATGAAATTCACAGAAAAAACCATAGGTTATAGTGGATATATAGTTAGGAATTTGCATTTACAAAACCTTGAAAATTCAATGAAAAAACCATAGGTTATAGGCCATATATAGTTAGGAATTAGCATTTACAAAACCTTATTTTACTCGCATAAAACCATTGAAATTCCATATATAGTTAGCTAACTATAAGCGCTAACTATATATCGCGCACCCGCAATCCACTGCTGATGATGTCACATATTACATCATTCATGACATGGTCAGTGACATCACTGATGACATCACTGATGACATCTCAAATGACATCACTGATGACAACTCAAATGATATCAATGATGACATCTCAAATGACATCACTGATGACATCACTGATGACAACTCAAATGACATCACTGATGACATCTCATTTGTCATCACTGATCACATCACTCATGTGATAATACAATGAACCTCTTCAGACTCTAATATAACCTTACATACACTCAGTATAAACAGACACTCACAGACTGTCACTCATCCATGGAGTTACTCACACACCTAGTCAGTCATGCAAAGAATCAATCACACCTCCATTTCCTCAACTATACAGTTATACACATCTTACTTATTCAAACATATAATAACACATATTTACTCTCTTATATAATCCCTGATACAAGCTCACAGTGATCGATACAGCCACTCACACATTCACTGGCTCTTATGTTCAGTTATTTATATATCTCAACTCTCACATGTATTGTGTTTTACATACGTACTTACTTGCACATGTAGCAATGAGAAATCCATTCACTCACCAACACACCCATGCACAGTCAACCGCCCATATAGCTCTTTCCACATGCACTCTTGAACTCATACTCCTAGTGAATCAACTGCTTACACATCTATGCACAGAGTCACGCACCTCCCAGCCACCCACACACACACTCAGCCTCCCATTCAAATATTTGGGCAACCAATCAATAACCCATATGGCCACTCTTATAGGTACTGATCAACACATGCAGCAGCTTACACAACAACAAACATACTGATGCACGAATTAAGACAGTTTAGTCACTAACCCATGTACTCAGTGAGACACATTTAATCACTCACTCATACAGTCAGTCATGCACCTACTAAATTCTTCATCCAGACACTTATACATCCACTCATTCTTCAATATGTGAAACATATTTAAACTTTACAGACACATACAATCACTGGATGTTGTGATCAGTGATGTCATCAGTGATGTCACTGACCATG
Organism: Lissotriton vulgaris; assembly: GCF_964263255.1. Lineage (NCBI taxonomy): Eukaryota > Metazoa > Chordata > Amphibia > Caudata > Salamandridae > Lissotriton > Lissotriton vulgaris. The sequence goes on from NC_141699.1 coordinate 810,235,077, forward strand.
TCATGAATGATGTAATATGTGACATCATCAGCAGTGGATTGCGGGTGCGCGATATATAGTTAGCGCTTATAGTTAGCTAACTATATATGGAATTTCAATGGTTTTATGCGAGTAAAATAAGGTTTTGTAAATGCTAATTCCTAACTATATATGGCCTATAACCTATGGTTTTTTCATTGAATATATATATATATATAAAATCTAACCTTGGTGTTTTGGAGATCTGTTCCGTGGTGATGTGAGGAGACGCATTGCAGGACTTTTGTTTATATATATATATATATATATATATATATATATATATATATATATATATATATATATATATATATATATATATGTATATATATATATATATATATATATATATATATATATATATATATATATATATATATATATATATATGTATATTCACTGAAAAAAACCATAGGTTTCACACCAGTTATAGTTAGCTGGAAATTTTACTGATATAAAACCATTGAAATTCCCACGTTATAGTTAGTCGGACTCACTATAACTTGCGCGTGCAATGCACTGCTGATGACGTCACATATTACATCATTCATGACATGGTCAGTGACATCACTCATGACACTGTTGACACCATCCAGTGAATATGTGTCTTTCTGAAAAATAAATATTAGTGAGTAATGTTTAAATATTTAAATATATATATTAGTGTTTCACTTTGTGTATAAGTGGCTACATGTGTTGGTAAGTAGCTACATGCGTATGTATATGGGTTATTAGATGTTTCTCTTAGTATCAGTATGAGTGTCTATATGGTTTGGTGGGGGTATTACTTAGCACATAGATGCATGAGTGACTGACTCTCTGTTTGTATGTGTTTTGAAGACAGCATATGTGCAGGACTGTATGGGTGGATGAGTGTGTATATGTGTGTGTTAGTGAGTGAATGACTGTCTCACTAGTGTCTTTATCAATAACGACATATGTTTTAATCTAGTATATGTGAATATTGATGTATATAAGTGAGTATATGTGAGAGTGAGAGATTGAAAGAGTTCCTGTTTAAATAAGTATGTGTTTCTATAAGTGATTGTTTTAGAGAATAAATATGTGTAATTTTCAATAGAAGTAAGGTGGAAGTGTGTGTATAACTCCATATTCAAATAAATGGATGTTCAATAGTTTATTTGCACGTGTGAGTATGTCTGTGAGTAACTTCTCGATGATTGTTGGTGTGTAACAGGATGTATAGGTGTATCATTTCATATGATGAGTGAGTATATGTATGAGTGGATGTGTATATAGATGGTGGAATTACTGAATTACTTGTTGTAACTGATATGGGTATCTGCTTTTTTAAAAAATTTCAGTTTCTATTTTTGCATATGTGTTTCAAGAGTTACATTACAGTGAAAGGAGGTCTGTCACTATGTCACAAGGATGGTGTCATGAGTGATGTCACTGACCATGTCATGAATGATGTAATATGTGACGTCATCAGCAGTGCATTGCACGCGCAAGTTATAGTGAGTCCGACTAACTATAACGTGGGAATTTCAATGGTTTTATATCAGTAAAATTTCCAGCTAACTATAACTGGTGTGAAACCTATGTTTTTTTCAGTGAATTTAATAGGTTTTTTAAATGCTAATTCCTAACTATAACTGGTGTGAAACCTATGGTTTTTTCAGTGAATTTCATAGGTTTTTTAAATGCTAATTCCTAACTATAACTGGTGTGAAACCTATGGTTTTTTCAGTGAATTTCATAGGTTTTTTAAATGCTAATTTTTAACTTTTTATAGGGCTTCATACCTATGTACTTTTTAGTGAATTTCTGTGCTTATTTTTTCACAAATGTCTTTAGCTGAGAAAGGTATGTTTTTCTTAAAATGAACACTATAATGTATATTAAGATAATATTTTACTTTTTTTTTTATATTTGACTCTGGGGCGCTCCCGGTGCGCGTACCGGTGAACGCTTCGGTGCGCGTACCGTCAGCGCACCAACAAAAAAAAAGAAAAAAAAAATTAATGAAGGAGTGACCATAAGGAATGGGGACAGAGAGAGTGGTGTTAAGAGAAAGAGAGCTAAAGGGAGGAACACAGAGGGACTGTGTAATAGATAGTAAGACAGATAAAAAGTGTAAGAGGAAGTAACTGAGAAAAGAAAAATGAATAAGGGAGCAAAAGAAAAGAAGAAATAGGATTTACCTTTATGAGCCTCCTAAGCCCCCCTCAGAAAACCTAGAGGGTCAAGAAGTCTCTACCGTGCCCCCTTCTACCCATACCGAACATTGTTTACCCTCCATCTTGTGTCTCGATTGTACCGAAACACAAAATGGAGGACTCCCGTAACGCTGCTGGTGCGCGTAAAGGAGCGCGCACCAGTAAGCGCTCGATAAAAAAAGGTGGGGAAGCAATTTACAAAAAAACCACTAGAGACACTTTCATCAAATATAGAATAGGCCCTACTACATAGCAGTCCCTACCATTTACCCAAATTTGAAGGAATTCCATTGAGAAAATTATGCTGTAGGCCTGACTTAATATCCTGAGGTAAATTACATGACAAAAACACATATGAAATGTTAGAATTTACAACCAATTAAAAACTTTTTTTCATTTTCTACGATTATTTCCTGACGTTTCATTGGTTAAGTACAAGAATATATATAAAAGAAGAGAGGGAAACACAGCCATTTTGACTACTGCTTCCAGAAGTACATTTGAGAACAAATTACACTGACAACTTCAACTGATTTCTCCAAGGTAAATTGTTATTATGGAAGTATATTGTACACTTTAAGTTAATTTCTGAAAAAAGATTCTGTTAGTTATATACTATCCCTCTGTAAAAATTATAGATAGAGATAGACTTCTCTGTAATAGTTATGGATTGAGTTAGGCTTCTCTGGTATACAGTACCCTAACTCTACTAATATAGTTAATTTGTATGCAATTTTCAGAAAGAAAATGGAAGGAGAAAATCAAGGAAATGTTACTTCTATCAAAATAAAGGTGGAAAAACCAGAAGACCAAAAAGATGAAGTAGATTTCATGGATGACTCTTTGGATGAACAGTTAATAGAATGTTTGGAAGAAATGGAATCATGTACTTATAATTATGAGGAAATTCCGGACAATATTATGTTAGAAATTTTATTAAATTATGAAAAAGAATCAGAGGAATAAATTTATATTTAATAATTTCAAATTGTTTGAGACAATATTCATTTTTATATGTAATTCATAAAGTATTACCAAAAATGTTTAAAATATAAAGTGAGACTTATAGTATACTGTTCAACTATTTTTCTGTTACATAGTAAGTTTACTCATAGTTACTACCTTTCTCCCACTATATTATCTCATATGAATATTTTACACCTCATTTTCATAAGGGAGCAGGATAGACTACTCATGATCCCCTAGAAATTCTCAGGGAGTGCTTAAAAGATCTGTTTCTCCTTTCCAGACAGACTATGTTATGAATTCCATATACCACAAAAAATACAATAACAACATGCAAGATGTCTACAAAGAAGATGGTGAACATTAAATTTAAGTCTCTTCATTAGTACCTACATGTAGGTACTTACATAAAATAAAAAAATTAAAAAAAAACAATTAATAAACATACAATTTTTTGAAGTGATTATTTTTCCATAGTACCCTCCTCGATACGCTCCCCGGTGCGCGTACCAGGCGCTTCCCCCGCGAAAATCGAAAAAAAAAAAAAAAGGTGAGACCCCGCGGGGCCCTTTAATGGCCCCCACATCAAACCTAGGGGTACAGGGGGTGTCTACTCTGCCCCCTTATGGTCATTTCCCCCTTTGTTTTGGCCACCTCTCGTGTCTCGATCCTACCGAGACACAAGATGGCGGCCGCTCCGGACTGTTTAGAATGTTTACAGACAACTGAGAGCCAATCAGCTTCCTGCGCGCAAGTCGCGTGGCGTGCCTGGAGCGCTGACCGGTGCGCGCACCGGAGAGCGCCTATAGATATATATATTTTTTTGAACCTAAATTACTCAAAATCCACTAGAGCACATATCTTGAGACATAGCAAAGGCACATCGGGCTACCAGTCCCTACAATTTTGCCTAGTTTGGTGGAAATCCATTCAGCCGTTCGGGCTAAAAGTGAAATCGACCGCCCTATGGAAATTAACATGGGGAAAACGCATTTTGGGACCCCCCTTTTATCTCGGCCCCCGCTTGACGAATCCCCCCCAAACTTTCAAGGAAGGACCGGAGCTCAACGAGGCCATTTTCAGGAAATTTTCAGGCAGATTCGTCAACCGGTGCCAAAGTTATTCCAAATAGAATTTTCAGATTTAACATTGAAAAAAATCCTAACTATAACTACCTACTGGCGACCGCCAGTAGGTAATATATATATATATATATATATATATATATTACCTACTGGCGGTCGCCAGTAGGTATATATAGTTAGGATTTTTTCTCTATGGGATTTTTGAAAATTCTATGTCTGATAACTTTGGTGTTTGTGGACGGAATTGGCTGAAGTTTTCAGGAAAATGGAACATTTTGTTTCTGAGCAGCCCCTGAAAATTTGGGGGGGTTTCATCAAGGGGGGGCCGAGAAAAAAGGGGGGTCCCAAAACGTGTTTTTCCCATGTTAATTTCCATAGGGCGGTTGGCCTCACTTTTAGCTCGAACGGCTGAATGGATTTGCACGAAACTTGGCAAAATTGTAGGGACTGTTAGCCCGATGTGCCTTTGCTAGGTCTCAATATATGTGCTCCAGTGGATTTTGAGTAATTTAGGTTCAAAAAAAGATATATATCTGGGCGGAGCCTAACCACACATCTGATCTGATTGGCTGTCAGCACTTCATCCAAGAAGTGTTGGCAGCCATCTTGGGACCAATATACATGATAGCACCTCATTAAAAAGCATTGTAGTTAATAGAGGGTTTTAGGACTTTAGTTACATTATAAATCATTTGTTGATGGTACCATACTCGTTTTAGGAGTTGTGGTGGGTTCTAAGGTGATTTTACCATGTGAAAAAGCCTTCTGCTGTGATATCATGAATATTGTTTGAAAGAAAACTAATATCTCATGATTTTCCCACAGTGGTTTGGAAGGGGATCTATAAGCTAAACTGAAAGCATATTTTCTGTAAATTCACATTATCTTTCTCAGTCATGTGAAAATGAAGTCTGACATTCTCAGTAAAACATGTACATCCAACAAGGACAGAGACTGTCAGTTGATTCCTTTGTGCTCTACTGCAGCCTCCTAAAGTGTTCTAAAGAACAACTAGAGCGCTAACAGTCCTACGTATTACAAAGGTATAGCACACCTGGAGCCATCGTGATGGGAATAAAGTGGTAACTCTTAAAACATTTAATTTAAAAAGGAACAAAATGAGGGGGTATATTATGCAATAGAAGGTATTATTAGTGCTGCAGAAAGAAAAATTAGGGCACATTTTGAGTGACTTTTCAAATCCTCTTCTATTTCATTAAAAAATTCTGACATGCAGTCTCCCAAAATGGCCACCAGAGACAAAAGAGCCCAAATGTAGCCCAAATATCACCCAGATGTAGCCCAAGTATAGCCCAATGACAGAATGTCCCAGAGTGTTCTAAAGAACAACTAGAGCGCTAACAGTCCTACTTATTACAAAGGTATGGCACACCTGAAGCCATCTTGATTGGAATAAAGTGGTAACTCTTAAAACATTTAATTTAAAAAGTAACAAAATGAGGGGGTATATTTTGCCTTATGAATTATGATTAGTGCTGCAGAAAGAAAAAATAGGGCACATTTTGAGTGACTTCTCAAACCCTCTTCAATTTCATTAAAAAATTCTGACATACAGTCTCCCAAGATGGCCACCAGAGACAAAAGAGCCTAAATGTAGCCCAAATATCACCCAGATGTACCCCAAGTATAGCCCAATGACAGAATGTCCCAGAGTGTTCTAAAGAACAACTAGAGCGCTAACAGTCTTACTTATGACAAAAGTATGGCACACCAGAAGCCATCTTGATTGGAATGAAGTGGTAAGTCTGAAAACACTCAATTGAAAAAGGAACAACATGAGGGGGTTAATTTTGCCATAGAAAGTATGATTAGTGCTTCAGAAAGAAAAATTAGGGATCATTTTGAGTGACTTCTCAAATCCTCTTCTATTTCATTAAAAAAAATTCTGACATGCAGACTGAAACATGCACTTTGAATACCAGCAGCAGACGTCCCTGGTGATCAGTAGCTTTACTACAGTGATCTAATGTGCAACTAGAGTGCTAACATTCAGAATTTATGGCAAATGTGTGACACATCTGAATGCCTTCTTGATGGAACCAAAGTAAACAAGCATTGAAAATGCAATAGATCTCGCCCTTGTTTAAGTTAAAGCCATTCTGTTTGTAATGAGGTGGCTTTTTAGCTTTGCTTTTATTAGTGTTTTTTCAACTTTCATGTAAATAACATGCGTCTGTATGCATATATGTATATGTATGCATGCATTTATGTTTGTATTTATATAGATATACAGATGATATATGTTTATATATGTATGTATATATATATATTCACTGAAAACAACCATAGGTTATAGACCATATATAGTTAGGAATTAGCATTTACAAAACCTTGAAAATTCACTGAAAAAACCATAGGTTATAGACCATATATAGTTAGGAAATAGCATTTACAAAACCTTGAAAATTCACTGAAAAACCCATAGGTTATAGACCATATATAGTTAGGAATTCGCATTTACAAAACCTTATTTTACTCACACAAAACCATTGAAATTCCATATATAGTTAGTTGCACTAACTATATATCGCGCACCCGCAATCCACTGCTGATGATGTCACATATTACATCATTCATGACATGGTCAGTGACATCACTGATGACATCACTGATGACATCTCAAATGACATCACTGATGACAACATCCAGTGACTGTATGTTTCTGTAAAGTTAAAATATGTCTTACATATTGAAGAATGAGTGGATGTATAAGTGTCTGGATGAAGGATTTAGTAGGTGCATGACTGACTGTATGAGTGAGTGATTAAATGTGTCTCACTGAGTGCATGGGTTAGTGACTAAACTGTCTTAATTTGTGCATCATTATGTCTGTTGTTCTGTAAACTGTTGCATGTGTTGATAAGTAGCTATATGAGTAACTATATGGGTTATTGATTGGTTGCCCAAGTATTTGTATGGGAGACTGAGTGTGTGTGTGGGTGGCTGGGAGGTGTATGACTCTGTGCATAGATGTGTGAGCAGTTGATTCACTAGATGTATGGTTTCAAAAGTGCATGTGGAAACAGCTGTATGGGCGGTTGACTGTGTGCATGAGTGTATTGGTGAGTGAATGGATATCTCAGTGCTACATGTCAAAGTAAGTACATATGTAAAACACAGTACATGTGAGAGTTGGCATATATAAATAACTGTGCATAAGAGCCAGTGAATGTGTGAGTGGCTGTATGGATCATTGTGAACTTGTATCAGGGATTGTATAAGAGAGTAAATATGTGTTAGTATATGTTTGAATAAGTAAAGTTTGTATAACTGTATAGTTGAGGAAATGGAGGTATGATTGATTCTTTGCATGACTGACTAGGTGTGTGAGTAACTCCATGGATGAGTGACAGTCTGTGAGTGTCTGTTTACACTGATTGTATCTAAGGTTATATTAGAGTCTGAAGAGGTTCATCGTATTATCACATAAATGATATCATCAGTGATGTGATCAGTAATGTCAAATGAGATGTCATCAGTGATGTCATCAGTGATGTCATTTGAGATGTCATCAGTGATGTCACTGACCATGTCATGAATGATGTAATATGTGACATCATCAGCAGTGGATTGCGGGTGCGCGATATATAGTTAGTGCAACTAACTATATATGGAATTTCAATGGTTTTGTGTGAGTAAAATAAGGTTTTGTAAATGCGAATTCCTAACTATATATGGTCTATAACCTATGGGTTTTTCAGTGAATTTTCAAGGTTTTGTAAATGCTATTTCCTAACTATATATGGTCTATAACCTATGGTTTTTTCAGTGAATATATATATATATATATATATATATATATATATATATATATATATATATATATATTCAATGAAAAAACCATTGGTTTTAGGTCATATATAGTTAGGGATTTGCATTTAGAAAACCTTATTTTACTCGCATAAAACCATTGAAATTCCATATATAGTTATAAGCGCTAACTATATATCGCGCACCCGCAATCCACTGCTGATGATGTCACATATTACATCATTCATGACATGGTTAGTGACATCACTAATGACATCACTGATGACATCTCAAATGACGTCACTGATGACATCACTGATTACAACATCCAGTGACTGTATGTTTCTGTAAAGTTAAAATATGTTTTACATATTGAAGAATGAGTGGATATATAAGTGTCTGGATGAAGGATTTACTAGGTGCATGACTGACTGATTGAGTGAGTGATTAAATGTGTCTCACTGAGTGCATGGGTTAGTGACTAAACTGTTTTAATTTGTGCATCATTATATCTGTTGTTCTACAAACTGCTGCATATGTTGATCAGTAGCTATATGAGTAACTGTATGGGTTATTGATTGGTTGTCCAAGTATTTGTATGGGAAACTGAGTGTGTGTGTATGGGTGGCTGGGAGGTGTGTGACTCTGTACATAGATGTGTGAGTAGTTGATTCACTATATGTATAGATTCAAAAGTGCATATGGAAACAACTGTATGGGCGGTTGACTGTGCATGAGTGTATTAGTGAGTAAATGGATATCTCAGTCCTACATGTCAAATTAAGTACATATGTAAAACACAGTACATGTGAGAGTTGACATCTATAAATAACTGTGCATAAGAGCCAGTGAATGTGTGAGTGGCTGTATGGATCATTGTGAACATGTATCAGAGATTGTATAAGAGAGTAAAGTAAATATGTGTTAGTATATGTTTGAATAAGTAAGGTGTGTATAACTGTATAGTTGAGAAAATGGAGGTGTGATTGATTTTTGGCATAACTGACTAGGTGTGTGAGTAACTCCATGGATGAGTGACTGTCTGTTTACACTGATTGTATCTAAGGTTATATTAGAGTCTGAAGAGGTTCATGGTATTATCACATGAATGATATCATCAGTGATGTGATCAGTCATGTCAAATGAGATGTTATCAGTGATGTCATCAGTGATGTCACTAACCATGTCATGAATGATGTAATATGTGACATCATCAGCAGTGGATTGCGGGTGCGCGATATATAGTTAGCGCTTATAACTATATATGGAATTTCAATGGTTTTATGCGAGTAAAATAAGGTTTTCTAAATGCAAATCCCTAACTATATATGACCTAAAACCAATGTTTTTTTCATTGAATTTTCAAGGTTTTGTAAATGCAAATTCCTAACTATATATGGACTATAACCTATGTTTTTTTCTGTGAATTTCAATGGTTTTTTAATAGCAAATATCAAAAGCTGTCAAATGTCAAGTACGTGATAGGTAAAAACGTTTTCGTGTTTATGCACGCTGATGTGCTTTGAAGGCTGCCCCCCCCCCACTCCCCTCTTTTCTCTTAGTAGTACTCTCTCTTTGCAGATAGTGAACGGTAGTTAACGCAGACCTTTACCCCTGTTGTAATCCGTCATACCTGCTTGTCTCTCCATTTGATTGATTATTATCCAAGCATTTACTGTTTTACAATTGGTTCTCTTTGGATCATTCTCTATTTACAAACAAGCACAAAGTCGCAATACTCTGTTTAGTCTTTGCAGATAGTGAAAAAATCGTGAAAAAAAATAAAAGTAATCGAGCAAAATCAGTAGACCACTAATTCGATCTCTTTTTGACCTCGGTAAAATACAAACATTAGGAATAACCCTTCATGAGAAATACGAAAATAGTGAAATGAACTGAGCTCCACACCATGAGGGCTGCAAAACAGCTCGACTCCGCCACCCACACCGCCCAAAATAACGACAAACCCTATGCAAATATTATAAATATACACAACACACCAGCAAAGAAACAGAGTAAAACATTTTATTAAATAACTATTTACATAACTATTTTATACTTTTTATTGCCCGATCCGGCTAGCTCAATCGATCGAGCATGAAACTCATGCACTGATAACAAGCGTTGAGAGTTTGTAGAACGATGGCTTCAGATTTTCCACATACGGTGTAGTGGCGCGAACTGGGAGGGGGCGTTTGGATTCTACCCCTTCTCCAATGTGATAAGGTGCCTCCCTAAACCGCTTGACGGAGGCCCCCGAGGGGCGGTGAGATGGCGCGGACTGAGAGGGGGCGCTTGGCTCCTGCCCCCTCCCCAAGTCGTGTTGCCCTGGTGAGGCCTGAGATCGCCCCCGGCATAGGCGGCCGGCTCCCGGGGTCCGGCGGAATTTTTTCCCTTTTGAAGAATCTTCCATTCTGGACCTTGTCCCACAATCCGTTTGACCTGAAGACACGCTGTCGTGGGACGCCCCTTTACCGTTTTAGTTGCCATTCCGCCCGCTTTTGGTACTCTGTGCCTCTTCCGCCATTCAGCTGTTTACCGCCCGCTCTTGCGACTACAACGTCTCGCTCACCATGTAGTTGAGTTGCTCCCACTCTTAAGATTTAACCGAACTTTTTGGACTGCTGAAAGCGGTTGTATTCCGACCGCTGGTTGGTGGAGACATTTTGACTATATTCTGGACCTGCATTGTCGCGTAATGCGTCATATGACGTGACGCGTTAGCGCACCCGGAAGTGCTCCGCTGCGCAAGGCGCAGCTTCCCGGAAACGATCCAGAGCGCGCCGCGCAGCGCGTAACGTAAGCATAACAGGTCATGTGACTTGTTAATAAAACTTTTCATTGGTTCATTTTACTTTTCTTTTCCTAATTATGTAAGACTAGGTCATGTGACCTGAAAATAACACTTTTCATTGGATTAAAACATTTTTTTTCCCAAACGATGAAAGCCCCACCTTGTTTCTGGATGTTTCAGACTGAAGCTGGCGTCACCATGAGAGCACCACCATCTCGTAGCTCCGTCGTGGCCATTCCGCAAGCAATCATGGCAGCCGCTCCCCACCGGAAGCCTGCGGGAGTCGACGGCCCCCAAAACTTTTGTACAATCTTCAAGGCTGAGGGGACGCTTTCGAGAATGGAACCCAAGCCCTGGCAGACAAGCGTCCGAGTTCCAAGGTGTCCCAGGGCCATTTTACTGGACCAGGCCCAAATCCGAAGAGCCGACCGCCATTTTAAGAGTCCTGTGGAAGCCGCCTATCGCTGCACCGCAAGAGTGGGAGCAACTCAACTACATGGTGAGCGAGACGCTGTAGCCGTAAGAGCGGGCGCTAAACAGCTGAATGGCGGAAAAGGCACAGTGTAGCAAAAGCGGGCGGAATGGCGACTGAAACGATAAAGGGGCGCCCCACTACAGCAGACAAGCCTCCGCCATGTGCTTCAAAACTGCATATGTATCTCGTGATATCAAGGTTGGGCAACCAGTACACAACAAGCAGTTACGAGTCCCATTTACACCGGCGCCATTTTGGGCGCGGCCGGGCAGGTCCAGGATCTACTGAAGCTTAACAAATGAGGCTGACGTCTCTGAAGCAGTTGACGAACAGCAGGACATAGCAAATAAACATGAACTCTCTAAAGCTGTTAACTCACTGCAGAACAAAACAAGTGAACCTGAAACCTCTGGAATAATTGTCGCTGAAAAGAACAACACACAAAACTCTGTAGAGCCTGAAGAAAAAAAAAACAGAAGGGCACTGTAGTTTCAGACACACTTAACACTAATGACTAAACAAAGATATCGTCTGTTTATGAAGCAGTTATCATCTTGACAGAATTGACAAAGAAGTGTACAGACACCAATGCTATTAAGAAACACAAGGAAATCCTAACGCATCAGCATTCTCGGAAGAGGTTGACACAGATAACATCTTAAGGAACAAAGAAAGACCTGTTCACTCTTGACACCCCAGGTGCTGTGTATGTTGCACTATAGTGCTGCATCGAGAAAACGGACAACCCTATTGATGTGGATTTTTCATTATTGCTTATTGTAAAGAAATGGCGACTCCCCCCTTTAGCAGATTAGCTAAATGTTTGCGTAATTTAGGCATAAAAGTTATATTATTGTTGTTGTTGTTGTTATCGTTATAGTTCTGGTTAATTTCAAAAAATGGTTAAATATATTTACAGTTTTTGTTGCGTTCGTTATATTTAAATGTTAATAAAGTTTTAAAATCTAACTTTGTTGGAGTGCTATATATGTTTAAAAAATCGGGTGAATGGGGCCTTGAATCGGGTTATTGTCATGTGTGGGCTTTGCAAGTGTACTGCTACAAGATCGGACATTTCAAACTCAAATGCACGTTCTTTTTCTTACCTTTCCGAAGCATGGAGCGCAATAGCAGGCAGAGAAAGGGTGATGCACGTGTTGAACACTGCCTGGCCTGCAAATTGCTGGCAGTGCCCCCCCGCCCGCTCCTGAAAGAGGGCACGCACACACACCGCCGCCCCGAGTACTTCACAAATCTTTAAAAGACCATGCGCTTGTTCATGAGGCTTAAATGGTTTATCACCCCTTCTAGAACCCCTGCATCGACCCTCTGACGTTTCCTGGAAGAATTAGCACGTAACACAATACCAAGCCCTGTCAGCTGAAACCCCCGAGAAATCATGGGGCATATTATCAAGGGGGTTTATTTCCGCTTTTTTGGCTTTAAAAGCCAAAAAAAAAGAGATAAAATTATCTCCCTATTACCAAGCTGTCGCTAACACCAGTTAGTGACAGCTAAAAGGAGATAGCGACCATCTTGGGCCCCGCTTTGCATATCAGTGATATTTATCACTAATGACATGCAAAGTGGGCGTACCAAGATTTTAGCGACTGGAAACAGTCCCTAACCATCGCTATCTCCTATTACCAACTTTTGGAGATATTCGCGCTAAGCGCGAATATCTCCAAAACCTAACACCTGCCCTGAGCAGTTTTAGCCATGTTATCCAATGGGAAGTGGATAACATGGCTAAAAGCATTTGCTGGATAATGCATGAATATCGCTGACTTTTCAACAATATTCATGCATTGCGGCCGTTTTTTATCGCATTTGCGATAAACCTTGCTAATAGCAAGGTTTATGTGCAATAAAATTCGCCGAAGTGCGGCGATAATTTTTGTCTCTAAACAAGTTAGAGACAAAAATTACCGCTAGTTGTTGGTAATATGCCCCCGGGTTTTTCCTTGCAGGAATCGGGAAGCGAAAGACTAGCACTGAAATCAGTAGTCTCACGCCTGAATCGGGAGGGTTGGCATGTCTGCATACTCTACAGCTGGAGCCATAAACTACATCCGCAGGGCTAGGTGATAGCCTAGGTCCGGCCTGGACAATCGGACACAGAGGAAGAGGAGTGTCAGAGGGTGCGGTAGTGAATAGGGTGAAAGGGAGGTGTCGGGCGGGAGCAGCGCAGATGGGGGGAAGTATATGTCCCATGCATGAGAGAGAGAGCGGGGGTGACCAGTGCGTGGGGGAGATGCTTGCGAGGGTGGGGAGCCATGCTGAGGATCGGCGGCGTGCAGAGAGTGGCCCTGGTCAAGGCATCTAAAATGGCTGCCGTGCACGACAAAATTGTGGCATTGGACAAAAACGCAAGATGGCGCAGACAATGTTTATCAATAAGGATTCATTTATAACAAAATATTTACTCGCAGTGACAAAATGGTGGTCAACACTTCCTGATTTCCATCGAATCGAACGTTAACAAACGTCACGCAGCAAAAAAAAAAAAAAAAAGCTCACGCACAGAGCAGTTTTTAGCCATGTTATCCAATGGAAGGTGGATAACATGGCTAAGAGCATTTGCTGGATAATGCATGAATATCGCTGACTTTTCAGCGATATTCATGCATTGTGGCCGATGTGCGGCGATAATTTTTGTCTCTAAACAATTAAAACGAAGCACAAAATGGCGAATTCCCGTTTCGCTACCAGTTTGCGGCCCAGTTCGCGGCCCATGAAGCGCTTCTACCGTGAAAAATCATTTTTTTTTATTTTCCCCACGGGACCCTTTAATAACCCCAACAACATTCCTAGGGGGTCAAGAGGGGTATACCTTGCCCCCTTTCAATAAATTCCCCCTTCGTTTTTCACCTCTTCTTCTCTCTCGATCCTACCGAGAGATAAGATGGCGGCCGCTCCGGACTGTTTAGAATGTTGACAGACACCGGAGAGCCAATCAGCTTTCTGCGCGCAAAGTTCCGTTTCGCGAAAAGTAAGCGGACCAGATCGCTGCCCGGAGCGCTGTTACAGATATATATCTTGTTTTGAACGTTAATTTCTCAAAAACTACTGGAGCACATATATTGAGACCTAGCAAAGGCACATCGGGCTAACAGTCCCTACAATTTTGCCAAGTTTCGTGCAAATCCATTCAGCCGTTCGAGCTAAAAGTGAGTCCAACCGCCCTATGGAAAAATGAATGGGAAAAACGCGTTTTGGGACCCCCCTTTTTTCTCAGCCCCCCCTTGACGAAACCCCACCTAATTTTCAGGGGCTGCTCAGAAACAAAATGTGCCATTTTCCTGAAAATTTCAGCCGATTCCGTCCTCAAACGCCAAAGTTATTAGACATAGAATTTTCAAAAATCCCATAGGGAAAAAATCCTAACTATATATACCTACTGGCGATAGCCAGTAGGTAATATATATATATATATATATATATATATATATATATATATATATGTGATGTAGTTTCTGTAGGAAGAACAGACTTTTTTTGCCAACAACTTTGGCGGCATTTGACAAATCTTTGATCAGTATTCAAAACGAATTCACTACTAGCTTCAGTGGCTGTCTTGAAATCGCCGGGCTGATCTGTCAAGCGAGGACCGAGAAAAAGGGGGTATACCAAAAGGCATTTTCCCCATGTTAATTTCCATAGGTACTTTAGACACCACTACAACCCAAACTGCTAACCAAATTGGCATGAAGGTCGATGCTGGTTGAGTGTAGTGTGTTTTTGTGAATTGGTGTAAATCCATTCATTAGTTTTGGAGTTATTTAAAGGTGTTCATGACTCCGACGTATTGCTATGCGAAGCCACATGACAGGAGGAGAGCTGTCATTGGATGGAGGCAAGTTATAGAAAATGTTGCTTAAGACATTTTGTGAAGCGAGCTGGTCCCAGGGGATTGTTTAAAGTTAAAAAAAAACATAGAAGGGGTCAGAGTAGGATTACCCTGACCCCATGAGTGTATTTTAGGGATGTTATGGAGATTTATTTTGTGTTTTAGAATAGTTAGATTATTTTTTTTGTATGCTAGTGGGGTCAAATCTCCAGCATCGCTCCCCATGTAACATAGCAGTGGAGTCATGTACCCTACGAAAATGGCCACCATTTCATGCAGCGGTGCCAGACCCAGGGATATATGTGAATGGTAAAAGGTTTATGAGGGGTCAAGGTAGGGGTCTTCTGACTCCAATATTGTATTGTAGAAGTTTTGGTTGACATCGCTTATGAGTTGTGAAATGTGGTAATTTGATTTTTTCCACATGCGTGATGTTGCGGTGCTCAGTGCCGCACACTCATGTAACATTGCAGTGGGTTCGTGAACCTCTTTGAAATACATTTCAACACTCAGTCATACATTAATGCATGCTATTAAATATTCTGACAGTCACACATCTATTCACAAACCCACTTGTAGATGCATACAACCACTTAAAGATTAATTGAGAGACTTGGACACCCAATTAGAGGAGCACTGAAACAGTGACACACCCACTCATAGACCCATTTGCTTTGTCATGCACCCACTGACAGGCCCACTCAGAAACTCATTCAATCACTCACTGAACCACTCAAAGACTCACGCACCCAGTCACAGGCCCACTCAGAGACTCACAAACCCAAACATAGTCTCACTCAGACACTCTAAAAGAAACAAAGGTTACAGGGATGTTGTAGTTAGGAAATCGATTTTGAAAAACCTTAGAAATTTACTGAAAATCTAAAGGTTAAAAGGACAGTATAGTTAGGAAATAGAATTTAAACAAACCTTAGACCTTCAAAGAAAAATTAAAAGATATACATACGTTATAGTTAGGCTCAGACTAACTTTACATAAAACCAGTGAAAGTCAACAGTTATAGCTAACTGAGCTAACTATAACTTATGCCCCCACAATGCATTGCTTATGACCTCACATATCACATCACTCATGACATGGTCAGTGACATCACTGATGAGGTCTCAAATTACATCACTTGTGATATCACTGATTACATCATTCACAGAAACACTCACACACCCACTCACACCCCATACAACATCTCGAACACCCATTGACACACCCACTGAACCACTCACAAACCCATACCAGTTTTTCATACCCACTCACTCTTCCACAGAGGTACTCTCACATACTCTCACCCACTTGTACAGCCACTCACACCATACAAGGACTCACACATCTGCTCACTTACCCATACATCCATTCACATAGACAGTTACTCTCTAATATAGACACTCACACACCAACTCACTTAACCCCTTCAGCGCAGCGTGAATTTTCGCACTGTGCTGAAGGTTCTAATGAGCCTATCGGCTCATGACGGAACCGTTCCGTCATGAGCACAGCTCAACCGACGCTCATGACAGAATTGTTCCGTCATGAGCATGGAAGGGGTTAAGCAAACTCCTTCTCTAACAGCCACTCACTCACCTATACAGCCACTTACACACCAAATTACTCACTCAGACACCCACTTACTCACTAATACATCCACTCATAGAGCATCTTACTCACCCAGATAGCTACTCATACACCCATGTATATACCCATAAAGCCACTCACACACCCATACACACAAGGATACATACAGTCTATAGTAATTTAACTTTTGTAGTAGGGTAGTATATATGTTTAACAATCATAAACTCCTAGAAAATACTTACCCTGGATCATATCATTAGTGATATCATCTGGGATGTAATTTGAGATGTCATCAGTGATGTCATCGGGGATGTCATCAGTGATGTCACTTACCACGTCATGAGTAATGTAATATGTGAGGTCATGAGCAGTGAATTAGGGGAGTGCAAGTTAAAATTTGTTCAGGTAACTGTAACTTCTGATTTTCACTGGTTTTGTATGAGAGAAATCTGAGCCTAAGTATTACGACCCTGTCATCTTTGTTTTTTCGGTAAAAATTCAAATACACATATATATATATATATATATATATATATATATATATATATATATATATATATATATATATATATATATATATATATATATATACGCACACATAGCTATATATTACCTACTGGCGGTCACTAGTAGGTAGTTCTAGTTAGAACCTATTTTCCATAGGGAATGTTTTTTTGATTTGCTAATAACTTTGGCGTCGTTTGACAAATCTTCACGAAATTCTCTAAAAAAGAGGTCTATCCAAGACAGCTCCAATCCTGAAAGTTTGGGAGTGATTCATCAAGCGGGGGCTGATAAAAAAGGGAGTCCCAAAACGTGTTTTCTCCATGTTAGTTTCCATTGGAAACTTTAGCCAATACTACAGCCCGAACTGCTAAACGGAATTACAGAAAATTTGGCAAAAAGGTAGCACTTGTTTCAGAAAACAACCTTCTTTTTAAATGGTGTAAATCCGTTCAGTAGTTGTTGAGAAATTCGAAAAATAAAAGTCAAAAAATTATTTTCCCATAGGAAACTTTAGCCAAGGCTACAGCCCGAACTGCTGAACAGAATTACACCAAAATTAGCAAAAAGGTAGTTCTTGGTTCAGAAAGCAACCCTTTTTACAAAATGGTGTAAATCCGTTCAGTAGTTGCTGAGAAAATAAAAAATTCTAAATATCGATATCTATGGCTGTGGTGGGATCGCGAACCCTCCCGACCATGAGCTTCATTCTAATTGGCTGCCAACACTCCAAACCAGGAAGTCTTGACATCCTTCTTGTGACTCGGTAGACCTGAGTCACAAGAAAACAATAAAAGAAAGTGAAAAATGAAGAAAAGGGGGCAGGGTAGAAACACCCTGAGCCCCTAGGCATGGCCACTGGGTCCCACAAGCACCCCCCAATTATTTTTTTATTTAAACCTCCGAATGCCCGCTGGGTGCACGAATCCGGATAAATTAAGCAGGGTCTCCTCCACTTCATTTAAATGAGCCTCCTGGTGGGCCAGGTCCCAGGGGCAATCGTATAATTATACCGCCACCTCTTTGGGGCTATATAAATGAGGTGCAGCAGGGCACATGTCCTCCTGCAAACCCGCAGACCACCACCACCCTGGGCTTTGAAAATAGAGGGAGAGGTGGGGACTCGGGGGGACTGTGGGGGCATTGGGGCTACCCTGATGGTCCCCAACAGAGAGGCCAGGCCCCGGGGGATGGGGCACCCTCTCTTTCAAAAGTAAAATAAAAATATGTCAATGTGGGCATACCTCGTGCGATGGGGTCCCCACGGCGAATGTAAATTAATGAAAGTGAACATTTTTTTTCCCAAAAAGTTTGGAGGCGCGACCCTAGCACAGCACCCTAGTGTGAACACGAAGGGTGCGCCGCTCTAAGAGTGGCCCTCTAGTGTGCATATGAAGGGTGCACTTTATCGCAGCCAAAATGGTGATAAATGTAACGCACTATTCACAAGCTGGTGCAAAGTCGGACTACAACCTGCAACATCAACGGGACCCCAGCCCACAGCCACACCTGAACGACAACAGATGCCTTGTAGCCAACGATCATACAGCTCGGACACCCAAGAGTGCCCTGACACCCCTGCCACTATCCCCTTGTCTGCCATCCCTCCTGATCCCCCGACAAACAAATGAGACAACAACCTTCCGAAATCTGGAACGTAACAAAATCGGCTCGTGTTGCACAATTATAACAATCAAGATGCATGTGAGGTTGGACAAATGAGAATCACAGTCATCTATGGATTTACATATAAAACATTTTATTTAAACATAACAAACTAAAAGTAGGTACAGCCATGGCGAGTCATCCCTCGACAATCTGTGAATCACAGCCTGCAAGACAAAAAGCAAGATGAGATTGTGCGTCATGCAACATCAAAAGAGAGGGAGAAAGAGAGAAAGAGTGAGAGAGAGAGAAAGAGAAAGAGAAAGAAAGAGTGAGAGAGCGAAAGAGAGAGAGAAAGAGTGAGAGAGAGGAAGAGAGAGAGAAAGAAGAGAGAAAGAGAGAGAGTGTGAGAGAGAAAGAGAGAAAGAGTGAGAGAGAGAGAGGAAGAGAGAGAGAAAGAATGTGAGAGAGAGAAAGGAAGAGATGGAGAGGGAGAGTGAGTGCTGGCACTGCGGACAAAACCTTAACAGCTCACCTTTCCACCACCGGTATGTCTCCAACCACATGCCAGGACATACTGCAACCCTCAAGCTCACTCATCTGAAACATAGTGTAGAATCAGTAATGGTAGAGTACATGCAACTGCAAATGCCTTCATCGCTGTCCCGCCCCTGCGCACCCAGGCTGCTGCACCCCATCCACTTCTGCTGCCCAGAGGTGTCTGCCCACCACTGCGCACCCTGGCTGCTGCACACCATCCACTCCCACCGCCCAGAGGTGTCTGCCTGCCCCTGCACATCCAGGCTGCTGCACACCATCCACTCCCACCGCCCAGAGTTGTCTGCCCACCCCTGCCCACCCAGGCTGTTGCACACCATCCACTCCCACCGCCCAGGGTGACTGCCCGCTGCTGCACAAACAAGCCTCTCTGCTCACCTTCCGCCATCGGCGTGTGTCCAAGAGGGCCCACCACGTGCTGAAGCGAGCTCCAAGGCCAGGGCCCATGTCCTTGGCAGCCAGAAGGTTGCACATTTGATTCTGAGTCTTGATATTGGAATGCCCAAGAACATATCAATGCACCGCACCGAGGAGTAATTTTTGTGTGGCGTATATGCAGTCCAGCCGAGCTCACAATTCAAATCAGGTCTTGATTGCCAGGATGGTGTATGGAGGCCTATGTATCATTGCATGCCGCACACCCGCACAGCTCTGGTGGTACTAACTCAGTGGAACTCAAGTCACCGCCACGTGGTGGGAGGCCAATGTGGGGCAAAGTGCCTCAGCTGAGACCAACACTGTGTACTTCAAGTTATCGGAGAGAATGAAAATAGCCTCCAGCACGTGCGCCCAAACCTTTTTATTGGCAGGGTCACATGTCCTGTGACGCCTTACTGCATGGGTGTGGTGTGGGTTTAAACCAGCCTTGAGGGAGTGGCTGTGCCATGCTGACAACTAGACATGTGATCAGCAGATCACTACAGGGAAGACCTGGGACATGGTAGCGTTGTTGTTCCTTCCCTGTAAGCGTAAGCGCAGTGGGCTGGCAGAAAAGCCCATCCTTCACGACTTCACCAATATGGCGGTTTGATTCCGTGCACCCACCGAGATAGGTACATGATGGGTTCACAACTCCACTTTTTTCTACAAAAAAAAATATACATTTTGGTACTTAATAAAAAGAAGACATTATATACTTTTAATACCAAACACAAAAAATTACAAAAACTCTTTTTAGGATATTAAAGTTACAAAATATTTAAAAAAAATGCGAAATCACTGAAAAAACCCACAGGTTTAATGAACATTATATTTAGAAATTAGCAGTTTAGAAACCTTTGAAATTCACGCAAAAAAACATTGGTTTCAGGGACATTACAGTTAGAAATTAGCATTTAAAAAACCTTAGTAATTCACGGAAAAAAACATACGTTTCAGGGACGTTAAAGTCAGAAATTAGCATTTAAAAAACCTTATAAATTCACCAAAAAAACCATAGGTTCAGCGATGTTATAGTTAGTTGGACATTTCACCCATACAAAACCAGAGAAATACAGCCATAGTTAGTAGAGCTAACTATAACTTGCGCCCCCGCAGTGCACTTCTGATGGGGTAACATATTACATCACTCATGACATGGTCAGTGACATCACTGATGACAGCACTGATTATATCTCAAATGACATCACTGATGATATCACTGACGAGATCATCCATGTGATAATTTTATGCACCTCCTCACACCCTAATATAAGCTTTGAAACACCCACTCTAAAATACAGACTACCATTTTGAAACCATAGACAAACCAATAGCAGTTACTACATACCCACTGACTGATTCCTAGGTAGACACACACATCCATTCATTCACCCATACAGTCACTCATACATGCAGTCACTCATCAATACAGCACTATCATATGCACTCATACACCTATAAAGAAACTCACACACTGCCACTCATCCATAAAGGTATTCACACACCTAGGCAGTCATGTAAAGAATCAATAACACTGCCATTTACTCATCTATACAGTTATATATTCACTAACTCACCTATTCATACAGATACTAACATATACTTACTCTCTTACACAATCACTGACACAAGCACACACTCATTCATACAGCCACTCTCACAATCACTCACTCTCACATATAGTCGTTTATATACTCCAACACTCACATATACTGCCTTTCACATATGTAGTTACTCACACATATACCACTGAGACATCCATTCCCTCACCAACACACCCATATACACACTCACCCACCCATACAGCTATTTCCACATGCACTCTTGAACCCATACACCCAGTGAATGACCCACTCACACATCTATCCACAAAGTCACCCACCCACGCAACCAATAAATAACCCATATAGACACTCGTGTAGCTACTTACCAACCCATGCAGCCGCTTACACAGCAACAGACAGACTGATACAAACAGTTACACAGTTTAGTCACTAACCCATGCATTCTGTAAGACACTATTAATCATTCACTTATACAGTCAGTCACACACCTATTAAATCCTCCACCTAGACACTTATACACCCACTCATTCTTCAATACACCTTGGTATATATATAAAACATATTTAAACTTCATAGAAACACAGTCACTGGATGATGTCATTTGAGATGTCATCAGTGATGTTGCTGAACATGTCATGGGTGATGTAATATGTGACTTTATCAGCAGGATATTGCGGGGCGTGAGTTATAGGTAGCTCTACTAACTATAACGGTCAAATTTCTCTGGTTTTGTACGAGTGAAATGTCCATCTAACTATAATGACCCTGAAACCTATGTTTTTTTCAGTGAATATACATATATATTTTTCAACAAGGATACACCGCACTCAGGAGCCTTATAAATCAGGTATTTAATTAAGCAAACAGACTAACACATTTTTATCATAAATTCCTATGATGAACAGTTCACCATTGCATTTTTAGTTCTTTTTATCATCAAATGGAAATATATCTATTTTGTTTATATCATTATAATTGTCACAATAGATTTCCAATGAGATAGTTCATTAATGTGGTTGTTATTGCATCACCGCATTTTGCATTTCAGTGTAATTTTTGGTTACTTTCTTTCAGATTACTTGGTGGTCATAAAGATACGATATCTATTATTGATTGCCACATTGCAGTATCATGTATTATTATCCCACAGGCATATCGCATTGTAAACAATGTCCCTGATGTTACCATTTCTCTTGGAATTCAATGCTTCTAGTAGCTATCTTTGTCTTGTATAGTAGCAATTCATTGGTGTTGATGTTATTTTTCTTTAGAACTTTTTCTTGATGATATCCCTGCGCAATGTTGTTTAGGGGAAGGCGGCTGTCAGTTTTTGGTTTGACTTTTGAATTTTACGTCTCTTTTTGGCAGTGTTTTACTGTGCTATTCATAGAAGGACATGACGTTTCTCGTTGTTGTTTCATTGATGTTGGCGGTATTTGTTCTTTTTGGTAACTTTTTCCTAATCCAGTACTCATAGTAGCTATCTCTATTTTGCATGATGCCTTATTTTGGATGTATCACTTTGTTCGCCCTAAGTTGGCAGGGTATGCTCAGACGTGAGTCCCTTGTACACTTTGCCACTGGATTCAAGCTAGCCTGGCTGATGACGGCTGCAATGCCAGAAACCGGTCCCAGGATGCTTGTTTCCGGTCCAGGGAAGAAATGGGTTTCGCAGTTCGTGCTAGACTGTTCCCATGAGGCACAGGTTCAGACTGATTTGCATATGGCCATGTCTGAACTGGGGTGGCCGAGTGAGCTAAAGAATGGTGATGGATTAAACCCAGATCATTTGACTGGGGGAGAGTGTTTGATTTGCTCAAGCACTCCGTCCATCATCCCCTTTTGTATCGCTGTATTTTTGATGTTGATGGCATTTTTTGTTGGAACTCTTCCTAGAAACTTGTTCTTGATGATGTCTTGCTACAATGTTATTCAGAGGAAAATATTTGTTAGTCTTTGAGTTTTTGTTTTTTTAGTAATTGAATTTTTGGCAATATTTCAATGTATATTGTCATGAATGGACATGAAATTCTGGATCGTTGTTTTCTTGGTATTCATAATATTTTTCTTTGAAACTTTTTCTTTACAATTTATCTGCAAAATTTTGTTCAGAGGAAGGTGATTGTCAATTTTTTGATTTTCAGTTTGAGATTTCTTTAATCGTGTTTCATAAGTGGACGTGTAGTTCCTCGTTAGATTTTTATTTCTGACTTCCCGAATGTGTTCCAGAATTAGCTTTTTCAGCATGCAGATGGTTCTGCCAATGTATCTTAGTCCACATGCACATTGGATAACGTAAACCACAAAATGTGTTGTGCATGTGATTTTGTGGTTGATTCTCATAGATCTTCCTTCCGGGTCCATTATTTCATTTTGTATTGACACCGATTTCACAGGCTTTGCACTATTGCATTTTTTGAATCCCAACTATTGCTGCTCTAATCAATTTCTCTTGGGTTTCTCTTGGAAGTGAGTCTGGACTATTTTGTCTTGTAGGGAAGGTACTTTTCTATAGGTGACTTGTGGTCTTGCACCAATGATTTTTCCAATGTCCTGATTGTGTACCATTGGATTATTTGTGTGACTTTAGAACTTTCTTTGCTGTAAGTTAAAATCAATCTTGGCGCTTCTTGTTTTTTGGCACTGCCAGGTGGTTGCATATCCTTTCTTTCACTTTGTTTTTCTTTTTGGGTTTTTGTAATCAAGGTTTCAGTGTATGTTAATTGTTCAATTTTTTCTATGCATCTATTGAGATCTCTTTGTCTGTATCCTCTGTTTTTTAAGTCTCAGTGCACTTTCCAGTATCTTGTTTTTTGCATTGTTGTCATTGGAGCAATTCCTTCATATTCCTACAAATTCTCCATATGGAATGCTATTGAGTAGAGGCTCGGGGTGAAAACTCATTCCATGTAAGATCTGTTTGTTGCCGTTTTCTTCCAAAGTAAGATTGTGTGCACTTGTCCTTGATCAATATAGACCATTGTATCTAGGAAGTTCAACTTGGTGTGACTTGTTGAACAGTTGAAAGACAGGCCTATATCATTCTGGTTCAGTTGATTGAAATATTCCATGAAATCCTCTTTTTTGCCTTTCCAAATTAGGAACAAATCATAAATATATAGTATGCAGAGTACAATTCTTCCTGATGCATGTGGATTGTCTGTCTCCCACCAGCCCATAGGAGCTCTTAAACATCGTGAAGGAACTCTCCAACCCCAGCTCCAACACCAACGACATCCCACCCTCACAAGACCTGTGTGACTCGCTGGCCACCTTCTTCCACCGCAAGATCGCAGACATCCACAACAGCTTCAATGCCACAACCACCCCGACAACCACTGAGACCTCCGCCCCCATGACCACCATCCACACCAACCACCTGCACTCCTGGAGCAACATCAACGATGACAACACCATCAAGATCATGAACACCATCCACTCCGGATCTCCGTCAGACCCTCGACCACACCACATCTTTAACAAAGCCAGCACAGCCATCGCACCCCATCTCCCGAAAGTCATCAACACCTTCTAGAGACATCAACCTTGCCGGAGAGCAGGAAGCACACTGAGATCAACACCTCAGTCAAGAATCCCAAGGCGGACCCCAAGGACCTCAAGAACTTCCAGCCCATCTCCCTGCTCCCGTTCCCGGCAAAGGTCATCGAGAAGACCGTCAAGGAATAACTGACCCACTACCTCAAGGAGAAGAACATCCTGAACCCTTCCCAGTCCGGGTTCCACAGCAACCACAGCACTGAGACTGCCCTAATCGTCGCCACCGATGACATCAAGTCCCTGCTGGATAACAGAGAAATGGCAGCCCTCATTCTCCTGGACCTGAAGCCGCCTTCGACACGGTCTGCTACCACACACTACGAACACGCCTCTACAACGCCGGGATCCAAGACAAGGCCCTGGATTGGACCACCTCCTTCCTCTCCGGCAGAACACAGAGCGTCCACCTTCCCCCCTTCTGCTCCAAAGCCACCGAGATCATCTGTGGCGTACCCCAGGGCTCATCACTCAGCCCAACCCTGTTTAACATCTACATGGCACCGCTCGCCCACGTCGCCCGTCGGCACAACCTCAACATCATATCCTACCCCGATGACACCCAGCTGATCCTCTCCCTCACCAAGGACCCCCACACAGCCAAAACCAACCTTCACAAAGGAATGAAGGCAGTCGCTGAATGAATGAGAAACAGCAGACTGAAGCTGAACTCAGGCAAGATGGAGCTCCTCATCCTCGGATCAACCCCTTTGGCCTGGGACGAATCCTGGTAGCCGCCCGCACTGGGAACCGCCCCAATACCCACCAACCATGCACGCAACCTAGGGGTCATATTCGACTCCACCCTCTCCATGACTAAACAGGTCAACGCCATCTCCTCCTCCTGCTTCAACACCATCCACATGCTCCGCAGGATCTACAAGTGGATCCCCACTGAAACGAGAAGAACGGTCACTGAGGCCCTCGTCAGCTACAGGTTGGACTACGGAAACGCCCTCTACGCATGAGCCTCGGCCGAACTCCTGAGATGGTTCCAATGCATCCAGAACGCCTCTGCATGCCTGATACTCAACATCCCTCACTGCAGCCACATCACACCTTACCTGAGAGACCTGCACTGCTCCCAGTCAAAAAGCGGTTACCCTTCAAACCCCTCACCCATGAACACACGGCACTCCACAACACCAGACCAACTTACCTCAACAGATGACTCAGCTTCTACACCCCCACCCACCCGCTCCGTTCCACTTACCTCGCCCTTGCCACAGTCCTCCGCTACCGAAGAGAAACCTCCGGTGGCAGATCGTTCTCCCACCTCGCCACCAAGACCTGGAACACCCTCTCCATCCACCTACGGCAGACCCAAGACCTGCTGACCTTCAGAAAACCCCTCAAGACCTAGCTTTTTGAGCAGTAGCAGCATTCCCCATCCCAGCGCCTTGAGACCCTCACGGGTGAGTAGTGCGCTTTACAAATGATATGATTGATTGATTGATAGGTAAATTGGCATAGTTCGGTGAAAATGAAATGCCCATGGTAGTTCCACATAGCTGTTAGTATAGCTCATGATTGAACAAGAAGACGTTGTTTTTGGACACAGTTCTGTCATAGTAAGAAGCATGCCTGAGTGTTGTATTTCTGTGATATTCCGTTTTTTTAGGAAATATACACATGCCTGTAGGCCAATTTTGTGTTCTATTGAAGTTTTTTAGAGGTACAACATTGATCATTGCCATGATGTAATTGGAGTTCCATGTGGTATTTGTCGAGATTCGTAAAAAGTCACTTGTATTTTTGATGTACGAGCTGAGAGCATGGACCATTGGCACCAAATAGTGATCTACATATGTTGAGATGTTCTCATAGAGGGATTCACATGATGAAACAATTGGTCTTCCTGGGGGATCGCAGAGGGTCTTGTGAATCTTCAGCTAGAAGTATATGGGAGGATGCTTCTTGAAAAGAAATTTGAACTCTTTGTCATTAATCAAGTTTTGAGTGTGCATTTATCCAAGTTGGTTTGTAATTCCAGAATCATTATATGATGGGATTGCATTCCAGTGTTTTGTAATTCATTGGATCATCCGGTTGTCGACGGGTCTTTTTGACATAGTCAACCCTAGTTTGTATAACTATGTTGCCTCCTTTGTCGGCCAGCTTTATGATTATATTATTATTCTCTGTTTAGGTTTTGATTGCCATATTTTCCTTATTTGTTGCTGTTTTGTATTTTTTACAAGCTATCTATTTCTTTCATTACTGCTTTCAAAAACAAATCATCAAATCAAAATCATCTTTATTCGGTTTTCAGGGAAGACCATAAAAGAACAATAAAAAACATTTATTTTGATTAAAATACAATAAAACATGTTAAAAGATTAATTTACACATTAATTGTGTTCATTGAGACATAATAATCACTCAGTATTGAGATTAGGGCGATGATTAATGCAGAATTTTTAAAAGGAAACAATCGATTTGGCATACATTTCATTTTCCAGCATTTGCAAGCCTAAGAAAGCTGGCCGGCATGTTCGAAGTCCCATAATCTTTACTATTCGAATTATCCAATAAGTACGGGGAGCTGCAAAGAATTTACAAAAAAATACTGTTTGAATATTACTTTGAATGGAAAGAGAATCACAGGGACATGGAGAAAGGTGAGTCGACCAGTCATTTTGTTTTGGAAATGAGATAAGTATATAAAAATTGTCCAGTCTAAATCTAGTCAATGGGAATTTTTCAAAATGGTTAAGATCATATTTTAAATATGGCTGTAACAAGAAGGTGGTTTGAATAGACAGTAGGTGTTGAACTGAATTTTTGCCAGCTTCTTGAACCAATCTGAGGTCTCTCATGTGTGACAGACATGACCTTTTTAGTTCTTTTTTTGGAATCTTGGAAATCGTAATAGGGTCAGAAAAGTAGCTCGGGATGCCCAGATCGTTGAAAAACGCTTTTACGTATTCCAGCCATTGTATTTTGTGCAATTTATCTAATGACATACAATCCTCAATGAGGGCTCTAGTTAGTAGGCATTGGTCATTCGTTCAGATGTGTCTCCACCTCATTAAAGGTTGGATCTTTAAGATGTCCAAGATGTAATCCATGCCTAGTTCTAGGTGACACCCGTATGTCGTTGTACTTCAGGGGACTGAGAGGAGATAACGAAAAAAAGAATTCTCCACTCTCTGTAAGTCATCTGTATTTGAATATCCCCATACACCCGCGCCGTAACTGGCAACGCTAATACATTTGGCCTGAAATATTTTTAACATTTCCTCGGGGCTCTCTTCCCAAGTTTTTGGGCAAAAGCGGTTATCCCTGCTGTGGCCCTAAGGAAAGATAGTTTCCTTGTGTCGATGGCTTTTAACCATGTTAATTTGCTGTCTACTAGGATTCCTGGATAAGGGTAGGAAGTCGCCGTATCTAGGACAGTATTATTAATATATATATCCTTTTTTTTTGTTGCTCTTTTTCCTTAGCCCCGCGGTCATAGTAAAAGTTTTCTTTATATTTACTTTTAAGTTCAGAGAGGACATGTACTCACAGTATCTGTCCACCGATCGCTGAAGTTGGACAGGGTGAGGTCTCCATCTAACCCAAATCTGACCCTTGCTGTTGCATGGGTGAGATTTGGGTTAGATGGAAACCTCACTACTGCTTTCAAAAACAAATCAATTTAGTTGCTGGGAGATAGTTGTGGGCAGTATTTGTATTTATTTTTAAGACCGCTGCCTGTGTGTTTCATTGTGTCTAGGCCTAATCTTGTAGTATTTGACTCTCTATGGTTTCTTCTTCATTTAGGTTGTGCATTAAATCAAATAGTTTTTTTCCAAATCTGGGATCTGTTTAATAGAAAGCTTTGTCTCCTCATTATTCTCATTTGATGTTGTTTACGATTGTTTTCTTCTCTAGGGCAGTTGACATGTGTTTTGGTTAACTTCAGTTTACGTACATTTTTGTATATGTCTATTTTTGTGTTTGTATAATCAAAGTGTCTTACAGGACAAAGGGACAATCCTTTGTTGAGTAATGCGCATTTATCATTGGAAAGTGTGTAGTTAGAAAGATTTATGATGAGAATATCTTCATTCAATTCAATTTCAAAGCTTTTATTCGATTTGTAAACAAATCATACAAGCAAAACATGAAATCAATCCATTACATTAAAAATTGTTATAAAATACAAAATTTATACAGGTGAATCCAAGATAATTCATGTGAGGATAGGACACATGCTGACAAGCGTTTAACATTGGATCGTAATTAAAAAACACATGAAAATGGCAAAAAGGAATAGAAGTTAACAGTTAAAATCGTACAGACAGGAGTAAATAAATTGGCACAAAATGTTTATCCTGGCAGCTGTACGTTGAACAACAAGCCCCCGCCTAATCATGGGACATAAAAAATTTTGATTTAAAATTTGTTGATACAGACAGGAAAGTATAGAAATATAGCAGCACTAAATATATCCTGGCAGCTGTATGATAAAAGTATAAAAGAATCAAGAAAAAGAAAACATGTACAGACAGGGTTAAAGATAAATTGAACACTGCTAAAAAAGTGCTCACCCTGGCAGCTGTACGTTTTGAGAAGTACAGACAGGAATATAGAGATCATGGCAATACAATACTTTTCCTGGCAGCTGTACATTTCAAAATATAAATGGCAACAAAAAAACATATGTCCACATTTTCTAAAGCTGACAATAACACAAGGGCATTCTTAAAAGACCGTATATTGTATTTAATAAATATAGGTTTTAAGTACCTTAATCTTAGAAAATGATAAAATTTACAAAAAAGTAGGAAATGGCAGCAACTCTGGCGTGAAACATTGTCACAAGGGCACGGGGTTTCAGATTTCTGTTTCTGTACTGGGAACGCAACAAGATGGTGTACAATGCCCAACCTGACGCGAGTTAAAACATATTGATGAGATGGGCGGCTGACATGTAGGAGATATGCTTGAAACCCCGATGGTAAGTTAAGTTCTCTATAGAACTTTACGGTAGTTAACTTGCCATATGCCTTATCTCGCCCTTTCTTTTTGTACATCAAGAAAGTTTGTTTAATCTCTTTTTTGGGTATTTCTACCGCGAGTTCTGGGTCAGTGAGAACATCAATATCAAACAGAGTCTTAAACCAAAAACTAATGTATTTCAGCCAAAGAATACGTAAAGAAAAGTCCAGGCCTATACAGTCAAGAATAATTTCTTGAGTGAATCGAGTTTCAGGCTTAGCCCAAATAGAACGCCACAATAAGAGTGGACGAACGGCTGCTAAGTCCGAGATAAACTCGACCCCAACCTCGTCATGAATTAATTGAATGGAAGCGGAGTGGGGAACACATAGCACTTTTCTTAGGAACTTGTTCTCCTCTTTTTGGAGGGGGGTGCCATCTGTGTGGCCCCACACTCCAGCCCCATACAATGCCGAGGGAACACAGCGAATATGAATATATCATTCATTTCCTGCGTGCTAGGTTCTGTAAGGGGTATTGTGTTCTTGTGCTTTGATCTTATAGATTTTTGGGTATTGTGGAAGATTTTGAATCACCCCTTCCACGCCCTCTGCCTCTTCCTTGTCCACGACCTCTTGTTAGAGTCTGGTCTAGGTGCATTAACCTCATCTCCTCTAAAAATGTAATCCCTTTAGAGGAGTTGGTGCCACATGCTGCTTCGTTTTCACATTTGTAAGATTCACTTGTTGCATCTCCGGTCGGTTTAGGTATATTTTTCACATAATTTAGTTTCAAGGCATCAAAACTTCTGGCAAATGTCAGAATCCTTCCTTGCCTGTAATATGTTTTATCCCTTATGTATTTCCTCTGTTTTCATTCTTGAATCTCATCTATACATTTTTTAAGACGAGTTTCCATGTCTTTTCTGATTTTCCTCGCCTTTTCTTTATTTAGCTGCTGTATTTCGCTTTCTAAATCTTTAATGAGTGTATGTGCTTCTTCCAAGTCCTTGTTTGCATATTTTATTAAGATTTTCATCATATTTTTAGAGCACTAGATATTATTGGTTCTCCATTCCTCCAGCATTTTGAATCGCCTTTCTGGATGGGTAGGCATGGTAAAGATCCTTAAACCTCTTGGAATTCTATCTATTTCTAAATATTTCCAAAGTGCAATTACTTGTCTTTTGTTGATTTTTTTCTTATAATATCATTATAATTGTGAGAGTAGTTGTTTCAATGAGAGGTCTTGTTCACGTTGCATGCCCTAAATTTCGGTTGTTTTGAGCTGTTCATTAACGTTAGCTTGAAACATTGTTGCCATCTTCTGCACCTCCATTTCGCCATGGATTCCTGTTGTCGTAATTTCCAATTGCTATACAGTTTTGTGTTAAGGCTCTGGTTTCACAGATTTCTGCCGTCCCTTACATGGGCGTCCGCAGAAATTTTTCCAGGGAGGGGGGGGGGGGCAAAATGTTAACATCATCACCATCCTCGGACATGATGTGTGCCAGATGGGGCACAATAAACACTGGGGCACAGGAGGAGACATGGGGGGCAGGAAGCAGGCCGCATATGATCTCATACACCACAGGGTTGTTGTGCCACAGCCATCTCTTTCTTTTGTGGCACCCCAAAATCTATACCTGCCCTGGTCCCTAAATTTACCCCCTAGCAGCCCAAAACCCATACCCACCCTGAACCCTACAATTACCCCACCCGCCCAAAACTCATACCCTCCCTGATTACAAAAATGACACCCCTGGCAATCCAAAACCCATACCCACCTTGAACCCTACATTTACCCCCTAACACCACCAAAACCCACACCCACCCTGAACCTTAAAAATACCCCTGCCCCCTCAAAACTCATACCTGCCCCAAAGCCTAAAATTACCCCCCTGGCACCCATAACCCATACCCACACTGACCCCTAAAATTGTCCCCCTGGCACCCCAAAACCCATAGCGGCCCTGAACCCTAAAATTTCCCCCCTTACACCCCAAAACCCGTACCCACCCCGAACCCTAAAATTATCCCCCCCGGTATCCCAAAACCCATACCCACCCTGAACCCTAAAATTGTCCCCCTGCCACCCCAATCCCTAACCCACCGTGAACCTTAAAATTACTCCCTGGTACCTTAAAACCCACACCTACCCTGAACCCTCAAGTTACCCCCTGGCACCACAAAAGCTGAACACTACATTTTGATTGTGTATCGCTCCGTCTCCCTGCTCAGGGAGGATCTGCTGGTCCGGATCGGCTCACCTTGGTCCGGTTCACCTCGCCCTTCTCTGGAGCTGTTCTGCCTGCCCTGTCCCTCTTCCGGACCCACTGAGCCTGCCTCCGTGCACACTGCCTGGACCCACTCTGTCTGGCCTGGTTCTTTCTCCTTTGGACCTGCTGTCTTCACTGGCGGAGTTAGAACACAGGTCTCACTTCTCTGACGCTGCTCTCCCTCACCCAGTCCCCCCACGCCCCCTCCACTTGCTCTCTCATCTTCCTTCCTCTCTACTTCTCGGTCTCTCTTTCCCCACTGCTTCTTTCGCTCTTTCTCTCCCCCCTCTTCGTTCACTCTCACCCCCACCATATCCGTCTCCCTGACCCCACCAAGTCTTCCTCTGTCCTCCCTCTCTCTTCCTCCTCCTCATGTCAGTGATAGGGAGCACGGGGCCCTCTCTGAAAATGTGAGCTGGAGGTGACGTTAAGTGTGAAAGCATCAAGGTGTGAACCAGGAGAAGAGGTGGTGGAGGGGGTGGACAGCAGGTAGAGGGTCAAAGGGGGCACTGGCTCTCAGAGAGGTGAGACGGGGCGGGGAGCAGCCTGAGGACAAAAACAACACCAGAGCAAGAAGCAGACGCTACTCTTTTATTCAAATGTGACTATTCTTTCTGCTTAGTAATTTACTTAACAGCAACTGTTCTAGGCAGTCAATCACTATAATCCAGTAATTATTTGAAAAGACTTCCTCAATCTTGTTATTGTGTCAGAGCACGCTATAAAGTCCGAGGTCTCCTGGCGCTTCTGACTAAATTATAAGATGGAGGGGGGGGGGCAGAGGGTACTCAGAAGGATCTAGAAAAGATCAGAGTCTTCAGGTGTTGTCTAGATGTGACACGCGATGAGATGCACAGGAGTTCACCTAGAAGAGAGTGCCAAAGGGACGGCGCAGAAAAATTAAGCCTGCGTCTTGTCCTACTGAGCCCTGAAATGCAGAGGAGCTTCAGAATAGAATAGAGAGTGCGAGCTGGAGAGGAACCGTGGCTGGAGCACCATGTGTAATGCATAGTGGCATGGGCGTCCGCAGGGGGCAGGGCCGGCTTTAGTGCTGGTGGCACCCAGTGCAACCATGTTAGTTGGCGCCCCCAATGACCACCTCCACCACGGATTCTCTCACTAGCGCCCTTTAACAGTGACCAAGTCTCCATAACCACTCTCTCTCAGATGCATTGAATTCGTTATACAGCGCTACTCATACCATTAAAGTATGTCAGAGCACTTTGCATCACACACACATTACACAGACAATCAATCATACTTGTGTAAATCAGTGGTTAGGAAATGTTACATAAGCCAAAGGACAAATGGGCATGTTATCAAGGCCTAGCGATATTTTTATCACCGCGTTTGCCTCCGATTTCGGACGAAATGCGACAATAAAAATGTTGCGTTATTTACAAGAGCACGCTAACGAGTGTTCAATGGGATTAGCGCTAGTTTCAACATCGCATCCCTTGCATCGCTAATGAGAAACAAGGGAGGCGTGTCCTCTGAAACAACATGGCATATCATCACTAACCCTGATTCTCTCTATTTTCAAGTGTATCGCTAACACACATAGCTATATTATAATCAGCGCTAACCGGGTTTTTTGCCGGTTTGTAACGCCTGCTATTTTCCTTGCTAAGCCTTATCTATAATGGGATATGGATTGTTATGCTGAGTCCACGTCTCCCATTATAGATTAGGTTTTCCCTAACGTGGTTTTCTATCGCTGGAATTCTGGCGATTTCGACTCTTTCCGCCGCTTTTGCCTGGATTTCAATTGCCTGGGCGATGCGCCCTGCTCACCAGGCAATAGAATAAGGCGACATGCTGCGTTAATTTTTTGCACGCTACACACGGGCAGCAATAATTATCGCTGGCCGTTGATGATATGCCCTCAAAAGTGTAGGAGTCATATGTCATCCATACTAGTAGACAGTATAGTTTAGGAGTGCTTGGTGTGGAGAAGCACAAACTCAGAGTCGAAAAAGAAACAGCACAGTTTCTTTAATAATAAAAATCCATTTCTACCCAAATTAACCCTTTTTGCAACATTAATCAATGTTCTATACTTAGCAGAGTGTATGCACTTCTATGATGAAAGTTAATGCCGCACTATTTTATATTAGGACTTTAAGTTATAAATTGCAAGTAAGAAAAGGATAGCTCTTTTTAAAAGCAGTAACCTGCAGATCTATTTACATTAAATGCGCTCTTTAATCTACTTGGTACACGTTCTTTGCAGCAGGCATATTAACCCTCTGTACTACCTACACATAAGTCAAAAACCTCAACTACACAACTCTCTGGCCAGGAAGAACATTAATCACAGGAGTTATCGAGAGGGAAGGAAGGTGCAGCAGGTGCTTTTAAAATCATAATTAAGATGTAAACACGGCACCCCCAGGAAGCCAGCACCCGGTGCAATGACACCGGTCACACCGCCCTAGAGCCAGCCCTGGCGGGGGGCAAGGAGGCGCGCTCCAGGGGGGGGGGGGGCAAACACCCCTCCTTGCCCCCCCTGTGGACGCCCATGGTCCCTTAGACTCCTACTCCATGGTTACAATGCAATTCGCTAAGCCTGTACTGCAGCGGTTCCGAGTCCGTTTCCCCACACGAGTCGCTTTGATTCACAACAGTTTTGTCTTGCTTTAGTACACTCACCTCTCGGGGAGACGGCAGTAAGGGTGGGGCCCTTCAGCTCCGTCCTCCAGCGCTCGACCCGGCGAGTGTTGATGTCTCCTGGTGTGTTGTTAGTCGGGTGCCTCCAGTTGTAAAATGTCAGAAAACAATGTGGTTGGTAGCCAGCGCGCTCAGCAGCGGGTACAGGCGTGGGGCCTAACCAGTGGTCGAAGTGGGAAAAAAAGTAGGGGAATTGTGGGTGGAGAATCAGGGGCCGGGAATAACTGAACATTGAATCAGTGGGCGGAGTCAGGGGTGTGGCTAGAAATAGTAAAACATACCAATTTTTAGTACGTTTAGCATTTCACTGACCAGTTACAGCTTATAACGTTATTTAATTAAAACAATGAATAAACATGTTTATTGGAGGTTTAATTCAGGAAAAAGCAAACACTCATAGGGAGTACAGGTTTATGTAAAGCGTGTGAAATATAAGCAGGAACAACATGTTACCTTAATGCTTTTACTCTCATTGTTCAGAAATCCATGATTATTTTTTGTCTCAAACATTGAGGACATAAATACAGGGCTCCTCCTGTACACATGTGTTAAGCAGGGCTCAGAAGAGAAAGGGACTCTTCAGGAGAATCTAGACTCAGAGAAACCCACAAAGGCTCCTTCATATTCATGTCAGCCAGCTAGCTGCTCAATCATAATATCGCAAAAGGATAACTGGTCGACAGAATGCAGAGCAATGTCATACATTCACCCCAGTACAGAGATCTGGGCCTAAATCCATTGTTTCTTTGCTCACCATGCCATTCCAGTTTGGAACCAGCCATAGGCAAATCAGTCTTGATCCTGCACCCAATTGGAACAGTCCAGCCTGAACTGCCAGGCCAGGTCCTCCCTGGACTGGACACAAGCATCCTTGGACCAGTTTCGGGATTTCAGCCCTCATCGGCCAGGATAGCTTGATTCCAGTGGCATGAGGAGCACAGCACTCATGTCTGAGCATACCTGTCCCGCTCAGGGTGAAAAATGCAAAAAAAAACAATTGATGGACAGAATGTAGAACAATGTCATACATTCAACCCAGTACAGAGATGTAGGCCTAAATCCATTGTTTTTTTGCTCACCATGCCATTCCAGTTTGGACCCAGCTATATGCAAATCAGTCTTGATCCTGCGCCCAATGTGAAAAATCCAGCCTGAACTACCAGGCCATATGTAGTCAAGTGTCCTTTCATTCGGGAAGTGAACACAAAGCAGTACCCACTGAACTATGCCCATAACATATTGCTCTTTGATATGCATGGTACATGTTCTTTGCAGCAGTCATATTACCCCTTTGCGCTACCTTAAATGAGTAAAACAGCCACTAGTCAAAACATTCCCCCATCTCTCTCCAGCAGGTACATTGATCACCAACGTTATCTTGGCACTTGTATTGTTGACCAAAACCGGCTGAATATACAAAGAACTTTGCAGTGTTTTTAAAACTCCTGCACTTGTTCAAAACCGGTCCCCGACAAACTAACCTGGCCCCCTACCCTTCCAGTCGCCCTGGGAAATGCCTGCTCCTGCCCTTTCACTGCTCCTGTCCAGTCAGTACTTCTGCTCATGCTCGATCAACACTCCTGCTTTGTCAATTCCCCTGTCTCCCCTCCCTTCTTCTGGCCCATCACTTCTCCTGGCGCGTCACTTCTCCTGCCCGTCACTTCTCCTGCCCTGCTCACTGCTCCTGCCCTGTTCACTGCTCCTGCCCCATTCACTGCTCCTGCCCCATTCACTGCTCCTGCCCCATTCACTGTTCGTGCCCCGTTCACTGCTCCTGCCCCGTTCACCGCTCCTGCCCGGTTGCCACTCCTGCTCATGCCTAATCACCGCTCCTGCCCCATTACTTCTACTGCTTCGTCACTTCTCCTGCCCCGTCACCTCTCTTGCCCCATCACCTCTCCTTCCCATCACATCACCTGCCTGTCATGTCATCTGCCTGTCAATTCTTTTGCCCAGTCACCTCTCCAGCCCTGTTGCCTCTCCTTCCACGTCACCTCTCCTGCCCCGCACTGCTCCTGCCCCGTTCACTGCTCCTGCCCTGTTCACTGCTCCTGCCCTGTTCACTAATCCTGCCCCGTTCACCACTCCTGCCCGTTCACTGCTCCTGTCACGTTCACTGCTCCTGTCCTTTCACCACTCCCGCACGGTTACCGCTCTAGCTCATGCCCCGTCACCTCTCCTGCCCCGTCACCTCTCCTGCCCATCACCTCCCCTGCCCTGTCACCTCCCCTGCCCAATCACCTCTCCTGCCCTGTCACCTCTCCTGCCCCATCACTGCTCCTGCCCGTCACTTCACCTGCCTGTCACTTCTCAAGCCCGGTCATCTCTCCTTTCATGTTGCCTCTCCTGCCCCGTCACTGCTCCTGGCCCGTCACTTTTCCTGCCTCATCACATTTCCTACCCGTCCCTTTTCCTGCCTATCACCGCTCCTGCCCGTTCACTGCTCCTGTCCAGTCAGCACTCCTGCCCGATCACCGCTCCAGCCTCATCACTTCTCCTGTCCCATCCCTTCTCCTGCCCCATCACTGCTCTTATCTGTTCACTGCCCCTATCTGTTCACTGCTCCGGCCGGGTACTACTCCTGCCTAAACACCCCTCCTGCCCAATCACTTCTCCTGTCCCGTCACCTCTCCTTTCCTGTCACCTCTCCTGTCCCGTCACTGCTCCTGACACGTCACCTCTCCTGCCTCGTCACTTCTCCTGCCCATCACTACTCCTGCCTGTCACTTTTCCTGCCCGTCACTTCTCCTGCCTGTCACTTCTCCTGCCTGCCACTTCTCCTGCCTGTCACTTGTCCTGCGCATCACTTTTCCTGTCTGTGACTTCTTCTACCCGGTCACTTCTCTTGCCCGGTCACCTCTCCTGCCCTAGTACCTCTCCTTTCCTGTTGTCTCTTCGGTCCAGTCACTGCTCCTTCCCAGTTCACTCTGTGTACAACATTGACAAATTACACAAGGTGTCAAATTCCAACAAGTACTCTGTCTGGGGAAAGCTCCTCTGTAATCACCAACTCGGCATGACATGCTAAAGGCAGCCGGCGGGCACACTGTCATTCGAAAGGGGATGATCTGCCTCAATCGGAATGACAATGGGCCTGCCCACAGTCTGAGAGAGTTCAGGGTGGGGCTGCTGCAGCCTCTGGAGTTCAACAGAGAAGTGCGAGCAGCCCCTGGAAGCTGAATGAAAAAGTTGTCATTTGCCGTCCCGGGACGATATTTTGAAAGAAAGAAGTAGGGGAACGGACGGAAATTTTTTTTAGAAGTGGGGGCACGCCTTGCCCTTCCGTCCCCGCCCACTTCTACCACTGGTTCTAACCAATGGCCTGAATCAATTTGGGTATGCCACACTCAGCAGTCTTTTCCTTCAGGTATTTAATTAAGCGAACAGAGCCAGTCTGTCACACTGACGCTTTTCCGCCACACAGGGCATTGCTCATGGTTGGAGGACCACTACTTTACAATCTGTTATTTATACCACTCCCTCTCCATCCCATAATGTGGTCTTCTGGGAGTTCTGTTTTTTTTCGTCATTTCTACAACAAACAGATTAACACATTTTTATCATAAAGTCATATGACGAACAGTTCTCCATTGTGTCTCTAGTTATTTTTACCATTGAATGGAAATATGTCTATTTTGTTTATATCGTTATAATTATCACAATTAATTTCCAATGAGAGAGCTAATTAATGTTGCTGTTATTGCATCACCGCATTTTGTATTTACATGTGATTTTTGGTTACTTTCTTTCAAATTTCTTGGGTGTTCATAAATATACAATATCTATTATTGATTGCCATGTTGCAGTATAATGTACTATTATCCCACAGGCATGCCATATTGTACATAATGTTACCATTTCTCTTGGAATTTAGTGCTTCATGTCGCTATCTTTGTCGGGTATAGTACCAATTCATTGGTGTTGATAGTATTTTTCTTTAGAAACTTTTTCATGATGATATCTCTGTGCAATGTTGTTCAAGGGAAGGCGGCTGTCAGTTTTTGGTTTGATTTTTGATTTTTACATTTTTTTGGTAGTGTTTTAATGTGCATATTCATAGATGGACATGACATTTCTCATTGGTGTTTCATTTATGTTGGTGGTATTTTTTTCTTTTCGTAACTTTTTCTTAATCCAGTCCTCATAGTAGCTATATCTATCTTGCATAATGTATTTTTTACGTTGATGGTATTTTTCATACAAACCTTTCATTAGAACTTTCTC
Source organism: Lissotriton vulgaris (assembly GCF_964263255.1). Classification (NCBI taxonomy): domain Eukaryota; kingdom Metazoa; phylum Chordata; class Amphibia; order Caudata; family Salamandridae; genus Lissotriton; species Lissotriton vulgaris. The sequence continues at coordinate 810,274,114 of NC_141699.1, forward strand.
TTGATGATGTCTCTCCACAATGTTATTCATAGAAAAACAATTGTTAGTCCTTGATTTTTTGTTTTTTTTGTTTTTGATTTTTAGGTAATATTTCAATGTACATCTTCATGGATGGACATGATATTCCTGATCGCTATTTTCTTGGCATTCATGATATTTTTCTTTGGAACTTTTTCATAACAATTTACCTGCCTAATTTTGTTCAGAGTAAGGTGATTGTCAATTTTTGATTTTCAGTTTTTGAATATGTAATCGTGTCTCAATGTGAATGTTCATAAGCGGACATGTTGTTCCTCGTTGTTGTTCAGGCCCTTATGGATCTTCGTGCGCAGCCTGACAATGTACAGCAATTCCAGTTGTCTGAGTTTTTTCTTTTTGCCCTCTGCTCTTTGATTTTGTGGAATTGTATCTAATCCAAAGAATTCCATTTGTTTCCAATCATTGTTCTGGCATGAGGCTATATGTTTGTCTGTTGCGTAATACAGATTTTTATTTTTGACTGCTCAAATGTGTTCCAGAATTCTCTTTTTCAGCACGCAGATGGTGCTGCCAATATATCTTAGTACACATGCACATTCGATAACTTAAACCACAAATTGTGTTGTGCATGTGATTTTGTGGTGGATTCTAATAGATCTTCCTTCTGGGTTTATTATTCCTTTTGTATTGACACCGATTTTATAGACTATGTAACTATTGTATTTTTTAATCCCAACTGTTGTTGTTCTGACCAATTTCTCTTGGAAGTGACTCTGGACTATTTTGTTTTGTAGAGAAGGTACTTTCTATAGGTGACTTGTGGTCATGCACCAATGGTTTTCCCAATGTCCTGATTTTGTACCAATAGGTGCCAGTATTTTTGGATTATTTGCGTTACTTTAGAACTTTCTTTGCTGGAAGTTAAAATCAATCTTGGTGCTTCTTGGAAGGTGGTTGTATTTCCTTTCTTATATATAGGCTCAAAATTCACTCATACAAAACCTGTCAAATTCAGCAGTTATTTTCCCTGAGCTAACCATAACTTTTGCCTCCACAATGCCCTGCTTATGATATCTCAAATTACATCACTGAAGACATCATCAAGTTAGTGTAAGTGTTTTTAAGAGTTTATGGTTGCTAAACATATATCCTTACCTACTGCGAAAGCTGGATTAGTATACTAGTTGTTGTACTACTAATGAGTGATAACTTGCACTAACATATGTGATCTGAGAGGGTATGTGACTGTCTGTATCTGTGTGTTAGTGGGTGTGTGAGTGGCTGTATGGGTGTCTGAGTTGATTTCTGACTAGTTAGGTAGGGGAGTGAGTGGTTGTGCCAGTACTTGTATGGGTGTGTGAGTGGGTATCTGATTGGCTGTATGGGTGTATGAGTGGTTTTGTGGGTGTGTGAGCTGCTGTATGGGTGTATAAGTAGGCATGTGAGTAGCTGTGAGGGTGAGTGAGTGTATGAGTGACTTTGTTGCTAGTGAGTGGGTGTATCAGTGGCTATATGGGTGAGTGATTGACTGTGTGAGTGAGTGCATGGATGAATGAGTTGGGGTCTGAATGAGTATCCAGATATACTGTCTGGGTGTGTAAATGGCTGTATGGGTGAGTGAGTGGCTGTTTTAGTGAGTATTTGGTTATGTGTGTAGGTGTGTGAATGGTTGTATTAGAGAGTGAATGTCTGTGTGAATGACTATATGGGAGAGTAAGCAGATCTGAGAGTGCTTGTATGGATGCATTAATGGGTATGAAAATGGTTTTGTGGGTGTGCAAATGAGTGAGTGAGAGCTTGTATGGTCGAGTGAGGGGTTGTGTCGAGTGGCTATATGGGTGAGTCATTGGGTGTGTGAGTGACTCTGTTGGCAAATAAGTGGGTATGTGAGTAGCTCTATGGATGAGTGTGTGGCTATGTAACTGGCTGTATGGGTGAGTAAATGTTTTTTTTTTACAACACCTTTATTGACATTTGCGTGTGACACAGCTGTACGCCTACAACCAATTGGTGGCCGGCAGCTTTTCAGTTTCAATAATAAACAAATCACTGAGCAACCAAGCCCTCAGCTACCTCGTACACAGCAAGCTGCCTACAACCACTATGGGTCGGCCGCGTCATATCTATCCGTACGTGAACCCCACATAAAGCATTTAGAAGATCGTTTGTGCATAGCCCATCCCCCAAAAGCGCGGGAATGACCCATGCCCCCGTGGCTCCTGTGTTCTGTACTTAATAGTTCAGTAGTAGCAGGCACAACATTATTGGTGTAATTTCGTGTCACATTGTCATAGTCTGAGTTAGCAGCGTACATGACTCAACCAACCCAGTCCTAGCTGTTGGTATTGCAAGTTGCTAGCTAAGTCATTAATAAAAAACAATAATAAACAATAACTGAAACACAAAGAGTAAGAGCAAAAACAGTTCTGATTCATTCAGTGCAGCACACTAACCATTAGTTCATACCCTTAACACCACTCCGCGAGTTGTACCGTTGGATTCAACACTCCAAAGTCCCCCTGTCACAATGGGTGAGTAAATGGTTGTGTGAGTACTGGTATGGGTATGTGAATGGATATGTGATTGGTTGTGTGGGTATTTGAATGGACATACTAGAGGTTGTATGGGGGTTTGAGTGGGTGTATGAGTAGTTCTGTGGGTAATGTTATAATTTATGTCATTTGAGATACCATCAGTGATATCACTGACCATGTCATAAGTGATGTAAAATATGAGGTCATAGACAGTGCATTGTGGGGGCAAAAGTTACAGTTAGCTGAGGTAACTATAACTGCTGAATTTCACTGTTTGTTATGAGTGAAATCTCAGCCTAACTATATCGTCTTTGGAACCTTTGTTTTTTTTTCAGTAAATTTTTGAGTTTTTTAAAATACTATTTCCCAACTATAACATTCCTGTAACCTTTGGGTTTTAGGTACATTTATGATGTGGTTTTTTTATTTGATCTCCTAAATACAGAGCCCCTGTAATCTTTGTTTTTGTCTGTGAATTTCTACCTTTTAAAAATTCTATTTCCTAACTTTAATATCCCTGTAACCTTTGGTGTGTGGATGCGTGGGTGTCTAAGTGGGTCTGTGATTGGATGCTTGTGTGTCTAAGTAGGTCTGTAAGTGAGTACACAAGTGTGTGTTTGAGTGGGTGCTTGAGTCTGATTGGGTCTGTATGTGGGTACATAAGATTCTGATTGGCTCTTTGAGTGGGTGTGCCAGTCTCTGAGTGGGTCTTTGAGTCAGTGAATGAGTCTCTGAGTAGGTCTGTGAGTCGATGATACAGAGTATGACTTAGTGGGTACATGAGTGTCTGATGGTATGTGAGTAGGTATACATGTCTCAGTTTGCAAGTGGGTGGATGAGTATCTGAATGAATCTGTGAATGACTTTGAGAGTGTCCAAGTTGTTCTGTGAGTAGGTGCATGAGTGCCTGAGTGGGTTCTGCTCATTTTGAGACTTTTTCTGCTACTTTCTGACTTTTATATTGACTCTTTTTTGTTCCTGGCCTCTAGTTTGCCTCTTTCTACTCATTTTTTACCTTCATTTAGCCTCTTTCTGGTAGAGTCTGATCTCTATGTTGTCTCTTTTTGCTCTTTACTGACCTCTATTTTGCATCTTACTGTTATTTTGCCTCTTTTTACTCATTTCTGATTTCTATTTGCCTCTTTCTGCTCATTACTGACCTTTATTATGCCACTTTCTGCTCATTTCTGATCTCTATCTTGAATCTTCCTGCTCATTGATGAGCCTTCGTTTGCATCTTGCTGCTCATTTCTGACATTTATTCTGCCTCTTTCTGCTCATTTCTCACCTTTATCTGGCCTCTTTTTGCTCGTTTCTCACCTTTATCTTGCCTCTTTCTGCTCATTTCTGATCTTTATTCTGCTTGTTTCTGACATTTATTTGGCCTCTTTCTGCTCATTACTGACCTTTATTCTGCCTCTTACTGCTCCTTTCTGATCTATATTTTGCCTCTTTCTGCTCGTTTCTCAGCTTTATCTCCGCTCTTTCTGTTCATTACTGAGCTTTATTCTGCCTCTTCCTGCTCTTTTCTGATATATATTTTGCCTCTTTCTGCTCATTTCTCAGCTTCATCTCGCCTCTTTATGCTCTTTGTTGACCTTTATTTTCCTCTTTCAGCTAGTTGGGGACCTTTATTTTGCCTCTTTCTACTTGTTGCTGACCATTTTTGTCTCTCTCTGCTCATTTCTGACCTTCATTCTGCCTCTTTCTGCTTTTCTCTGACTTTGATTCTGCCTTTTGATGCTCGTTTTTATTCTTTATTTTGCCTCTTTCTCCTTGTTTCCGAACTCTATTCTGCCTCTTGCTGCTTCTTTCTTACCTTTAATTGGCCTCTTTCTGCTTGTTGCTGACCTTTATTCTCCCTCTTGCTGCACATTTCTGTCCTTTTTTCTTCCTCTTTCTGCTCATGTCTCTCCTGTAGTCTGCCTCTAGCTGCTCATTTCCGATCTCTATTCAATCAATCAATCAATCGTAACACTTGTATAGCACACTACTCACCCGGCAGGGTCTCAAGGCGCTTGGGGGAAGGGGTCTGCTATTGCTCGAACAGCCAGGTCTTGAGTTGTCTCCTGAAGGCGAGATGGTCCTGGGTCAGCCGAAGATGGATGGGGAGGGAGTTCCATGTCTTGGCCGCCAGGTAGGAGTAGGATCTGCCACCAGCGGTGGCTCTTCGGATGCGTGGTACGGCGGCGAGGGTGAGGCTTGTCGAACGTAGCTGGTGGGTGGGCGTGTAGAAGGTCAGGCGGTCGTTGAGGTACTTGGGGCCCAGGTCGTGGAGAGATTTGTATGCGTGGGTGAGGAGCCTGAGCGTGATCCTCTTGCTGACGGGGAGCCAGTGCAGGTCCTTCAGGTGGCCGGAGATGTGGCTGCGTCGGGGGATGTTCAGGATGAGTCGGCGGAGGCGTTCTGGATGCGTTGGAGTCTTTTCTGTAGCTTGGCTGTGGTTCCGGCATAGAGGGCGTTTCCATAGTCCAGTCGGCTGGTGACGAGTGCCTGGGTGACCGTCTTCCTGGTATTGGTCGGGATCCATCGGAAGATCTTGCGGAGCATGCGTAGGGTGTTGAAGCATGATGAGGAGACAGCGTTGACTTGTCTAGTCATCGAGAGGGAGGAGTCCAGGATGAAGCCCAGGTTGCGTGCGTGATCTGCTGGCTTGGGAGTGGCGCCCAGGGCGGGGGGCCACCAGGAGTCGTCCCAGGCGGAGGGCGATGGTCCCAGGACGAGGACTTCCATCTTGTCTGAGTTCAGTTTCAGGCGGCTGTTCTTAATCCACTCGGCGACGTCTTTCATCCCTTCGTGTAGGCTCGTTCTGGCGGTGGTGGGGTCTCTGGTGAGGGAGAGGATCAGTTGGGTGTCGTCGGCGTAGGAGATGATGTTGAGGTTGTGCTGGTGTGCGATGGCTGCAAGAGGTCTCATGTAGATGTTGAAGAGGGTGGGGCTGAGTGATGATCCTTGCGGTACACCACAGATGACCTTGGTGGCCTCGGATCGAAACAGGGGGAGGCGGACTCTCTGTGTTCCTTCGGTGAGGAATGAGATGATCCACTCCAGTGCCTTCTCTTGGACACTGATGTTGCTTAGGCGTTGAACTAGGGTGCGGTGGCAGACAGTGTCGAACGCTGCAGAGAGGTCCAGGAGGATGAGGGCTGTGTTTCCCCGTTGTCGATCAGGGTTCTGATGTCGTCGGTGGCTGCGATGAGGGCGGTCTCGGTACTGTGGTTGGATCGAAAACCAGACTGCGAGGGGTCAAGGGATCCGTTTATCTCTAGGAAGGCTGCAAGCTGTCTGTTGACGGTCTTCTCGATGACTTTGGCAGGAAAAGGGAGGAGCGAGATGGGGCGGAAGTTCTTGAGGTCGGTGGGGTCAGCTGTTAGTTTCTTCAGTAGGGCGTTGAGCTCGGCATGCTTCCAGCTCTCCGGGAAGGTGGCGGTGTTGAAGGAGGTGTTGATGACGTCCCGGAGTTGGGGTGCGATGATGGAGTCGGCCTTGTGAGGTTCCGTGACGATCGTAAGTGGTGTTTTCGACTCGCACGAATATGGTCGAGTCTGGTATCTATGAACCGCAAATGACGAGTTTAGTGGGTGTGCGCAGTTTCGCTGTGCTAACCAGAACCGTTCGTTTGTTTCGTGGGTTTCTATCTGTACCCACGGGTTCCATCTTAGATACGGCATCCATTTTGTCTCTTGCCCTCAAGTAGCCAGCGAACGGACGCTGTCCGCTTCGCGACCCTGGGATTCCCAAGACTCTTGCGGAAGACACGTTTCCTTTGAAAGTGTCTTTATGATGAGGGGGATGATACTGTAAGGCAGATGTCCCTGCTCAAGGCACATCTTGCCATGCCGGTCTATTGTCTTAGCCGTGCATCTCATTAGGCACGTCCCTTTGATGCCTGCAGCTCGTGTTTTCCGATACCACCCCTTTTACACCCTTTCCGATCTCCCCACTGTTTCTGCCTTCCTTGCACATGTCCTTGTTCCTCCTTTGATCTGTTTACTGCCGATTGGAATGTACTAATGGTGGGAAGATGGTTTTTTACAGTTGGGAACCACCGAATGTTTCTGTACTTATGTTCCGGACCTTGAATACATCAAAGCGACCCCTCTTGGGGATAATGATGGGAACCAAGTTGTAAACCTTTGTGTATCATGTTAACATATGGGAGAAAACTGTATAAAAAGGAGCGATCCACAGTAGCAAATCGAATCAGATCCCGCGAACTTACATGCTGTGTACTTCACGTGACTTCTGTGTTCCCTGCAGTAAATAAACCTCGAATCTTTGACGCCGAAGGAAGTGTCCCGTGTCTCTGTCATTTGTACGCCGGAACAGGTTACCCACGAAGGTTTCAGGTGTTGTCCCCTGGCACCGCTGGGTCTTAAATAACCCAGTCCTTCAGTTGGCGCCCAACGTGGGGCTGCATCAGTGGTACCGGTCCAAGACCGACTATCGTGAGGAACTTCGTGTGAAATCTCCGAGGGAAGGTGCACCCCGCTTCATCGATCCTGTTGTCGAAATAAGTGGCCCGACGACTTTTCCCGCGAAGATTCCCGCCTCCTGACGGCTGCGACGGACTGCTGCCCTGACTGTAGACCTGTTTTGGCGCCTGGCGTAGACCTTGGTACAGCGAGACGATTGACGGGCCTTCCTGGTGACGCCATCGATCTTTGAGTTAAGTATTTGTGGGTCGCTCCCAGAATCCTTGGTTGTGGTTGCTTAGTTGTTGCATGGTTCCATTGCATTTGTGGTTCTTCGTACTTGGTTCTTTGTTGTAATATTTGACGACTGCAGCCGCCAAAAACCGAGGGTTTTTGCTCTTTGCAGGGACTTGGTAAATCCCGTAACCCTTGAAGTTTGTGAAACTCGGCTAGTGTGCAAGATGCCTGGTTGTAGTACTTTGTTCAGTTGTTTTAGACGTTGTGGTACGGATTCCCGACTGGAGGACTCGTGTCCGATACCTCCGGTTGGAACTCCCACTTATGAGCTTTACAGCAAACATGGGTTAGGTCCGATTACCTTTAATGAATATTGGATCCGCTATACCAAAAAAGATGGTGTCCTTAGTTGGCCACCTCATGGTAGTTTCGAGACCCCGATCTTAGATAATCTTGAGGCTAAATTGTTTAAGAAAAAGTCAAGGCCGGCCATGTTTGATGCCTTTCGGTTATGGCGCAAAGAAGCCAGACAGAAAGAGATCAGACAGACCAAACGTAATCACAGAGATGGTGTTGCTACCATTGTAAAGAAAGCAGAGCAGTTTCAGCGTGATAAGGAGGAAAAGGAAAAGGAAGTTTTTGATAGGCTTCAGCGTATGACTATAGATAAATGTTATCCCGCTTTGCCAACGGAGTCGGATAAGAAGGAGGAATTAGTTGAGGATCCTTTAATGTCCTATCTTATGAAGTCACCACCTCCGTACGCACAGGGTACCGCAGCTCCTGTGGTTCCTCCTGTACCTGCTCCTGTACCTGCTCCTCAACCTGCTCCTCCGACTGTTCCTATTCCTTTGCCTACTTCTGTTCCTACTGCTCCTCCGCTTGTACTTCCTCATACTCCTGCTCCCGCTACTGCTCCTGTTCTACTAACTCCCGCTGCTTCTTCTGTTCCCGATTCTTCTCTTATTACTACTCTATCGTATACTTCTCCATCTACCCGACGTCGTACCCCTTTAGTTGCTGCTAACTTTGTTAATTCTCTTGGACCTATTCCTGAGTCCGCTGGTTCGGACAGTCCACAAAGACGTAGTCAGCTTCCTGGTAATAGGGAACGTGCTGCGCTGTACAATATGGCGATGTCATGGATGCTGCACCCCTATAGGAATCCTCCACGTTCGTTATTGAATACATTTAGTCAATTCAATATACCGACACAAAGATATGTTTTTGAAGAAATGTGCAAGGCTTTTCGTGACCAAATATCGGCTGATGCATCGGATGATGTATTAACTGCTTTGACCAACCTACAGCTCCAGTTTTCGAGCGGAATGATAGTAGGTACTAATGTTCGACGTGCTGTTGAGCAATTATTGGCTCTTCGCCCCTCTATGATGCCTCAAGCATTGTTCGTTGAGGATATTGAGAGACCGTTAGATGCGTCTGGTCAGTATCCCATGCGCGAAGTTCCACCAGTGTGGATGCCAGGTGATGCTAATGCTGTTCCTATTGTCTTGCCACATTTCCAGAGAGTATGGATACATCTCCCATGGAAACGATCGGAAGTTCTACAGGTGAAGCAATCTTTGCCTGACCCTCGCAAAAATCCTGCAGGGTATTATAAGGAATTGTCGCAGCTTGTAGATGCTACGATAATGAATCTTGCCGATATCGATATGCTGTTTGGCAATGTCGTACCGCAACCGGTATGGGCCAAGATTCGTCAGGAAGATCATGCAAACAAATTAGGTGGTGATTGGGCTGCTCTTACTGCGGCAGATACGCGACAAATTGGTGGGGCTAAGCCTGAGCAGCTTATTACTGCTCTCCCTCAGAGAATTATTACCCTAATGAAAACGCTTATGCCAGCTATGAGGGTGAACTGGGACAAGTTGTCAGCTTGCCGACAGAAGAAGGACGAGAGTGTCTCTGACTTCTTTACGAGATTTGAGGAGGCATTCATCGATCACAGTGGTCAGGATATGGGTACCGAGGGTGGTCAGCGGTTGTTTGTGGATAAATTTGTCTCTAACTTATTGCCTGACTTGAGCAACAAATTGAAAAATTCTGAGAGTGCGTGGGCTGTCTCTACTTCTGCTCAAATATTGGCTACGGCACAGTATTATGAGAATAGAGAGAAAGAAGAGAATGACCGTGCCGATAAAAAGACGAAAGAACTCAAAACTAAAGTATTGTTGCAGCAGGCGTATCCTCAGCGTTCGAATCAAAATGAGTCGCAACAACGTAATCGATCGCAGTCGCAATCTAATAGGTCGCAATCGCGAAATGACTCCTCTTCGCAGAGATCTTCGTTAGGGTACAATCAGTGTGCCTATTGTAGACAGGAGGGTCATTTAAAATTCAACTGCCCAGTCCTCAATGAGCGTAACAGTGGTAACATATCTAGAGGAGGTTGTGGTGGTTCTCAGCAGACATCACGTGGTAGGGGTCGTGGTGCTCAAAATGATCGTTCAGACAATTCGTCAAATCCCAATAATTGTTTTGATCAACGTGGATCATCGCAAGGACGATCTGCGCAGTACAATGTAGATGATTATTACGTCGATCAGGGGACTGACGACAGTAATTACTAGGACAGCCATAGAGAAGGAGAGGGAGTAGTATCAGTTCCGGTTGATCAGAGAGGGCCTTACGTCGCAGTTGCCACATCGGGCGTCGTTGAGCCTTTTCTGTTGGACACTGGTGCAGCGAAAAGTTCCATAATGCATTCGAAACTCCCTGGCGCACCTTTGTCTGGCTTAACAAATGTTTCCGTTGGATTCTCTGGCGCCCCTGTTAGCAATCCGGTTTCGTGCCCTTTGCCACCTACAATTGGGCCACGTGAGCTCAAAGCTCCGTTGATTTTGACCACTGGCTGTGGTGAAAATCTTTTGGGACTGGATTTGCTAAAATGTTTGTATGCGACTTTGTACTGTTCTCCTGCGGGAGTAAAGCTTACTTTGGGTGAGAGAGTGATCTCTCCAATGTACTTGTCTCTCGATAAGCTTCCACCGGAATTGAGTTCTCTTCCTGCATCTTTGTGGGCAACAGGTCCCAATGACGTGGGCCTGCTTGACATCTCCCCTTATGTTGTTCACTTGAAATCTAATGTGCGACTGCCACGTATTCCCCAGTATCGAATCTCTCTTGACGGTGAACGGGCACTGTTGGCGATCATCTATGATTTGATCGAGAAAGATGTTATCGAGGAGACTCGGGGAAACGTGTGCAACAGCCCTGTACTGCCCATTTTGAAACGTACCGATCCTTCCAAACCACCTGTTTATCGTTTTGTTATCGATTTACGGGAGGTAAATTAAATTGTTATTCCTCAGTTCCCTGTTGTGCCTGACATCACGGCGCTACTGACTCTGATTCCAGCCTCGGCGTCATGGTTTTCAGTGATCGATCTGAAGAATGCGTTCTTCAGTATCCCGATTGCTGAAGAAAGCAGAGACCTTTTCGGTTTCTCTCTTGGTGGTCGTAGCTTCCGGTTTAAACGTGCTCCTCAGGGCTACTGTGAGAGTCCATCGATATACAGTCAAGCCTTGAAAGGCCAACTAGATGCATTTGTGTTGCCGGCTGGTGCAGCCTTAATCCAATACGTCGACGACTTATTGGTGGCCGCAGATACTCAGGACATTCGCAAAATTGCTACGGTGTCGTTGTTGCAACATCTCTGTGACTTACATCACAAGGTGTCACCTTCTAAACTTCAATATTGTTGTCAAGAAGTAACCTATCTAGGTCACTTATTGTCAAAGGAGGGAAGACGGTTGACCCCAGAGAGAATTGCAGCTATTGCCCGAATGTCTGTGCCAACAACCCAAAGAGATGTGCGTGCCTTTCTAGGTATCACGTCATACTGCAGACAGTGGATTCCAAATTTTTCATTGTTAGCGAAACCATTGGTGGCTCTTACGTGCAAGGATGTTCCAACTCCTTTACCATGGACGGAAGAATGTCAGAAAAGTTTTTCTGAACTGCGTGACGCATTGTGTTCGGCTCCTGTGTTAGGTACTCCTGACTACAGCAAGCCATTTACATTATACGTTCACGAGAGGGAAGGTTGTGCGTTGAGTGTCTTAACGCAACCCTTTGCTGGTAAGCAACGTCCATGTGCATATTTTTCCTCGACCTTGGACCCGGTAGCTAGAGCATTGCCGAGTTGTTTGAGAGCAACAGCGGCAGCTGCGGTGTCCATCCGACAATCAGCAGGATTGGTCATGGATAATATGCTTACGGTGATGGTTCCGCATGCAGTTGACACTCTTTTGAATCGTACGAAAACCCAGCACTTGATGAGTGCAAGGTTGTCTGGCTACGAGTTGACGCTTTTGGCAAGTCATATTCAGATAAAACGTTGTAATGTCCTAAACCCGGCGACCCTATTGCCAATCAGTACGGAGTCAGATGAAGTAGCAGCGCATGACTGTTACTTAAGGACTGAGGAGGAAACAAAAGGTCGAGTGGACCTTAAAAACACTCCTTTGGAAGATCCCGATGGAACGTTGTATGTGGATGGTTCATGTTTTAAATTGCCAAATGGTGATGTGACTACTGCGTATGCTGTGGTAACGTTGAATACTGTCGTGGAAGCTGCGAGATTGAATCAGAACTCTGCCCAAGCTGCAGAACTGATTGCTTTAACTAGAGCGTGTGTGTTGGCGAAAGGGAAACAAGTGAATGTGTTTACCGACAGCCAATACGCTTTTGTCCTCGCCCATAGCTTTGGACGGTTGTGGAGAGAGAGAGGTTTTATGACGTCGCATGGTACAAATATTCAGCATGGACAGCTTGTGAATGATCTTTTGGATGCACTTACCTTGCCTAAGCAGGTAGCGATTGTTAAATGTAGTGCGCATCGTAAGGTGACAGATGATGTCGGTCGTGGTAATGCGTTTGCGGATGAGACTGCTAAGGAGACTGCCCGGAACCTTAGCACTAGAATGTATGTGACGAGTTCGGTTAGGTGGCCCACAGAGATTGGTATGTGTGAGGATACTATCCAAAGTGTGAAAGCGATTCAGAACGAGGCCACTGATACTGAAAAGACGAAGTGGAAAGAGAGTACGGGAAAGTTGGATGCGAATGGTTGTTGGGTTGATTTGTCGGAGCATAAGAGATGGATGTTGCCAGATGCGTATGTGCTGGCTCTTGTGACCATGGCACACGGGTTAGCACATATTAGTGCGAAAGGTATTTGTAAGTTGTTGTCCCCTGTGTGGAAGAATGATGGTATTACGAAATGTGCTGAGAGATTGGTTAAGAATTGTATGGTATGTATGTTGTACAATCCTGGTAAGGGAACACCTACACCTCCTGGTCATTTTGCTCCCCCTTCCTATCCATTTGAAGTGATCCAGCTAGACTTCATCCATATGGAGAGATGCAATAACCTGAAATACGTTTTAGTTGTGGTTTGCGCATTCTCCCGATGGATTGAAGCCTACCCTCTCAAAGACAATACTGCCCTGTCTACTGCAAAAATCCTACTGAAGGAATACTTTCCTCTGTATGGAATGCCCCGAATTGTATGGTCTGATAACGGAAGTGAGTTTGTAGGGAGTGTGATGAAGAGTGTGTGTAAGGGCCTTGGAATTAATCAAAAATTCCATAGCGCCAATCATCCCCAGTCAGCAGGTTTGGTTGAAGGGTATAATGGCACCCTTAAACTCAAACTAGCTAAGATTCAGGCTACGACTGGTCTTTCGTGGCCTGACGCTTTGCCCTTAGCTCTGTTGTCAACAAGGGCGACCATACACTCCCGAGTAGGGCTCAGTCCCTATGAAATAGTGTTCGGCCGTCCTGCGAATGTTTGGGGGGTCCCTAGACCGAGTGTGTTTTCCGATCTTGAGTACCCAATGTTGATTGATTATCTTCATGATCTGACTGCTAAACTGAGGTTAATTCACCAACAGGTTTACGAAGCACTGCCGACGCAGATGGAGGGTCCAGGCCACCAGCTCCAACCGGGAGACTGGGTGGTTACACGAAACTTCGCTCGCAAAAAGAATCTTGAGCCCCGTTTCACTGGCCCTTTTCAAGTCCTCCTTGCCACGAGAACTGCTGTCCGTTTGGAAGGTCGCAAGAACTGGGTGCATGCCACCCACACCAAAAAGGTACCTATACCTTTACCGGCGGACTCGTGGGTGAGGAAAGGCATTGCTTCATCTGAAACAGAGAAATTCCAGACCTTCGTACCTTTTAGTGACGCTGAACCTGCTGGAGAATCCTCAGTGCAGCAGAACGACATTGTTGAACATTTGTCATCACAAGACTCAAGATCTGAACAATTGACTGATCAACAGAACTCTGTTCCCTCATCGGATCCATTGTTTGATGAACAGACACGTCCTGGGAAAACTCGATACTTTTTGCGATCCAGCACCAAAGACTAATGAATTTTCGTTTTGTCCCTCGACATCTGCATTATCCCATTTGCCACGATCAGTCTGAACCCCCGTATAATTGTGATTGTTTTTGGTAAAGATTGAGTTTCGTTCCATATATGTGTTTTTGCTTCCACAGCCAAGAGACTTTGTATATATTTGCGAATAAGATACCTTGCATCCAGGTGTACCGTAGGGCCGCGCGTGTACTTCCTTCTGGTTAGTAGGTCTTGACACTAGGTCAAAGACCGTCGGTTCCTGGGAACTCCTAGGGATTGACTACTGCTACACAGAACGAAGTGCATCAAGAAACGTTGCGGACGGTCTTAGGGGATGGCGTTTTCGAAGCTGATGGATTTGGAAGAAGCTCAGGCGTAAAGATTTAAACTACAACAGATCACTCGTACAAAATGTTTTATGTTCCAAGTGTTCCTTCTGTTTCTGGTTCTTTCTTCGTTATTGGCGGGTGGGGTGTATTACATGATACCGTACTTCCTACCTTCTGCCATACCTACTCCTACTTCTGAACCTAAATCTACCTCCACTGTGTCCCCTCATTCCTTCCATATCTTACCCGAACACGAACAGGCTAGACGTGTGGAATTCAGAAATAATTCCTTTATCCAGCTCCTTCATCAGCACCAGTTAGTGGTTAACACTACTAATTGTTGGATGTGTGGGTTAATGCCACATACCACGGATAAGGGAATTCCATATCTGGTCCTTCCTTATAGTTCCCAGGGTTCAGCTCGAGCATTTCAAACAATGTTTCGAAGTGCACTAGATTCCTACCCCAATCGAGAGCCACATCCTTCCCACTCTGGTCCTGGTTCGTACCAAAAGCCTTTGGCTATAGCGATAGATGATTTAGATAGGGATATCTATGAGCCGTCGCTCATCCCAGAGGAAGAGGTACAAGCTTATAGGGTCCTGAGTAAGGTCGAGTATAGTGTGCTCACTGGTGAAAAACAGCTTAGAAGCTCGCCTCCGATATGGGTCGTACCCCACCTTGGTAATTTCTGTCTACTGGGTCGTGGCCGAAGATCGAGAGCTCGTCTTGGAGAGAGTGCTTGCTCCGAGACTTATATCCTGCCAATGCTCTCTTCCCCTGTGTTTCTGGCTGCCAAGGGTACATACTTTGCCTGCCATGATCGTGCGTATACATGGTTGCCCTCCGACTTTGTGGGCTCATGTTATATCGCAAATCTGTTGCCTCCGACGTTCACTGTTGATGCAGACTATCACAAGACTAGAGTTGTGAGAGGCGTGATTAGCGAAGAGGAAACTGCCGGTCAAGAGGCAGGAGATTTCTTCAAGGGTTTCCTCCCGTTTTGGGGACCTATGGTTAATAGCAGGAACCTGAGACAATTGACCCGAGTGGTGGAATCGACAGCTAATATCACTGCCAGTGCCCTTGGTAATATCACGACAGAGCTTCAGGCGGATAGGCTTATGACGTTACAAAACCGTATGGTTTTAGACGTGGTCTTAGCAGATATAGGTGGAGTATGTAAGGTGATCCATTCGAGCTGCTGTATTTTCATTCCAGATAACGCTCCGACTGTCTATCAAGCCATCTCAAAGTTGCATAAGATCTCTGAGTCCATACACGTGGACGTAGGGGATTGGACGCTACTTGGGTGGTTTTGGGGCCTGATGTCGACTTGGGGTTGGAAGATTCTGATGATCATTGGAGTTGTTGTAGCGTTTCTGTTCACGTGTTGCCTTTGCGTGCAGTGTGGTCCTGCCTTATGTGGCCTCTGTGCTACGACGTGTATAAGACAGCCGCCTGTTACCAAAGGAGCTCAGTTGGACAGAGTTATGTTGCAGCAACATCTAGATGGTCTGATGAATATCGAGTATGATTCTGACTAGTGCTTGCCTACATGAGGGCAAAAGGAGCGTCTGAGGTTCCGTGACGATCGTAAGTGGTGTTTTCGACTCGCACGAATATGGTCGAGTCTGGTATCTATGAACCGCAAATGACGAGTTTAGTGGGTGTGCGCAGTTTCGCTGTGCTAACCTGAACCGTTCGTTTGTTTCGTGGGTTTCTATCTGTACCCACGGGTTCCATCTTAGATACGGCATCCATTTTGTCTCTTGCCCTCAAGTAGCCAGCGAACGGACGCTGTCCGCTTCGCGACCCTGGGATTCCCAAGACTCTTGCGGAAGACACGTTTCCTTTGAAAGTGTCTTTATGATGAGGGGGATGATACTGTAAGGCAGATGTCCCCGCTCGAGGCACATCTTGCCGTGCTGGTCTATTGTCTTAGCCGTGCATCTCATTAGGCACGTCCCTTTGATGCCTGCAGCTCGTGTTTTCCGATACCACCCCTTTTACACCCTTTCCGATCTCCCCACTGTTTCTGCCTTCCTTGCACCTGTCCTTGTTCCTCCTTCGATCTGTTTACTGCCGATTGGAATGTACTAATGGTGGGAAGATGTTTTTTTACAGTTGGGAACCACCGAATGTTTCTGTACTTATGTTCCGGACCTTGAATACATCAAAGCGACCCCTCTTGGGGATAATGATGGGAACCAAGTTGTAAACCTTTGTGTATCATGTTAACATATGGGAGAAAACTGTATAAAAAGGAGCGATCCACAGTAGCAAATCGAATCAGATCCCACGAACTTACATGCTGTGTACTTCACGTGACTTATGTGTTCCCTGCAGTAAATAAACCTCGAATCTTTGACGCCGAAGGAAGTGTCCCGTGTCTCTGTCATTTGTACGCCGGAACAGGTTACCCACGAAGGTTTCAGGTGTTGTCCCCTGGCACCGCTGGGTCTTAAATAACCCAGTCCTTCACTTGTTGAAGACTTGGTGGGGGCAGGGGTCGGTTGGAGATCCGGAGTGGATAGTGTTCATCGTGCGGGCTGTGTCTTCGGTGGTCACCGTGGTCCAGGTGCCGAGGGTGGCGGTGGAGGGCGTTGGTTCAATGGTTGGGTGCGTTGATGGTGCGCTGAAGCTGTTGTGGATGTCAGCGATCTTGCGGTGGAAGAACGAGGCGAGAGAGTCACAGAGGTCTTGTGAAGGAGTGATGTTGTTGTTGCCGGTGCTGGGGTTGGAGAACTCCTTGACGATGCTGAAGAGTTCCTTGCTGTCGTGGGTGTTGTTGTCCAGTCGTTCCTTCAGTGATTTCTTCTTGGTAGTGCGGATATGCTGGTGGTGCTTGCGGGTGGCGTGTTTGAGGGCGGTCATGTTGTCTGTGGTCTGGTCGAGGAGCCAGGCTTTCTCGAGGGTGCGGCAGTTTTTTTTGGAGTCCTAGAGATCGTTGGTGAACCAGGAGGCTTTCTTGCTTCTGGGTCTGCTGGTAGGGTTCTTTAGTGGCGCGAGGTTGTCAGCGCAGTCGGTCAGCCACTTTGTGAAGTTGCGTGCTGCTTCGGTGGGGTCCTTTGTGCTGGCAGGTGGGTTCTGACTGAGGGAGATGGTGAGCTGTTCGGCGGTGATCTTACTCCAGCTTCTGTGAGGAACCTGTTGCGGGTGGTGGTGGGTCGTGGTTCTTCTGAAGCTGAAGTGGACGCAGCTGTGGTCGGTCCAGTGAAGTCCTGTGGAGTTGCTGAAGGTGATGTGCTTGCTGGATCAGAAGACTGGATCAAGCGTGTGGCTGGCGTAGTGGGTGGGGGTGTTGACCAGTTGCTTGAGTCTGAGGTTGGTGAGGTTGTCCAGCAGGGTGGTGGTGTTGCGGTCGTTGTTGTTCTCCAGGTGGAAGTTGAGGTCCCCGAGGAGGATGTAGTTGGCGTAGGGGAGGGCTTGTGGGCTGATGAAGTCGGCGATGTCTTCGCTGAATTGTGTGCCGGGTCCTGGGGGTCTGTAGATGAGGGTGCCTTTGAGGGTGGTCTTGGGGTCGGTGTGGATCTGGAAGTGCAGGTGTTCGGACGCCGTGAGGGTGTTGTCGGACTTGGTCGTGATGCGGATGGTGTTCTTGTGGACAATGGCGATGCCTCCTCCAGTCTGGTTGACGCGGTCCCTCCGGGTGTTCTTGTATCCGTTCGGAATGGCGATGGCGATGTCGGGTGCTGAGGAGGCGTTCATCCAGGTTTCTGTCAGGAAGGCGACGTCTGGCGATGTGGTGTCGAGGAGGTTCCAGAGATCCACGGCGTGTCTGTGTACGGAGCGGGTGTTAAGCAGAATGCACTTTTTGCCTCTTGCTGCTTGTTTCTGACCTTTATTCTCCCTTTTCTGCTCATTCCTAACCTCTATTCTGCATCTTTTTGCTAGTTTTTAACCTCTATTCTGCCTTATGCTGCTAGCTTTGGACCTTTATTCTGCCTTTTCTGCTAATTTCTGACCATTATTTTGCCTCTTGCCACTCGTTTCTGACCTCTAAGCTACCTCTTTTCACTCATTTCTGACCTCTATGCTGCCTCTTGCTGCTTGTTTCTCACCTTTAATTAGCCTCTTTCTGCATGTTGGTGACCTTTATAGTCCCTCTTTCTGATTATTTCTGCCCTTTTTTTCTTCCTCTTTCTGCACTTTTCTCACCTTTATTCTGCCTCTTGCTGCTCTTTTTTCACCTTTATCTTGCCTCTTTGTGACCTTTATTCAGCCTCTTTTTACTCATTTATAACCTTTATTCAACCTCTTTCTCTTTTCCCCGGGATTGCAGAAGGACCCTTTTGGCTCCGCGTTCCCAGCTGGGTCCCCGCCACCTGTGGAAGCGGTCACATTGCGGCGACAGACGGGGCTCCTGAAAGGCAGCACCCTTGTTTGTCAGAGCAATGTTTTCATCTGTTCTCTGCATACATATTTGCATGCAGAGAAACAGATGAGCACTCTGCTTTCTGCACTTTGGAGCTGTTCGTCAGAACTGACTTGCAGAACGTAGAGTTGTGTTTGCTTCTGTTTGATGGGAGCTGTCAGCTCAAAAGCAAACAGTTATTTCCCGAGGGTGGGCACCACCAGAGGTAGCAGGAGATGGCCCTGGGGGGTGGCAGCCCAGGGACATAAGTGGATCCATGAGGGAGGCCGCAGGGCCTCTCTCCATCTTAAATCGTTGCCTTGGGGACGTGGTGGTCTCTGGGGATGGGGGTTCAATGTGGACCCCCTACATTTATTTTTCACAGTGCCCCAAGGAGGTGGCGGTCCCAGGGCGGTGGGGGGGCTGTGCGGGACCCCCGCATTCAATTAACAATAGCGTCCCAGGGAGGTGGCAGTCCCTGGATTCCAGGGGTGCCATGCTGGTCCCCTGCATTAACTTTACAACACTTGCCACAGGAAGGTAGTGGTCCCCAGGGCTGCAGGGGGCCATGCAGGCCCCCTGCAATAATTTAACTACAGTTGCCCCGGGGAGGCACTGTTCCCAGGGCACGGGCGAGCCCAGTGGGCCTGCCCTTCACATATTTACGAAAGGGCCCTGGGGAGGTGGTTATCCCCAGGGTTTATAATAAGCCAGGGGAATAGGGCCCTGTGTGCCTTCCTTCTTTAAATCAGTGCTGATACCCTGGGACCTAGACCACCGGGGCCCTATTAAAAAAAGATATGCAGGAGTCTGTGCTTCTTTTTAAAAAAAAAATGTGGCAGGAGGCATGGATCCAACATGGCTCTACTGTAATGTGTTTTTTAAATTCTTTTTTGGTCCTGTGTGGTCCCTGTGGGACCCCTCCAAGAGACCTCGGGTGGGGGTAGTTTTACCCTCCACCTTTTCTTTCCCTAAAATGTGCTTTCTGGGACTCTGCTCAAGCCGAGCCCCAAGATGGCTGCCAACACTTACAAGTTCGAGGTGTTGCTAGGCAATCATATCTTAAAACGAGATCGGTGGCGATCGCTTATCCTCCGCATCACTATATATTCAATTTAATGTAATATAATTTAAGAAATTTGTAGAGCGCGTAGCTGCCCAAAATCTTTCCAGCGCTAGGAGATAAATACTGTAGAGAGGATAGAGGTGGATTAATAATACTGATGGAAGAGCCAAGTTTTAGCCGACTTCCAGAAGGCTGCTTCCGTTTCTAGATTCTAGATTCGCATGGCAGCAAATTCCACAGTTTGGGTGCCAAATTAGTGGAGTACCTGCCTCCCCATCTGTCGACATATCGACATAAAATTTATCGACATAAAAAGATCGATTTGCACAAATATCAAGGTAAAAATACAGTGTGTTAGAAATATTGACAGAAAAAATATTGTGGTCAAGAATATCGATTTTAGGTAAGTAATATTGATTTAAAAAATATCAAAGTGTTAAATATCGTTGGTAAAAATATAGTTCTTAAAAATATAGATTTTTTATGTATTTTATATATTTTAGTATATATGTTATATGTGTGTGATGTTTGTTTTTATGTATAAGAATTGTTTGTAATTTTATTATATGTGTTATAATGTTAGTAGTTAAAAAAAATGTTTTTTTGAATTTTGCGTTTTTTTATTCCATATTGGGTTGTGGGTTTATAAGGGAAAAGGGTGGGAAGTAATTTACTTATATAACTTTTATTGATTATTTATAGTATTTATAAAAAAAAAAAAATTGCATTTTACATTTTTAGGGGACGATCACGATGGCGGGACTTCCCACCATCACACTGAATATTCCCACTGCCAAATTAGGATAGCCGTGGGATTCAGAAAGGTACCGCAGCAGGCCTTTTCCGCCCGCCTTGTGGGACAAAGTATAATGGGGCTATGATGGCGGTGCTGTGCAGGCACTGCCATGGGCATTAGGATGCCTGCCTTTTTTGTTGGTGAATGCCTTTGGGGGCCCATTGTGGGCCCCTGGGGGGGTGGGGTGCTGCACGTAGGGGGTACCAATGGTACCCCCCTACATATGCATGTACACGGTGGCAGGCACCGCACAGTGCCTGTCATGGTGTACATACATAAGCAAAACATGTCTTTTTACATTGCGGTGGGTGCTGCCTCCCGCCACCATGTAAAAACACTGGATGTGCCCGCCACTGTGGCGGGCGCATCGTAATTTGCATTACGGGACGTCCGGACAATTTGTCCACCTGCCATTGTAATCAGCCCCTTAGTTCTGTAGCAGGTTGTGGGAGAATAGGGTGGGAAGTACTTTAATTATATAACATTTATTTAAGCATTTTCATTTATTAATATTTGCATAATTGTGATTTTATAGTTCTAAATGAGTAAATGAATTTATGAATATTTTTTTGATGGCTAATTGTTAATTCATTGTTAATTAATTAATTAGTAATTAATTATGGTAATTGTGTAATTAAATTTAGTTGTGTGTTGTGGTGTTTATAGGTGTAAATGGTGAGAATGGTGGTAAGTAATACAATTTTTATTGATGAATTTGTAATTATTTGTTAATTATTTGAATTAATTAAATATTAATTCATTATGGTAATTGTGTAATTAATTTTGGTGTGTGTTTTGATGTTTATAGGTATAAATAGTGGGAAGGGTGGGAAGCAATTTAAGTTTTATTCATGAATTATTAATAAGTTGTTAATTAATTCATATTAGTTATTTAGTAATTAATTATGGTAATTGTGTAATTAATGTTAGGTGTGTGATGTGGTGTTTATAGGTATAAATGGTGGGAAGGGTGGGAAGTCATTCTTTTTTGAGGAGTAATTATTAATTATTCGTTAATTAAATTTAATTAGTAATTAGTAATTATTATTAGTAATTGTGTAATCAATTTTACGTGTGTGTTGTGGATATTATAGTGTTAAATATTGTATAATCAATGAATGTTTATTATCTATTTTTAATAATAATATGTTTTAAATGTATAATTAATTATGTTAATTATGGCAATAAATGTTAATAATAATGTCGATGTCCTTTTTTATTGGTGAAGTGTTATAGGGAACAAAATTAAATAAATACATGTATGTTTTAAATAATTTGTTTGTGAATATTTGTTTCTTATAAATAAACATGTATTTTTCTTCTTTAATATCATATTTGAATGTTTTTATTATATGTAATTAGCATTATAATATGTATTATTTTTATATTTTTAATATGTTTAATAGTATATTTTTAAAATATTGTTTATACATTTTTAAGAAACTATATATATTTTAATTGTTGAAATGTTATTAGTAATTTTTTAGTTTTCTGCTATCCAATACTTTCCCTACTGTTGCACTCACTGGAGTGGGAATCGTGATTTTTACTCCTCCGCTAACCTGCACTTACCCTACTGTTGCACTCACTGGAGTGGGAATAGTAATATCTACCCCTTCGCTATCCAGCACTTTCCCTCATGTTTCACTCAATGGAGTGGGAATAGTCATATTTAACCCTGCGCTATCTAATACTTTTCCTGCTGTTGCACTCACCGGAGTGGGAATAGTAATTTTTACACCTCCGCTATCCAAAACTTTCCCCACTGTTGCACTCACTGGAGTTGGAATAATAAGTTTTACCCTTCCCCTACCCAATACTTTACCTACTGTTGCACTCACTGGAGTTGGAATAGTAATTTTTACCCTTCTGCTATCCAGCATTTTCCCTACAGTTTTACTCTTTGGAGTGGGAATAGTATTTTTAACCCCTCCGCTATCCAATATTTCCCCTACTTTTGAACTCACCGGAGTGGGAATAGTAATTTTTTACGCTCCGCTATCCAATAATGTTACTATTGTTGCACTCACTAGAGTGGGAATAGAAAGTTTTTACCCTCCGCTATCCAATACTTTACCTACTGCGGCACTCTTTGAAGTGGGAATATACATTTGTACCTTTCTGCTATCCAGCACTTTACCTACTATTGCACTCACTGGGGTGGTGATAGTAATTTTTACCGCTCCCCTATCCAATACTTTCTCTACTATTGTATTAAATAAAGTGGGAATAGTAATTTTTACAACTTCACTATCCAGCACTTTCCTTACTGTTGCACTCATTGGAGTGGGATGGTAATTTTTACACCTCTGCTATCCAATACTTTCTCTACTGTTGCACTCACAGGAGTGGGAATGGTAACTTTTACCACTCCGCTATCCAACATTTTTCCTACTGTTGCATTTATTTTGATGTGAAATGTATGTTTTATTTTTGTGTTAATAGTTTAAAGTTTTAATTAATTATAGATTTTTTTATTTTAAATTATTGATATATGTTTATATTTTGTTTTTTATAATTTAAAAGTTAAAAAATTAAATAAAGATGATAGTTAATAAATTATGTTAAAGTAAATATATGTATATGTATAAATTATTATGTATGTGTGTTTATATATTTTTTAATTACGTTTATTTTTTATATTTAATTAAAATGTATATTACATTTAATGTATGTTAAAGATAATATTAATATTTATATTTTTTTAAATATATTATTGTATTTTATTTATATTTTTTACATCTATATTTTTAACTTCAATATTTTTGATTAAATATTATTGTATTTACCTGTTCAAGTATAGGGAGTCGATATTTTTACTATCTATAATTTTGCATCTATATTTTTACTATCAATATTTTTACTATCAATATTCGATCAGAGAACCCTGATTCTGGTGTTTTTGAGCAGCCTTTCGGATCCAGATCTGAGGCTCCTGTTTGGGACATAGGGGAACAATAGGCTTTGGATTTTACTCGGGCCTTTGTTGTGTAAAGATCTGTGTGTCATAGAGAGTGCCTTGAACTTAATTCTGGCCTCCAGATGGAGCCAGTGAAGCGCATTTAGATGCACTTTAGTAAGAGTGAATTTCCATAGTTCAAGCGTGATGTAACCAGGGAATTGACTACTGTTGTTCAGAGCTGTATGTGGATATGCTCCAGGACTTTGCAGAGCATTCTAAGTAGTTCAAAACATGTGCTTTTTTAGTTCCTTGGCTTGGATCACCATTATCAAGCCAAAAACTAAGATGTTTGACAGTCACCTTCGGAGTAGGTGAGCTACCTAGGCAATTGGGCCAGCTGGTCAGAGGTCTGGGGAGTGCCTTGTTTCCGAGGACTATCAGTTCCGTTTTGACCACCCGTTCAGCTTTAGGCAGCTGTTCGTCGTCCAATCCAAAATCCTTTCCATGCAGGGTGCTAAGGTATCGGAGACACCGTTAGATCTGAGATCTAGGGAGATTACCAACTGAGTGTCATCAGAGTAAGATATCATGAAGACATCAAAGTCTTGCACTGTCTGTGCTGGTGGTCCTATGTAGACAGGGTGAAACTCAGCTGGGAGCCCTGAGGCACCCCACAAGTCAGAGGCATCATCTTTTGGAAATTGGAAATTTCTTTAAATAACTCATCAACTACTGAACGGATTTACATCAGTTTACAAAATGGTCACTTTTCGGACCAACAGCTACATTTCTGCCAAATTTGTTGTCATTCCATTCAGCAGTTTGAGTCTAAAGTTCATATGGAAATTAACATGGGTTAAATTTGTTTTGCGACCCCCCTTTTTCTTGGTCCCTGCTTTCTGATCACTCCTAAACTTTCAAGAGAGCAGTTGAATTGTGTGTCAAACTAATTTTAAAAAATTGCAGTTGTTCATCACACAAAGTCAAACTTATTGGCAAAACATAAATTCCCTTTACAACCCCAAACCCACCCTAAACCCAAACAATTCCAAAACTGCCCAAAAACCCAGACCCTAAAAATACACTTGCCACCCAAAAACTCATAGCCTGCCTAGACCCTAAAAATTTCCTTGACACCCAAAACCCCATACCAACCCTAAACCCATAAAATGTGCTTGCACCCCAAATCCCAAACTCACCATAAACCCTAAAAATTCTCCTTGTTACCCTAAAACCCACACTCACACTACAGTCTAAAAAATCCCTTGCCACCCAAAAACTCATACTCACCCCAAACTGTAAACTTCCCTTGCCACCCAAAAAACAATACCCACCCTAAACCCTAAAAATACCTGTGCCACCTAAAAACCCATACCCACCCCAAACCATAAAAATACCCATGCCACCTAAAAACCTACACCCACCCTAATAATACCCTTGCCACCCAAAACCCAAAACCCAACCTAAACCCTAAAAACACCACTGCCATTAATTATATTACCTACTGCCAGTCACCAATAGGTAGTTATTCTAAGAGCCACGTTTCCATAGGAAAAGCATTGTGTGAGTTGCCTATATCATTGGTGACAGTTGACGAATCTTCACAAACTTTTCCCAAAAAAGTACCCTGGTGACTCTTTTTTGCATGTAAAGTTTCAGGGTGATCCATCAAGCAAGAGCTGTAAATAAGGGGGGGGGGGGGGGTAAAAAAACTTGCATTTCTTATGTTAATTCCTGTAGGAATGTTAGACACGACTACAGTCCGAACCACTGAATGGAATTACACCAAATTCTACAGGAAGGTTGTTGTTCGTCTACAAAGCAACCTTTTGCGAATTGGTGTAAATCAGTTCAGTAGTTTGGAGATTTTAAAGGAAATTCAAATTAGTATATTTTGGAATGTGAAGGACTTGGGAACCCTCTCGATCTCATGCTGGGATTTGATACGCTGTCAACCATTCAACCAGGAATTGTTGGCAGCCATCTTTGGAATCGCTTCAGCTGAGTCCCTGAAAAAAACATATAAAAAGAAAAGGGGGCAGGATAAGAATACCCTAACAGCCCCACTTCTGGTCATGGGATCCCCTGGGACCACAACAGAGATAAAAATATTTTTAAAAAAACATTTTTACCAATAATCTCAGAGAATCCGTGACACTAGTGGAAATATAAAAAAACAAGCGCTGACTAATGTGCTTGTTTACATTATGGCCCCCAGGTGGGCCAGGTCCCGGGGGTATGGAGGCTTTTTCAATTCAATTCAAAATGGCTTTATTCGGTGTAAATAAAACAAACACCATAAAAGCATACTAGTACATATATTAAAAAAAGATTATATTGCATCATAAACCATACAAAGTTAAAATCAGATTTACACATTCTGCTTTTCACAAGGGTTTGAAATCAGTATAAAATTGATGAAAAATCAATACATAAATATATCACAAAGCAAAAGTACAAATTGCAGCCAAATATACAATAACGTGCTAGTGCTTAGAAAACCTAAAAGTATATGAAAACATATATGTACAAATTTATAATTACAAATAATAATCTTGTATTTCGTATAACAGTACATCCAAATGTGCATATTCTTTTCTCTTCCTAATAGAGAGTTGTATGAAACGAACGACAGAACTTATAATTTTAGCATTATCCAAGCAACAAATAAAATTAAAAGCATTCTTATAATTAGAAAGTCTATTTCTTAAGAAAAGGGGTTTTAAAACTGATTTCCAGATACCCATATAAAAAGGACAAAAAAGTATGAAATGCAAAGTTGATTGTAAAGTTTTACCGTCACATGGGCAGGGTGGTAATGTGTGGCACCATTTTTCAGTTTTTGGAAAGGCAATTTAAATAATGTAGGGCAGCCCGGTTAAAATCAAGGAAGAAGACCGCACGCTGAGCGCTTTCGGCTTACGGATCCCAAAAGAATAAAGGGACCGCTTAAATCAATTTGCCTGATCGCCCCATAAGACACACGGAGCTCATATCAATTTTAATAAGCAAGAGGATACTTCATCCCGCCTGGGTTTTCCCCCCTCTTTTTTTAAGGCATAACCACAAGAGAAGATCCTGTACCAAAACAACAATGCAACAATGCATAGACCGTGATTTACACCCTCTGTAATAGCAAGCTATTGGGAGGTCTTCACCAAGCTGGGACTTTTTATTTCGAAAAAGTATTATCAAGGGAGGCCTGCTCCCTTTTTTATAAGCAGGTATCTGCATGAATATGTGTTACAAGATACAGAGTGTTTATACCAGAGTTTCGAGAAAGATGGGTTTATAAGCTTTTCTCCATCGAAACGCATCGACGCAATACCTCCACACACAATCCGTTCAGGGGCAGTGGTGCCTAAAAAGCCAATTATAGAGTGCTTAATTCCACACCTTTGAGATGTTACTTTAACTGATGTATAACCAGTTAAGACTAAGCTGTTTAGTCTAACTCTTGTTTTTTCACTCTTTATTATACTTTTATGCATACTGTTTTTGATAATTCATTGTCTTTTGTGATTTTATGATATTTTGTATTGATTGACAGGATGTTTTCAAGTTTTTAACTTGAAATTTTTTTGTATTGAGTACAATAAATACATGTCATATGATTTTTACTAAGTAGTAGAGTGACTTCCTTATTATATGTGGCTGAATCTTGAAATGTGTGACTAAAATGAATGGGTATAAGAGTAATTCA
This sequence comes from Lissotriton vulgaris, assembly GCF_964263255.1. NCBI lineage: Eukaryota > Metazoa > Chordata > Amphibia > Caudata > Salamandridae > Lissotriton > Lissotriton vulgaris. Next base: position 810,300,820 of record NC_141699.1, read on the forward strand.
GGGTGACTGTTTTTTCAAGCAGTGTTCTCTACTAAGTTTTCTACCCAAGGGATATATTCCTTATTTAATTCAAAGTGTAACACCCAGTCTTCCGGTGGAACTACGATATCAATTTTAACATCATTATAGTCTTTAAAATACGGTTGGTTGATTATTTTCCAAAAAAGGGCAGAGGGTTTCAACTCGGCAGCCTGATTTAATTTCTCCCAAGCATCCTCGCGGATCTCCCTTTTTCTTTTTTCCAGGGTATTTTATACTCTTTTCTTGCGGTGCTTATCCTATCTAGATATCTAGGTTTTTTTTGGAGTGCCAATTTCAAATATCCATTCAACCTTGCACATTTATGATTAAACCATCTAGGGTTTTGATAACAGAATTTCTTCCTCTTTTTACTTAGTAAATTGTATGCAATTTCATTAGTAATGTTAGAGGAAGCAGTTTTGGTAGCTATTCAGGTTAAAGAGCTATCTAAACAGATTTCTAAATCTTTTTGCATTTTTCCTTCTATATTTTCCATGAATGTGACTGGATTGACCCCGCCCATTTTATCGAGACGCCATTGTTACCTTGGATATCAACATCAGCGTCCACTGTCTGTCCTCACACTTTTTTTGATACATTTATTTTCAGTGTCACACTTAAAGGATAATGATCGCTAAACAAGCTAATATTTATAAAAACTTTCTCAACCAAATGTCTTCCATTCGCTGATATTAGAATATGGTCTATATTTGATGTTGACCTTACTCCAACAAAGGTGGCCATATTTAATTCCGCTTCTGATATATTTGATTGTAGAACAATAAGATCGTATTTATGTACCACCTTGTTAATGGGTCCTATGACCTAGGTCATCACAACAATTCACCTTTTTGCGCTGCCCTATCTCAGAGTTGAAGGGCAGGATTCCACTATATTCATTGTGTATATTGCAGTGTCCTTTCACCCTGCACTTGGGTGTTTTTGGCAGCCTAGCTACAACCAAGGCACCCTTGCACCATGGTACAAGGGTGCTTGCATTGGGCCTAGGTAGCCAGTCCAGACAGAGCAAGAGACAAACATTGAAGGTATAACATTATATGCTTTTCATTTATTGTAATGTGATTGCAAACATAGCTGTGGAGTACAGAGACTGTCTGGGCTGCACTGTGTGGCCATAACCATTATATGCCTCTTGTTTGAGATTCACAGGACATCATGTAGACTATACTGTCATCCACATATGTAAGACACACTCAGTCATCACACACTCTTTGGTACTACACTCAATTTGGACTGTAGCAGACAGTCTGTAGCTGAATACACTGTAGCAGCACACACAATCTCTGCAGGTGCACACTATTACACATTGCAGACTTTCTGTTGTGTATGTCTTGCACAGGAATGCATGTTTTGCACATGCTCTTATCATGCACTAAAAGTTCTGAAACATGATTTAGGTCTGAAATGAGTGTGTTGCATAGCAGCAGACCTTTGGAGTAGGTGAGTGAGCCATTCATCATCATTGCAGTGAAACATGGTTAAATAGTCAATTTAACTTGTGATGTTCAATTAACATGATGCTGCCATTCAGACATGAGCTCTGTCTTACTCCTTTCAATGTTAGTAGCAGTACACTTATTCTGAGGGCAGGCCTGTGTGTGTGTTTACTGGTCCAAGGATACTGCATTCCCTGACAACGGCACACACTCAACTTACATTTCACCTTTGGGTGGATACATCATTTGTGATCTGCTCAACTATGCACTTGCACACTCATGTCAGAGGTACATGAATCTTGACATGCAAAAGAAAGTTCACATCACAATCCCTCCATCTGATTATGTGCAATGAGCTAGTGTGTATGCAAATTCAGTATTGTCTGCCTTTTCACCCAAGTTTAATCACACTCATGGCATCTTAGTATTCTTCATGCGTTCAGATGTTGGCATGTCACCTATGTAATGTCATACAACTCTGGCTATTTCCTCATTGTACAATGTCACCTGCTCATATTGTCATTTTAAAAGCCATTGTTTCTCATTGCATTACAATGCATGGCAAATGTGACCTTTATCTACTCTAGCATGATGTGGTAAATGTGACAATGTAGCCAGGAAATAGTTCACATGTGATGTTTCTTGTGGTAAGCCACTCATGCGTGTATGCGTTCTTGACAAGTGACAGTTTTAGCATGTTCACATGACACTAGGCCTTTGTTCATGACAAATGTCACTACGTTTCTATGAAGGTATCTGCTACACCATTACTTACAGCAAAATGCTGTCATTCTCCATGGTAACACATTGTTGAGACACATGCCAATGTGCGATTATTCTCAGTTATGGTAATTGCTTGTTAATGTTCCTAACTTCACTGAGTGCCATCTTTTGTAGACTTTGCTGCTGCACAAAACATCAAGACTGCTGGTGGTGCAGTTGTGCACTGCTCAACAGCAAGTGGCAGTAATGATCACTTTGGAACAGCAAATATGGCATGCCTGCCCTGTACCTTTAGTGCAGTACACTGCTTCACAATGCATTTCTGTAAATGTGCACATGATAGGCGAGACGCATGGTCCCATGTTGCTCAACACGTCTGATGACATGATTATTACAATTTGAGGTCCACTTCCATTTGACGAGATTTTGGTGAGGTGATATTTGAGGGGACTGTGACATAAGCACCAACAACAATAATGAAGCCATTCTGATCATCAAAATACATGTACTTCAAGAGAAAAAATTCTGCACAATGTGGGCGTATCGCCGATTCCCAGACACTGTATTTTGGATTCTTCCACAATCCTCATCCTCACCCTCCTCCATTGGGTCCTGCTCATGGTATATGGTCAAAATATTGATTCCAAAATATAGACTAACACAAATATCGATTCCAAAATATAGAATGGACAAACTATCGAATGGACAGAATATAGACATCAAAAATATCGTTTTTAAGGTAAGTAATGTAATATCGATTTTAAAAATATAGAAAGTCAAAATATCGAAGTACATAATATAGGTTATTAAAAACATCGAATTTTTAATAATATCATTTTTTTTAAAGTGTTTTGTATGTTAGTATGTGTGAAAAGTGTATATTTTTTGTAATTTATTTGAAGTAATTAATTTTATGTTATTTAACTTTTGCATAATGTAATTGTGTAACGGGTGGGTTTATAGGGGAATAGGGTGGGAAGTAATTTAATTATAATTAATTAAATATGTTAATTAATTTATTGGTATTTATTTTGAATAAATTGTTAAATAATTTTTAATTGGTAATTAAGTAATTCTTAATTGATAATTATTTTTATTAATTGATATTTATTTGAATAATATTAATTTATTTTCTGTAGCAGGTTGTGGGTTTATAGGGGAATAGGGTGGGAAGTAATTTAATTATAATTAATTAAATATGTACATTTATTTATTGGTATTTATTTTGGATAAATTGTTAATTAATGTTTAATTGGTAATTAATTAATTCTTAATTGATAATTCATTTTTATTAATTGATTAATTGATAAATATGTGAATAATATTAATTTATTTTCTGTAGCGGGTTGTGGGTTTATAGGGGAATAGGGTGGGAAGTAATTTAATTATAATTAATTAAATATGTTAATTTATTTATTGTTTTTATTTTGAATAAATTGTTGATTATTTTTTAATTGGTAATTATTTAATTCTTAATTGGTAATTAATTTTTATTAATTGATTAATTGATAATTATGTGAATTATATTAATTTATTTTCAGTGGAGTGGGAATAGTAAAATGTACCCCTATTCTATCCAACGCTTTCCCTACTGTTGCACTCTCTGGAGTGGGAATAGTAATTTTTACCCCTACGCTATCCAACGCTTTCTCTACTGTTGCACTCTCTTGAGTGGGAATACAAATTTTTGCCCCTACGCTATCCAACGCCTTCCCTACTGTTGCACTCTCTGGAGTGGAATTAGTAATTTTTACCCCTACGCTACCCAATGCTTTCCCTACTGTTGCTCTCTCTGGAGTGGGAATAGTAATTTTTAACCCTACGCTGTCCAATGTTTTCCCTACTGTTGCACTCTCTGGAGTGGGAATAGTAATTTTTACCCATACGCTATCCAACGCTTTCCCTACTGTTGCACTCTCTGGAGTGGGAATAGTAATTTTTACCCCTATGCTATCCAACCCCTTCCCTCCTGTTGCACTCTCTAGAGTGGGAATAGTAATTGTTACCCCTACGCTATCCAACGCTTTCCTTACTGTTGCACTCACTGGAGTGGGAATAGTAATTTTTACCCCTACGCTATCCAACGCTTTCCCTACTGTTTCACTCTCTGGAGTGGGAATAGTAATTTTTACCCCTACGCTATCCAACACTTTCCCTACTGTTGCACTCTCTGGAGTGGGAATACTAATTTTTACCCCTACGCTATCCAACACCTTCCCTACTGTTGCACTCTCTGGAGTAGGATTAGTAATTTTTACCCCTACGCTATCCAACGCTTTCCCTACTGTTGCACTCTCTTGAGTGGGATTAGTAAATTTTTACCCCTACGCTATCCAATGCTTTCCCTACTGTTGCACTTCTAGGAGTAGGAATAGTAATTTTTACACTCCCGCTATCCTACGGTAATATTGTGTATTTTTTATTAATAAAATGTCAATATATATATATGTTTTAACATTTATGATTGTATGTTTTTATATAAGTTAAATTAATTATTTTATAATTTTAAGGTAATGTAAGTATTTTTAAGTATATTTTAGCTATTTATTTTTATTATTTTTTAATTTTACATTATTTTTAAAAAATTCGATATTTTTTCAAAGTATATATTTTTAAACAATATTTTGGGTTCGATATTTTGGTACTTACCTGTTTGTAGATAGGAATTCGATATTTTGTCTGTCGATATTTTGGAATCTATATTTCGGGTAGTGTATCTTTTGTCCCTCGATATTTAGTCAGTGATCCCCTGCTCATCATGGTCCACGTCCCATAGAACATTTATCCAGACACAGAAGTTTTGGGGACATACTAGGATGATCTTGCATGTCATTTTGGGTGAGTAGAGCAATCTCCCTTTGATATGTCCAGGCATCTAAATCGGGACTTCAGTACACCAAAGACTCTCTCCATGATGTTGAAGGTCTTGACAAGTTCTTGGTAAAAGAGTCATTACGGCTCAATGTGGGAAGGCGCTTTTGGGGTGAAGACTTAAGGATGGAGACCATATCCTTGGTCAGCTGAAAGTTGAACAGAAATTAAAATGGTCAATGTTTTTGCTCTCCGTTACAGCTACATTCCTGTCTATGTGTGTTATGTCTACTGAATGACTCAAACACATCTAATATGGTATTTGACAATATGTGTTACTTAGACCGTTGGCAATAGGTTAACACAGATCTCTTTCAGTTCTTTGTTTAATAGCAAGGCCTGATACATTTTACACTTCTACATCCTGGTTTTCATGTTTATCCAGTTGCTTACTGTGATGGGTATTTCGAGATGTTCCTGATCACTATATGTTATGTTCACTCACTACATATGAGAAGTGACAGATTATTAATCAGATATTTGCATAGTTGGCCCTAACAACTTAGGCTGTGACGTTGCCAACATGTTTAACACTCACACATACATATGTCCATGTTAAACCACAGATTTTGCTTTTGGCCTACATGACATTGGCACAGCTGTTTCATAGTTCACTTCCTTTACCATGTGATTTTGGTGCATACACTTTGTGCAGTTCAAGCATGCCACATGGTTATTTCCACAATTTCAGTCAGCATTCAACTATTGTTTTTGGCAGAATAGTTGTCATGGTACACTTTGATTGACATATATGTATTGCAATGTGCACATCTTTGTGTGGGACACACAGATGAGTTACAAGGAGCTGTCTACTCCAAAAGTAGACACAATATGTTTGTTTTTCACATGTATGTGTTTGACTCTAACTTGTAGGGAATTGTGTACTTCTATGCCTTTATTTTTATTCACTGCTGTTGGTAATGTATATTGAGACTGTTAACGTGAGCACACTATGATGCCTTGTCAAGGTTCATATTTTTCTATGTTGATGGTGTATGCATGATATGTTTGGCTGCACTGTGTTTGACCTAGTGAATTTCACATTGCTTGATTCAAATGCTTTTCATTTTGGCTACTTAGTCCACACATCACATTGGTTACATCAGTGAATGCAGCCATCAACCTATGTGCATGTAGACTGTAAGTATTGCTGAGATACATGTGTGTTTTACACTGTTGGTGTCACAATGTCACCCAGTATTGACATTTACACATGTCTGGGGCCTACACTTACATGACATACCACACCTGGTCTTTCCACATACGTCTTTCTGTGTTGGTCCAGCAACATTGGTCAACATAGAAATAGACTGTGTCATGCACTCACCTAGTCCCAACCGTGGAGACGACAGTGTAGTCAATGCTGAACCTCCTATCCCGCTCAGATAAGTGTGAGAACTAGGAAAGTAACTCTTATATCAAGCACTGATCTGAGGGGGAAGTGGGGTAGGGCCAACATAAGAAAAGAGTGATTTGAGACATTGGATCTGCTCTGCGACGAAGCACACTGCTTAGCAGGGTGTGTCGCTACTGAGACCTTCTGTGCCTGCAAAGGAATGTGTAGTTTTGTGAGGACGCAATACACTGGAAACAAGAAAAGGCATTTACCATCTGTACACTAGCAGGCCTTCTTATACATTGTTATTGCATTATCGTTAGTAACATTTACTTACATGCTTCTTCTACAATACGGAATAAAAGTAGGATAACAGGTTCAAAGATAGGAAAGTACCACACACAAATAAGGGGAACGAGGAAAAACTCCTACTCCGACCTCCTCTCACTTTACTTCTCACACATAAAACATAAGTAGGAGTGTATATGGTCACTATTTTTCTAGAGGTAAACTGGCACTAATACTCTGTTTTGAAAACTTCCCTCACCCACAAAAATTTGTGGCATGATTCATCATAGAGCTACTGAACACACCTCCATGCAAGCCAATGCAGGAGATGGGGCAATAGAGTGGGGGAGACAGTACAAACAGATAAAGAAGTAGGGATCAAAGCCAAAATACAGTGCAGACTAAGAAAGTTAAGACTAACTTAGGGATCTCCAGATACCCATTTTATTCATGGATTCCCTGGTTAGAGTAAAAATTAAGGTCTTGCTGACCCAGTAGTTGGAGGTAAACAGGTAAATTATGGACCTTTAACCCCTCCATTCTTCAAAATTAATCAACATGTTTCAGCTGGATTTTGTGTTTTCCCCGGCTTTCTTCAGGACTAATAGATCCCTGTAACACACCTCTTTCCCCTCCTACCTTAGTAAGGACACCAAAGTTTGTGCCTGTGTAATTTTTCGCAATTGTTGTAATCACACTCTGTTTAAAATCTGTAAGTGAAAAAATAAATATAGAGATACGTGAAGGAAAAAACATACGTCCAAAAGTGTGTGCCACATTGTTAAACAGGTTATTCTGCCCCTCTGAACTTAATTAGTGCAACTTGGCTGTTTATACATGATTCTTCTTTGTAAATCTTGCAGTTTTGACGTACAGTTTGTCCTTGCCAGGCATTTATGTTACACCCTTGTTCATATTAAAATCAAACTAGAATTTAAAAACCATCATTACTCCATTAAATTCAATATCCCTTCTGTATCATTACTAGTCAAGATAGAGTACACAGGCATTTGCTCGGTAGGTCTTACCGAGTTTATCCATAATCAGGCTCGAAGAGGTGGGCGAGCGAGGACTGCTCTCTGTAGTCACACTCTAATTGTCGATAAAAAGATAAGTAAATAAAACATCAATAGTTAAAGTGAGGACAGCCATTGTATCATCCTAGGGCTCTTTGCCAAAGCGCCGGGACACTCCCAGGAGTAGCCGTGCGCTATAAAAGAGCATTTTTAACATAACATAACATAACATAACATACATTCTCCACTCACTATGAAAATGCGGAAAATGACTTGCATCCCGACTGTGTCCTATCGTTCCACTAGAGTGATCAAAAAAGTACCTGTAGAGGAAAGTGCCAACTCCTCTCAAGCATTCACGTGTAAGACTCCCTTCCCCCTCAGGCATCCGCTTACTTCATCAAGGTGAGTCCGTTGCTCACAATCTGTCACTCTGTGGCGCTATGAAGATACCGTGTATGTGGTACCTCAGTTAAAACACTTGGCGGCCGCTAAAATATGCATTGGGTAGACTGTCATATGTACAGTTTAATCCCTCCTCTCATGAGATCCGCTTATCCACTGGTGAGCGTGACGTAGCGAGCCTCGCCTCCTCATCACAGTAGGAGCAAACAGAGAATATTGATAGATAAACCCTGTGGTAGGAGTGGTTGAGATATAAAGGGTAGCATTCTTAACTCCCTCAACATAGTGCCTACATTGATGGGGAAGCAATGTAGGAGTCGGATAGAGACAATATATCCCCCCGGCCTGCGGGCAAAACCACTCTCTATTGTCCCCCTGGTTTGGAGAAAGACCATCCTTTCTCTCTTTTTGGTCAAAGGTGGGGTGCACCAGTCTCTCTAGGGTATGAAGGATTGTAGGGGTGTATGGTTAGTCATAGGGTACCTCCTTACAATCTACTTAGGTCTACTTAGTGTGTTCCATGAAATGTCATCATTAAGGCCAATTTCATGCCTCCGTGTCCTGTGACCCATTTTTGTTCCCTGTGAAAAGGGATTTTTTTCAGGATTATGCTTCGTCGTGGGGATATACAGTTTGTCTTGTAAGGTCCCCCAAATGTCAACCACTGAGTGACCCTTCTTTGCACAGTGTGTGGTGAAACTTGTGATGGATTTTTGGCACCTAATGTTGCATCTGTGCTTCATTATTCTGACCTTCACTTTCCACGTTGGCATGCCTATGTACAAGAGCCTGCATGGGCATCTAATCACATCGGTTGAATTACAATTTGTGTGTCTGTGCTGCTCCCATGGGTAACTAAGGCCAACATGAACAGTTTTGGTGTTATCAGTTAATTTGCAAACATATCACGTTCTACACCTTGTGTGTCCAGTGACTGGAGGAAGGTCCCAATGTGTTCCACCCTCTCTGTGAGTTTCAGGTCGAGTTCTTATGTGTACCAGTTGATCCCTGATGTTTTGACTGCTCTTGAAGGAGAACAATGCTTCATCCAGACTCAGGCCATTTGAGTTTAGAATCCGCCAGTTTCACAGAATGATGGTTTGATATTATTGGAGGCCGTGCTAAAAGTAGTAACGCAGATGACACTGCTGTTCTTTTGTTTCTCATATTTCTCTAAGAGGGCCTCCCTGTTACAATTGAGTTCCCTCTTTTGTGCCTTCTTGAAGACTCTATCATCGTATCTCCATTCTCCACCTGTGTAGTATCTCTGCTGTTATACCTGGCACTGTTGGCGTGGGTCCCCCTTCCATTTTGTTGCTGTTGCCTCATGTGTTTTTGCTGGTTATAGATGCTCTTGGCACTGTGCCACTGCTATTCAGTGCCACAATGCAAGTGCTCCCTATGGTAAATTGATGTATGGATTAGTGATTCCATCATTGGCTGGTTTGGTTTACTTGTCAGACCCTAGTACTGTGCACCGAGTGTGCCTAAGGCTTGTAAACCCAATGCTGCTGGTGGGCTTGCAGCGCTGGTTGTGCCACCCACTGAAGCAGCCTGTGAAAGTGTGTCTCAGGTCTGCCATTGCAGAGCCTTTGGGCAGTCTGGTACTGCCATGTAGACAGGGCAAGTGCACCCCTTTGCCTGTCCCTACGCCTTCCCTTTTCTGCATATTAGTCACCCAAGGGCAGGGTGCATTGTAGGTAAAAGGTAGGACATGCCCTGGTGTGTGTGGCATGTCCTTATAGTGAATTACAGCAATTTTGGTTTTTCACTATTGCAAGGCTATCTGTTCCCCATAGGCCAGAATGAGCAGTTTGATTAATACATCTTATAATCCTAACGGACTCAGGGAACTAGGTAGAAATTCGAGTTTAGTATGCCTGAACTCAGAATGTTAAAATACATCTTTTAGTGAAGGTGGTTTTAACATTATGTGTTTGAAAATACCACTTTTAGTAAGTAGATATTTTCTTGCCTAACTATCCAAGCCTGCCTCTGATAGGTTGTGTATTCCTTGCCTGGAGTTTAAGTGACAGGGAGGGGCTGGGGGATTTCAGGAGAGAGGTGAGTCAGCACAAGGCTGAATGGAGCTATCTGCATGTAGATGGGTGGGAGGAGTTGCACCTGGGACCTGAATAGGGCTGTGCCTGCCTACCAGAATGCTCGCTCCACCAAGAGGAACCAGAGAAACTGAGAAGGAGACTATTCCTAAACTGAGTGCTGTTTGGGGGATTGGTTTGCAGTGGATATCTGACTGCCAAAGAAAGGAGAAAGGACTTTATGCTACTTTCAAATCAACTTGTAAAGGATCTCCAAGGGCTTGAGGTAGAGCTTGCCTCGTGAGGGGTGTAGATTAGACCTAAGGCCACAGGTTTTGCTTAAGTGCAGTTAGTCTAAAACATGTTGTTTTGTTGTTTGTTTTTTGTAGAAAGTTGTTGGTCCTGAGGAGAAGCCTTAAACAGTTGGGGTTTGAAACGCATCGACCGACCTGGTCACCCAGAAGATAACATTACATATAGGAAAACAATTTCCTTGAGAAAAGACTTGATTAATTTAAATTCTTTGATTCATGTTGCTTCAAGTGTTAAAATACACATTTAATTGTGGCAAAGGGATCTTTTGTTTGTTGGATGGATGCTTGTGTGAATGTGATATGAATGTGAAATTGGCCAAGTGTATGGAATACATATTGATAAAAAGTTTTGTAAATATTTCATAATGTGTCTAAATTTTGTCTCATTGTAGTGTTCGTGTTCGTTTTGTATTGAAATGCACAACAAATTATGCTGTCGTTTGAAAAAAATAAATGAAGATTGAAGAATTTATTTATGATTAAGGTGCAATCTTTAAAGCAATATTTCATGCTTTTTTCATGAAACTATTCATCAAATAAAGGAGTAGTCAGTCTAGGCATTGGCAATTGTTCCGCATCTCCACAAAAGCGCAGTAAGAAACCGATGCATCATCTCCCCATGCGAAGAAGAACCCATGCATTCCCTACGCAGCAGTATGGACCTGACACATCACCGTTCTTGCGTGTAAGGAACCTATGCATCACCTTCCCTGCAACCCTTTCATTGAATAGCGTTAAGCATCCAAAGGTACATTGAACTCAAAGTGTTGCACTTTGTATCTAAAGAGAACTAAGCTATTTCTACCATTTTTAAAGTACAGTATTGTGGATTTTTGTTGTTGGTGGTCTTGTGTTAAATCTGTATATTTATATGCTACAACTTGTGTGGTGTCCATCTGTAGTGTTGCCACTGGGTTGCTGTATGTGTTCACAAATGCTTTACACACTGTCTCTGAGATAAGCCTGTATGCTTGTGCCACACTACCAAGGGGGCGAGCAGGGGTTATTTTAGGGGTGTACCCCTTTACCCTGACTAGATGCAAGGGTCCCTACTTGGTCAAAGGTACCTACCTCTGCCAAGTAGGGACCCCTAAATCTAACATTGGATTGCAGCAGGGAGGATTCTGGACTTGCATTTGTGACTCATATACAGTGATTGGTGAGTGAGTGCAGCCCACAATGCAACCACATACTTTTGGTAGATTGTTTTTCCTGAGATTTTCTATTTTTTGGCAAGAACTGCCAAGTTTAACCATCATGGATAAAGCAGCATCCATAGCATCTGTTGATTTTGATTGGGAAGAGGAGGAACTATAATGCTACAATGTGAAACAGCTGAAGCACTTCTTCAGGAGATTTAAAGTTGCTATGACCGGTCTCTCCAAGAAGGAGGAGTTTCAAAAGGGGCTGAGGGCCTGGGTCGAAGCAAGGAATACCCCTGAGAATCAGGAGGGGGTTGAAAATGCAGAGGAGAAGCTGAAAGGGCCATTGGGTCCAGGGGGGAGGAGAGCACCTTCCCCAGCAGGTAGCAGTGTTTCTGCCAAGAGCCTGTCCACAGAAGAGCTGGAGGAGAGGGAGAAGAGTAGGATGCATGAGATGGAGCTGACTAAACTGAAGTTGAGTGGGCAGTTACAATTGGAGTTGCAAACTAGGAAATTGGCTCTAGAGGAAAACAGGATACAAATGGATCATTTGAGGGAGATAGAATTGAAAGCAAGGAGCTTAGAAATGTTTCCCTCTGGTGGCAGCACACCGTCAATGCCTGTTGAAGCAAGGGTGTACATACCTAAGGATGTGGTTAGATAGTTTTATAAGAAGGATGACATTGGGCAGTGGTTCAAGGCCTATGAGGTAGCCATGTCCACCCACCACGTCCCTGAGAAAGATTGGGGAGCGGGGTTGTAGGGCGGTTCTTAGTGAGGGATGGGATACACTGTTAGACTTGCCCTCTGAAGTCCATAATTCTTATAGCCATATGAAAAAAGCATTGATGTCCAGGTATGGGTTGACCCCTGAATTGTATAGACAGAGGTTGAGAAATTGCAAGAAGATAGAGTCAAGCACATGGGTAGAATATGTAACTTTCTTTTGCAGAGCATTGGATGGTTGGGTGAAGGGTACTAAAGTGAATGATTTTATGGGGCTCTTTGATTTAATTGCATGGGCGCACTTGTCAAGTAATTGTTTTGCAGAGCTACGCCAGCACCTTATTGATAGCAGGCTGACTAACCTTAGGAAGCTTGATGAGGAGGCGGACCGCTTGGTGAGTACCCGGGTCCACAAGGGTCACGTGGGAGACTCCACCAAGAGTGGGCAGGGTCCCCAGCAGAAGAGTGGGGGGACAAGGGTAAACAGAGGGAGTTCCAGAAAGGGCCCCAAAGTAATCCCCAAGGGAAGGGTTCCCAACCTACCCATGAGAAGAAGCCCAGGGGCCCAACAGGTAGGCCTGTTCACAGGGGCCGAGCAGGTGCTTCAAGTGTGGTGAAGTGGGCCATACGTTTGTTGATCCCCAGTGCTCACAGTATGGAAAGACAGCACCCACTGGTGATCCACTCCGGCAGATGGCAAGTGTAGCCCTGGGGGAGGAGATGGGTGCCCAAGGTGGGTGGGGTCCCGCAGAGATGTCCCTTGTCTCTTTAGGAGACTGTGAAGTGGTCCCCATGACCCAACTGCATGATAACACTAAAAATTACAGGCAGTAGGTGACCATCAATGGCCATAGATTGGAGGCTCTTCGAGACACAGGAGCCAGTGTGACAGCTGTCAAGTGTCACCTGGGGTCTGAAGAGCAGGAGGTCCCCAAATTCATTTTACCCAGTTGTTGCCTCTGACAACACAGAGAGCCATTGCAAGGTGGCTCAGTTTACCTTTAAGTGGGGGGGTCTCTGGTACTCTTTAAGTAGCTGTGAGGCCAGCAATGCCTGTTGACTGTTTGTTGGGGAACCATTTGGAGAGCTCCCCTTGGGCTAAGGTGGAGCAAAGGGCTCATTTGGAGATGTTGGTCCTGCCTGGGTGGGCGTGTGTGACCACACGGTTCATGGCGGCCAGTAAGGGTGTTCAAGAGGACCTGGAGCCTGAGAGTGAGACCCCGGTGCCTGCCTTAAAGAGAAGAGGCAGGGAGCATGGGAAACCAGCCCCCAAAGTTCCCACAGTCCAAGAAGAGGCATACCCTGAGGGGATGCCCTGGAGCCTACAGGGGAACAGGTATCTGAACTGGGGAACCTGCCTGAGCTGACCCATTGGCAGCAGGAAGGAGGACCCTCCAGGGAAGAGTACTGAGTGGAGCAGAAAAAGTGCCCTTATCTTGTGGGTTTGCGGCAGCAGGCCGCAAACCAGGCAGCAGGTGATCAGTCTGGATCACATTTGATCAACTGGGAGAATGATCTCCTGTATACTGAGCCTAAACTTACTGAGCCTGGGTAAGCCAATGTGCTGGTGGTACCCCAGTGCTTCAGAGCCTTCCTACTGGGGCTGGCATTTAGCAGGACATTTGGGGCAGAACAAAAACCTTTGAGAGGCTTGTCAACCACTTTTATCAGCCCAAAATGCGCAAGAGTTCAGACACTCATTGTGGGACCTGTCAGACTTGCCAGGAAAGTTGAAAGAGTGGGAGGAAGCAGAAGGCTCCTCTCCAGCCATTCCCTGTGGTCAGCACCCCTTTTGAATGGGTTGGTATTGATATTGTGGGGCCACTGGATCTCAAGACACCCATGGGCAACAGGTTCATCCTGGTCTTGGTGGACCATGCCACCCGGTACCCGGCAGCCATCCCTCTCAGGACAGTGACGGCCCAGTGGTGGGACGGGCACTGATGGGAATTTTCTCCCCTGTAGGGTTCTCCAGAGAGGTGTCTGACCGAGGTACAAGCTTCATTTCCAAGTATATGACGTCCCTGTGCAGGAGTGCTGTGTAATTTACAAGTTCAGCACTCCTTACCACCCCCAAGCAAATGGGTTGGTTGAGAGATTCAACCAAACCCTAAAAGGCATGATTATGGGTCTTGAGGAACCTATGAGGCATAAGTGGGACGTCCTCTTACAATGCCTGCTCTTTGCATACTGTGAGGTGCCACAGAAATCTCTAGGGTTCAGCCCTTTGAGCTTCTATATGGTCACCCGGTGAGAGGGTCTCTGAGTCTGGTCAAGGAAGGCTGGGAGCAATCTCCCAGGAAACCTCGCCAGGATGTATATAGCTACATGCTAGTCTTCAGTAACCAGACTAGATGTTTCAGGCAAATTGCTGAGGCGAATCTGGAAGCCAGCCAGAAGGAGATGAAGCGGTGGTACGACCAGAACTCCACTCTGGTAGTGCTTCAGCCTGGTCAGAAAGTGTGGGTCATGGCACCAGTGTCGCCCTGTGCCCTCCAGGATAAGTGGTCCGGACCATTTGAGGTGGTGGAGTGCAAAATTCCTGTTACCTACTTGTTTTACTTGCGATCTCCCAAGAACCCCTTGCGTATCCTGCATGTCAACTGCCTGAAGCCCCACTTGGAGAGGTCCGAAGTGGGCATGCTCTTGGAGACAGATGCTGGAATTGAGGAGTAGACTGAGCCTCTTCCTCACCTCCTGTCGGTGACAGAGCAAGATGGGTCAGTAAATGGTGTGAACCTCTCTTCCACCCTGACCCCTGAGCAATAGAATGACTTCCACCAGTTGCTGGGACAGTTTTCTGATTTGTTTTCCCTGATTCCCAATGTCACAGATTGGTGCATCCATGATGTAGACACTAGAGATAGTTCTCCTGTGAAGCCCAAAACATTTTTTTTAAAACTTTATTTTTGAGTTTTACAGCAACAAACTTCATCAAAGAGTGCATTACAGTTACACATTTCAGTCTATTGTTCACAATGTATGTGTAGAATCAGATCACCGGAACATATATCACAGTATGTTGATACAATATTATTATCAGTTATTCTAATAGTACATTTAGTTACAGAACGCACCACAGGCCAGGCCCCACATATCCTCATTGTATTCCCATGAAAAAGGAGGTCTTCACGAAAATAGCGTTTTTCAAGAGAGAGCGTTCCCCACATTGCAACTCTTGTTACAAAAGCCTCATATTAGGTTGATCCGATCTCTGCTTGTATAATACCCTCCTCCCTCCAAAGATCCCGCACACAGTGCCCTCCACAACAATCTGGGCTACATTATCAGTACCTCACATATGTTCGTACAGTGAAGAATACTCTAATGAGATAGCCAAGGGGGCTCTTAGACCGTTGGCTCCTCCTCGGCTTCGGCATTCTCTTGTAATAGGTAAAATCGCAAAGGGGCCCAGATATCACTGGGCCGTGAAGTTGTTGGCAACAATTCAGAATATGTGTTTAACTGTTCCTGCCAATAAGTAAGATCATGCAGCCATTCCTTGAATTTGGGGGCCCTGCCCCTGCCCCACCGAAATGCAACTCTCTGTTTCGCCATCAATAGGGCTAGTGCAACAAACTTGCGGTGTGCCGGCTGTAGGGGTTCTACGTACCTCAATAGCGCTAGAGCAGGGGAGGGAGATATCTCAGTGTGAATCCTTTTGGACAGCGCTGCGAGTACCTGAACCCAGTAGAGCTGGACTGCATCGCACGCCCATGCAAGATGTAGAAAGTCAGCCCCTGGAGCATGGCATCTGTCACAATTGTCAGTAGTGCGAAGTTGAAGTCTACACATTCGGGCCGGGGTGTAATATATGCGGTGCAAAAACTTGTAATGTATAATTCTATATCTACTGCTAGCAGAGATGCGTTCTGTTTGCTGGAGGCAAAACGCCCATTGTCTGTCCGTGAGAGGTATCTCTAAATCTCTGTCCCATTTCAGTTCGGCTGCCAAAGGTAGGTAATATATTTGTGTATGTACCATCCTGTATATTGTCGACACTAGCTTACAAGGGTTGTCATTTTGGAGTATAAGCTGCAGTGGAACTAAGGCCACAGGTTCATTCGGAAAGTCAGGTGTTAGGGCTTTCAGTCCTTGACGGAGCCGGATGTATAGAAAGATTTCAAGCGGTGATGGTTGTATGCCTTCATATAGATGTTCAATGGAGCGAAATGTACCATCATGATATAGATCACCCCATGTCTCCACATGAATCTTGTGGAGCAGTTTGCGAAATCCCGCTTCCTGCAATAAGGGCATATTCGGGTGGTATGCCAATGGCAACAGTGGCGCATAGAGCATGGCGACCTCCAGTCTAGCAGCCAGTCGGGCCCACGCAGTAACCGTGCTCATTACTGTTGTGGGCGTTTTATCTCTGCCCGGTACCAAAGCATAGAGTGCGCCCTCTATGGGGATAGGATGGGCTAGCCAGTGCTCAGCGGCTAGTTGAGGCATATATCTAGGTTGATGTACCCAAAAATAGGCATAATGAGCCTGAGCTGCCTGATAATACAGCTCGAAATCTGGCACACCAAAGCCGCCTTGGTTATAGGGCCTAATCAGGGTGTCCCATTTTAGATGAGGGGACTTCCCGCCCCACACAAGTTTGATGAGTTCTGACCGAAGTTGTTGAAAAAAGGACCTGCCCAGATAGAATGGAATATTCAAAAAGAGGTATAGTAATTGTGGAAGGATTACCATTTTGATCAAGGATGTCCTGCCAGCCATAAAAAGAGGCAGTGTAATCCACCGTGCAACATTATCAATAATGTGATTCATAGTAGTGCCATAGTTGGCTCGGAGTAGTTCATCTCTATCTTTTTCTATGTGGATACCCAAGTATTTAAAATCCCCTTCGTTCCAGATGATAGGATAGTCCAATTCAAACCGTGTTGTGGAAGGCGTGAGCGGATCTATGCAAGACTTACCCCAATTATTCTGAACTCCTGAAAGCCTACCAAATTTTTTTAATTCCCTAAGAATGGAGTTCAGGTTTTCGCTAGGGTCACGTACATACAAAGTGATGTTGTCCGCATACATCGATATTAGTATCTGCCTTTGAAAACAACGCAGTGCACTGTCTCTGTGATGTTGACGCAGTTTGGTGGCTAGAGGGTCCGTAGCTATCGCGAATAAGAGAGGCGAGAGGGGACACCCCTGCCTGGTCCCTCTGGTGATAGGGAATTCCGAGGATAATCTGCCATTAATAAGTACTCTGGCCATCGGGCGCTCATAAAGGAGACGAATCCAGGAGATGAATATTGCCGGAAAGCCCATCCTTTCCAGGACATGAAACACATAATCCCATTCAAGGGAATCAAACGCCTTAGTGGCATCGAGGAAAATGGCAGCCATCGGTTGGTCTTCGTGCACTGAGTTTAGTACGGAGAAAAAAGTACGTAAATTATGTGAGGTTGCCCTGCCAGGCACAAATCCTGATTGGTCGGGTAATATCAGGGTGGGAAGCAGGAGGCTGATATGATTAGCAATGAGTTTAGCAAGTACCTTAACATCGCAATTGAGCACTGAGAGTGGACGATAAGGTCACATTTGTTCGCAGGTTTCCCAGGTTTGAGTAGTGATGTAATAAGTGCAATCCGCATAGAAGGTGGTAAATGGCCCACCTCAAGGGCATCCTCATAGACCTCTCGCAATACTGAGGCCATAAAGTCTATGTAGGTTTTATAAAATTCTATCGGAATTCCGTCTAGCCCCGTGGCCTTCCCTGACCTCATACCCATAATCGCATCTCTCACTTTGTCTAATTCAAAGGGTGCACTAAGAAAGGCCCTTTGCGCATCACTAAGCAAGCCAAGGGAGACGTCGGCTAGGTAATCTTGCAGTCGAAGATCTCCTACTTTAGAGGAAGCGTACAACGTGCTGGTATGAGTCACAAAGGAATTGAGGATTTGTGCAGTGTCTCGAATCACCACACGTTCTGTGTCTTCGAGTTCTAATATAATGTTGGGTGCACCCGTCAATTTAATCGTGGCAGCCAGGGCCTTCCCTGGTCTTTCGCCTTCGCCATAGCGGCGGGCGGTCCAGTACTTGCCTCTACATTTCGATTCCCTAGTGGCTTCAGCAGCGTACTCAGAGATTTTTTCCCGTACCCTCAAGAGGGCAGAGTCAATGGGAGCTCTAGCCAATGACGTTTCAAGGTTTTTAAGTTCCTTTTCCAATGTCATTATTCGGGCCACAATGTTCTTTAGGACCCCGGCTCCTTTAGCAATGCAAATCCCTCTTAACGTTACCTTGAACCCGTCCCAAATAGTTTCAACGTCCCTAACCGAATCTTTATTTCTCCTGAAAAAATCCAGACATTCATCACGCAGCTCCTCTTGAAAGGTGGCGTCAAGCAACATCCTAGGTTGCATTCGCCAAGTAGTTGTAGGGGGACCCAGATCCATTGAACGTAGCGTGATCCTTACAGGAGAGTAATCCGAATATGTTCTGGGGAGATGCTGTGATCGAACAAGCGAGGTATAGAGCTGTGGTGTCAGGAATATATAGTCAAGCCTGGCCCATGAGCGCGCTTGTGCCGTAAAGTGTGTGCCTTCTCTCATATCTATGTGTAAGCGTCTCCAGGCGTCTATCAAATTGTGGTCTGTAATTTCAGAATGAAGTTCCGTCCTTACCCTAGTGTAATGTTGTGGAGCTGGGTGTGATCTGTCCAAGGTAGGATCCAGTGTGGTGTTAAAGTCGCCCCCCCAAATGAGGTGATGTGGACCCGTTCCCACAACCGCAGCCCACAGCTCAATGAAGAACTCAGGGTTGTCAACGTTGGGACCGTAGCAGCACACCAATGTGACCGCTATGTGTCCTAGTCTGCCCCACATCATGCAGTATCTCCCCTGAGTCCATCTTGGACCCAGCCATAGTAAAGGGTGTACCCCTCCTTACCAAAATTGCTGTGCCCCTAGCATATGTCGAGAAGGATGAACACACTATGTGAATTGCCCATCTGCTGGCAAAGGTGTGAGCAGTCTGTGCCCTGAAGTGAGTCTCTTGGAGAAAGGCTATGTACACTGAGTGGTGGTCCAGGTATGATAGAACCTGTCGCCGTTTCCTGGGGTCCCCCAAGCCTCTTACATTCCACGTTAAGATATTTAGGTCAGCGTCCCCCATGAGTGGTGTAGGTTTTCATCCCTAAAATGGTTATCTGATGTAGGCCACTGATTAATCATTCTGGATCTTAGTGTAACATACATGCCGGCGGTTGTCTGTAGACTGGTGCTTATGTGTACAAAATGCACTGCGAGAATGCCTTCTCGCACACAAATACAAATTCCTATTGTATCTAGATATAGCAACTCTTCGATAGTCTTCACGCCTAAAGTTATCTCGTAAAATTGTAACCAAACCTTCCCCCCTCCCCCCTTTGCAACAACCCTAGAAGTCCCAATCTGGAAGCAGCTAAAATAACATTTACCAGCAATGTGATAAGTCCCATCCAATACCGTGCAAGGTTCCACCTCCCATCCTCCCCACATCGCAAAACCTTAGAGTGCATCCAGGCATAAATCATCGTCCAAGACATATCAATGTGCAAGTCTGAATTATATTTACAACAAGGGGTGGTGAGGGACAGAGTCTCTGAATTAAGCAGAAAGCTCTCACCCAGTCAAGAGATCAGGGCTAGATCCAACACCGTTTTTTAGCTCACTGCACCATCCCAGTTTCAGAATCTGGCTGTATGCAAATTAGTCTGTTCCTGTCCCAGTGCATGATGGGAACAGGGCAAACCAAACTACAAAAGCCAATTCTTACACTGGGAAGGAAACAAGCTCCCGGGGACCGGTTTCTGGCATTACAGCCGTCTTCGGCCCGGTTTGCTTGAATCCTGATGGTGCAATGAGCAAGGGTCTCACATCTGAGAATACCCTTCCACGCTTAGGGTGGACAAAAATATTTACAACAAGGGGTGGTGAGGGACAGAGTCTCTGAATTAAGCAGAAAGCTCTCACCCAGTCAAGAGATCAGGGCTAGATCCAACACCGTTTTTTAGCTCACTGCACCATCCCAGTTTCAGAACCTGGCTGTATGCAAATTAGTCTGTTCCTGTCCCAGTGCATGATGGGAACAGGGCAAACCAACTGAGCTGGGATGGTGCAGTGAGATAAATAACGGTGATGGATCAAGCCCTGATCTTTGGACTGGGTAAGAGTGGTCTGCTTAATTCAGACACTCTGTTCATCACCACCCCCTTTTCTGAATCGTTTTTGGCCACTATAGGTGTGGCAGGGTATACTCAGACATGAGTCCCTTTCTCACTGCACCATCAGGATTCAAGCAACCCGGGCCGAAGACGGCTGAAATGCCAGAAACCGGTCCCCGGTAGCTTGTCTCCTTTCTGGTGAAGAATTGGCTTGGTAGTTTAGTCTGCCCTGTTCCCATGATGCACTGGGCCAGGGACAGACTGATTTGCATATAGCCAGGTTCTGAGCTGGGATGGTGCAGTGAGATAAATAACGGTGATGGATCAAGCCCTGATCTTTGGACTGGGTAAGAGTGGTCTGCTTAATTCAGACACTCTGTTCATCACCACCCCCTTTTCTGAATCGTTTTTGGCCACTATAGGTGTGGCAGGGTATACTCAGACATGAGTCCCTTTCTCACTGCACCATCAGGATTCAAGCAAGCCGGGCCGAAGACGGCTGAAATGCCAGAAACCGGTCCCCGGTAGCTTGTCTCCTTTCTGGTGAAGAATTGGCTTGGTAGTTTAGTCTGCCCTGTTCCCATGATGCACTGGGCCAGGGACAGACTGATTTGCATAAAGCCAGGTTCTGAGCTGGGATGGTGCAGTGAGATAAATAACGGTGATGGATCAAGCCCTGATCTTTGGACTGGGTAAGAGTGGTCTGCTTAATTCAGACACTCTGTTCATCACCACCCCCTTTTCTGAATCGTTTTTGGCCACTATAGGTGTGGCAGGGTATACTCAGACATGAGTCCCTTTCTCACTGCACCATCAGGATTCAAGCAAGCCGGGCCGAAGACGGCTGAAATGCCAGAAACCGGTCCCCGGTAGCTTGTCTCCTTTCTGGTGAAGAATTGGCTTGGTAGTTTAGTCTGCCCTGTTCCCATGATGCACTGGGCCAGGGACAGACTGATTTGCATATAGCCAGGTTCTGAGCTGGGATGGTGCAGTGAGATAAATAACGGTGATGGATCAAGCCCTGATCTTTGGACTGGGTAAGAGTGGTCTGCTTAATTCAGACACTCTGTTCATCACCACCCCCTTTTCTGAATCGTTTTTGGCCACTATAGGTGTGGCAGGGTATACTCAGACATGAGTCCCTTTCTCACTGCACCATCAGGATTCAAGCAAGCCGGGCCGAAGACGGCTGAAATGCCAGAAACCGGTCCCCGGTAGCTTGTCTCCTTTCTGGTGAAGAATTGGCTTGGTAGTTTAGTCTGCCCTGTTCCCATGATGCACTGGGCCAGGGACAGACTGATTTGCATATAGCCAGGTTCTGAGCTGGGATGGTGCAGTGAGATAAATAACGGTGATGGATCAAGCCCTGATCTTTGGACTGGGTAAGAGTGGTCTGCTTAATTCAGACACTCTGTTCATCACCACCCCCTTTTCTGAATCGTTTTTGGCCACTATAGGTGTGGCAGGGTATACTCAGACATGAGTCCCTTTCTCACTGCACCATCAGGATTCAAGCAAGCCGGGCCGAAGACGGCTGAAATGCCAGAAACCGGTCCCCGGTAGCTTGTCTCCTTTCTGGTGAAGAATTGGCTTGGTAGTTTAGTCTGCCCTGTTCCCATGATGCACTGGGCCAGGGACAGACTGATTTGCATATAGCCAGGTTCTGAGCTGGGATGGTGCAGTGAGATAAATAACGGTGATGGATCAAGCCCTGATCTTTGGACTGGGTAAGAGTGGTCTGCTTAATTCAGACACTCTGTTCATCACCACCCCCTTTTCTGAATCGTTTTTGGCCACTATAGGTGTGGCAGGGTATACTCAGACATGAGTCCCTTTCTCACTGCACCATCAGGATTCAAGCAAGCCGGGCCGAAGACGGCTGAAATGCCAGAAACCGGTCCCCGGTAGCTTGTCTCCTTTCTGGTGAAGGATTGGCTTGGTAGTTTAGTCTGCCCTGTTCCCATGATGTACTGGGCCAGGGAAAGACTGATTTGCATATAGCCAGGTTCTGAGCTGGGATGGTGCAGTGAGATAAATAACGGTGATGGATCAAGCCCTGATCTTTGGACTGGGTAAGAGTGGTCTGCTTAATTCAGACACTCTGTTCATCACCACCCCCTTTTCTGAATCGTTTTTGGCCACTATAGGTGTGGCAGGGTATACTCAGACATGAGTCCCTTTCTCACTGCACCATCAGGATTCAAGCAAGCCGGGCCGAAGACGGCTGAAATGCCAGAAACCGGTCCCCGGTAGCTTGTCTCCTTTCTGGTGAAGGATTGGCTTGGTAGTTTAGTCTGCCCTGTTCCCATGATGCACTGGGCCAGGGACAGACTGATTTGCATATAGCCAGGTTCTGAGCTGGGATGGTGCAGTGAGATAAATAACGGTGATGGATCAAGCCCTGATCTTTGGACTGGGTAAGAGTGGTCTGCTTAATTCAGACACTCTGTTCATCACCACCCCCTTTTCTGAATCGTTTTTGGCCACTATAGGTGTGGCAGGGTATACTCAGACATGAGTCCCTTTCTCACTGCACCATCAGGATTCAAGCAAGCCGGGCCGAAGACGGCTGAAATGCCAGAAACCGGTCCCCGGTAGCTTGTCTCCTTTCTGGTGAAGAATTGGCTTGGTAGTTTAGTCTGCCCTGTTCCCATGATGCACTGGGCCAGGGACAGACTGATTTGCATATAGCCAGGTTCTGAGCTGGGCTGGTGCAGTGAGATAAATAACGGTGATGGATCAAGCCCTGATCTTTGGACTGGGTAAGAGTGGTCTGCTTAATTCAGACACTCTGTTCATCACCACCCCCTTTTCTGAATCGTTTTTGGCCACTATAGGTGTGGCAGGGTATACTCAGACATGAGTCCCTTTCTCACTGCACCATCAGGATTCAAGCAAGCCGGGCCGAAGACGGCTGAAATGCCAGAAACCGGTCCCCGGTAGCTTGTCTCCTTTCTGGTGAAGAATTGGCTTGGTAGTTTAGTCTGCCCTGTTCCCATGATGCACTGGGCCAGGGACAGACTGATTTGCATATAGCCAGGTTCTGAGCTGGGATGGTGCAGTGAGATAAATAACGGTGATGGATCAAGCCCTGATCTTTGGACTGGGTAAGAGTGGTCTGCTTAATTCAGACACTCTGTTCATCACCACCCCCTTTTCTGAATCGTTTTTGGCCACTATAGGTGTGGCAGGGTATACTCAGACATGAGTCCCTTTCTCACTGCACCATCAGGATTCAAGCAAGCCGGGCCGAAGACGGCTGAAATGCCAGAAACCGGTCCCCGGTAGCTTGTCTCCTTTCTGGTGAAGAATTGGCTTGGTAGTTTAGTCTGCCCTGTTCCCATGATGCACTGGGCCAGGGACAGACTGATTTGCATATAGCCAGGTTCTGAGCTGGGATGGTGCAGTGAGATAAATAACGGTGATGGATCAAGCCCTGATCTTTGGACTGGGTAAGAGTGGTCTGCTTAATTCAGACACTCTGTTCATCACCACCCCCCTTTTCTGAATCGTTTTTTGCCACTATAGGTGTGGCAGGGTATACTCAGACATGAGTCCCTTTCTCACTGCACCATCAGGATTCAAGCAAGCCGGGCCGAAGACGGCTGAAATGCCAGAAACCGGTCCCCGGTAGCTTGTCTCCTTTCTGATGAAGAATTGGCTTGGTAGTTTAGTCTGCCCTGTTCCCATGATGCACTGGGCCAGGGACAGACTGATTTGCATATAGCCAGGTTCTGAGCTGGGATGGTGCAGTGAGATAAATAACGGTGATGGATCAAGCCCTGATCTTTGGACTGGGTAAGAGTGGTCTGCTTAATTCAGACACTCTGTTCATCACCACCCTCTTTTCTGAATCGTTTTTGGCCACTATAGGTGTGGCAGGGTATACTCAGACATGAGTCCCTTTCTCACTGCACCATCAGGATTCAAGCAAGCCGGGCCGAAGACGGCTGAAATGCCAGAAACCGGTCCCCGGTAGCTTGTCTCCTTTCTGGTGAAGAATTGGCTTGGTAGTTTAGTCTGCCCTGTTCCCATGATGCACTGGGCCAGGGACAGACTGATTTGCATATAGCCAGGTTCTGAGCTGGGATGGTGCAGTGAGATAAATAACGGTGATGGATCAAGCCCTGATCTTTGGACTGGGTAAGAGTGGTCTGCTTAATTCAGACACTCTGTTCATCACCACCCCCTTTTCTGAATCAAGTCTGAATTATAGCATATGTTATGCACTCCTGTACTGAAGTGCCGGAGTTCGAGCCGCATATAAACAACTGCATATATTGTCAAGAGTAGTTCAAATGAGTCAGGGAAGATAGCGCAAAGGCACCATTCCGCTTCAATCAGCGCATCACCACCCCCTCCCACTGAAGCATCCCCAACTTGCCAGTAGTCCCATGCCTCCCCCCTCCCTCAACAATTCCAAAACAACCCAACATTTGCATCAATGTCAACAAGTGCAGTGGGGTACTCCCTATGGGGTACGACCCAGGCGCGCACATAGCCACCCCACACACCTCGCCCTTCGTCCTGTTCGGCCACAGTTGGGCGCAATCAAGGGAGTGGGGGGTGTTGCCTGGAATACTTTACCACCAACAGGCCAGTGCCCATCCGGTAACCCTCGAACAGCAAGCGAGTCGTCTTTCATATGAGTCACACCAGTGGGCCTTCAAGTGAAACCCAAGGGCTAGATCAGCACTCAGGTAGGCAGTGCCTAATGTTACTCATCTTCATTCGACGAGTGGAAATCTTCCTGTCTCTCATCGCCATTGCGTCTGTTCCCAGCGCGTTCTCGTCTCAGTGTCTTTAAAAAGTCTTCCACTTGTTGTGGGTTCGTAAAAAAGTGTTGCTTAGCTTGATGTGCCACTCTCAATTTTGCTGGGTATAATAGTGCATAGTCCACTTGTAACGCTCAGAGCTTTTTCTTGACTTCTAGGAATTTGCGACACTGTTCCTGCACCACAGGCGTGAAGTCCGGGTAAATGGAGAAGTTGACTCCCTCGCAAGTAAGGTTTTGGTTGGTGCTTGCTGCTCGCAATGCGGTATCACGATCGCGGTAATTTAGGAGCCTTGCAATGATGGGTCGTGGCGTGGCTCCGGGATTAGGCCTCGGCCCAAGTGATCGGTGCGCCCTTTCAACGATAAATTGTTTGGAAAATGCGTCAAGTCCAATCGCCGCGATGAGTATCTTCTCCACATATTCCTCCATGTGTCCTGTGTTGGTAGATTCCGGCACGCCTATTACGCGAATGTTATTTCGACGACTGCGGGCTTCCAACTCCTCATTCTTAGCAGCTATAATTCTGAGGACATTGTCCATCCTTGAAAGTTGCGTTATGTGGGAGGCCGTGGTGTCGTCATTTTCGGATATACGCCTTTCAGTTGCAGCGATGCGTTCTTCTTGAACATCCATTTTTTGAACCATAGCGTCCATTCTTGACGACATCCTGTCAACTTTGTCCACTATTGTGGCGCAGCCTTGCCTCATTTCTTGCATCATCTGTTGCAGTTCAGACGTGGCGGAGTTGGAACCCATTCCTGTCGCCGAAGGGCTCTGAGAGCTTCCCGCGTCATGTGTGCTTCGTAGCCCCTTTTTGGACGTGGTGGATTCGAATGACAGTTTGGTCTACCGATTATCTGGTTTGCCCATGGCAGGCCTCTTGTAGGGACTGGTCACAGAGGGTGAGAAACGCTTTTCGCGGTTTTCACGGTGAGGGCTGGAGTCTGTACTCATTAGTAAGAGCCACGCGCTATGTTGTCCTCTCCTCTAATATGTTGAGGTGTGTAGGAAGTTAGAACAGTCCGGTGACGTTGGTGAGCATATATATTCAACACTCGTATCTGGGAGAGTAGCCACAGCGCAGGTAGTCGCAACTAGGCAGTTGGATATGCGAGATTAATGAATTTATTTTCTGTTCTCAGCTCCTCTATCCAAAAAGACAAGAGTGTGTCGTGACTGGTCTTCCGCTGTCCAGGTGTAGAATGCAAGCCGCCCTCTTGGCTCAGCAAGCAGCCCTTATATGCTATTTAGGGAGAGTAAGAGCATGGGGGCAAATAGCGGCAAATAGATGCCTTACAGCACACTACAGCAGGCCACAAAGCAGTAGAAAGGTAGGCGATCCCCAAGTCATAAGCAGGCCGTTCAAGAAGTTGTTACACCGCAATTTACGGCCTTACGGGCCTGATGTTGTGGCGATTGTATTTAGAAGCGCTTATCACCGGCAGTATTTGCTGCAGGAGTGGAGGCACGGGCAGCCGATCTCACAGATGCCGGCGATTATCTTCACTAGCCAAAGTCTCCGCGAGGCCTCTGTATTTCGCCGGGAAGCGTAGGTATATTTCCCCGATGGGGGGGGGGAGATTCTACAGCAGTGGGGGGGCTGCGCCGCACCTGAGTCTGCCCTCGCTGTCGCCGGAGCCGGCTCTGCAATATCCAGGTGCGGAGCGGGTAGGTGTTTAAAACTCCCAGTCCTTGTTCGGGTTGCTCAGGCTTGGTCGCGTTGTGATTTCCCTCCACCAGGTTCGAGCAGTATGGCTGTCCTTCCTTCAGGCCGCTCGCCTCGCGCACTGTACAACCGCCCCCCGCCTGCCGCACAAACCTTGAGCTGGGGAAACAGTGGCGTTGCTGTGGTCGGTAGCACTGCCCAACACTCCCCCGCTTCTCTAAGGCTCTTACTTCCACTCAGCACCACCGGGAGGTAGCTTCACCGGGGTCCTCTTTCCGAGGCCCGTCTGCCTCGTGGTGCACCGCGGTCTATCGTAGGCTGCAGGTCCCACCAGCGCTTCCAGTCGAACACCGGCTCAGCCCCGGACCAAAACTCCGGACGTCATAACTTCATGGCGGTAAGGCGTAGGGTGTTGAAATTTTCACAGATGCTGCATATCTGTATTCTCTGCGTCCGTGGGTGGTTTGGACGGGCAAAGGAGTTGGAAAAACAGGATGAATGTCGGAGTTTGTTTCCAGGCTGCAGGAGCCTCACATGAGTGCGGCCATTCTGCTTGTGCGCCCTCTAGCGCCCCTGAAGCCCAAAACTTGCAGGGTGACTGACAGGGTGAGAGTGAGCATCAAGGAGGAGGTCTCCAAGATGCTTGCATTAGGGGTGATTGAGTCCTCTAACAGTCCTTGGGCCAGCCCTGTGGTCTTGGTCCCAAAGGCTGCCGCACTGGGTGCCATACCAGAACTCCGGTTCTGTGTGGACTAGCGAGGACTCAATTCAGTCACAATAACTGACGCGCACCCCAACCCCAGAGCTGATGAGACATTCGATCGGTTAGGGGCTGCCCGGTACCTCAGCATGTTTGATCTAACATCAGGATACTGGCAGATTGCCTTGACTAATGGGGCAAGAGAGAGGTCAGCATACTCCACCTCAGATGGGCACTACCAGTTCCGGGTTATGTCCTTTGGGTTCAAAAATGCCTCTGCCACCTTTCAGAGGTTGGTCAACCAGGTGTTGGCTGGACTGGAAGAGTTCAGTGCCGCCTACCTGGATGACATTGCAGTGTTCAGCGCCAGTTGGGAAGAACATCTGCGCCACCTCTGGGAAGTGTCGATGATGCTGCGGAGGGCAAGTCTCACCATCATGGCAAGTAAGTGCCAGATCGGGCAGGGTTCCATTGTGTACTTGGGACACCAGGTTGGGAGCTGCCAGGTGACGCCTCTACAGCCCAAGATTGAGGCCATCCTGGCTTGGGAGCCCCCTCGAGACCCAGACAGAGGTGAGAGCCTTGTTAGGACTCACTGGGTATTACAGGAGGTTTGTCAAATGGTATGGCAGCATTGTTGCACCCTTGACAGAGCTCACTTCCAGGAAGCAGCCCAAGAAAGTGATTTGAACTGACACCTGTCCGAAAGCTTAAGAGGCCCTAAAAACTGCCATGCGCACGGCGCCCGTGCACCTGGCACCCAACTTCTCAAAAGAGTTTATCGTTCAAACAGATGCTTCAGAGCATGGTGTGGGGGCTGTTTTGTAACTGATATAGGAAGAGGGCCTAGATCAACCTGCAGCCTTCATCTGTAGGAGGTTACTTCCACGTGGAACAGAGGTGAACTGTGATTGAGTGTGAGGCATTAGATGTGGTCCGGGCACTGAAGAAGTTGAGACCATACCTGTTTGGGACTCACTTCCGGGTTCAGATAGATCACAGGCCGCTCAGATGGTTGATGCAGATGAGGGGTGAGAATCCAAAGCTGTTGAGGTGGTCCATTTCCCTACAGGGGATGGATTTCATGGTGGATCTCCGCCCTGGTACAGAACACACCAATGCTGATGGTCTGTCCAGATTTTTTTGCCTTACTGATGAGAACTCCCAGGAGGGAGGGTAGTTCTCCCCACATTTCAGCTGGGATGGACACATGTTAGACCTGGCACTGTTGGTGTGGGTCTCCCTTCCATTTTTTGTTGTTGCTTCATGTGTTTTTGCTGGTTATAGGTGCTTTAGGCACTGTGCCACTGCTATTCAGTGCCACAGTGCAGGTGCTCCCTATGGTAAATTGATGTATTGATTAGTGATTCCATGATTGGCTGGTTTGGTTTACTTGTCAGACCCTAGTACAGTACACTGAGTTTGCCCAGGGCTTGTGAACCAAATGTTGCTGGTCGGCTTGCAGCACTGGTTGTGCTACCCACAGAAGCAGCATGTAAAAGTGTGTCTCAGGTCTGCCATTGCAGAGCCTGTGGGCAGTCTGGTACTGCCATGTTGACAGGGCAAGTGCACCCCGTTGCCAGTCCCTAAACCTTCCCTTTTCTGCATCTTAGTCACCCCAATGGTAGGCCCAAGGGCAGGGTACATTGTAGGTAAAAGGTAGGACAAGCCCTGGTGTGTGTGGCATGTCCTAATAGTGAATTACAGCCATTTTTGTTTTTCACAATTGCAAGGCTACCTGTTCCTCATAGGCCAGAATGGGCAGTTTGATTAGTACATCTTATAATCCTAACTGACTCAGGGAACTAGTTAGAAATTTGAGTTTAGTATGCCGGAACACAGAATGTTAAAATACATATTTTAGTGAAGGTGGTTTTAACATTCTGTGTTTGAAAATGCCACTTTTAGAAAGCAGGTATTTTCTTGCCTAACTATCCAAGCCTGCCTCTGCTAGGTTGTGTATTCCTTGTCTGGAGTTTGAGTGACAGGGGCTGGGGGATTCCCGGAGACAGGGTGAGTCAGCACAGGGCTGAATAGAGCTATCTGCATGTAGATGGGTGGGGGGAGTTGCACCTGGGACCTGAATAGGGCTGTGCCTGACTTCCACAATGCTGGCTCCACCTCCTGTGGTGCGTCTGATGTCTCTGGCCCACACTGTCAAAGGAAAGAAGGAGTCTTGTCAACAAAGTGCTCCAGGACTGCCCAGAACTGGTTTGGACTGGGTACAGGACCCTCTGCCTTCAGAGGACAAATGATTTGCTAGTATAAATATGGGGACCCAGACTCCAGAACTTTAGATCACTTTGGGGAAACAAGAAGAAGCGTTGCTGAGGAGAGGAACCAGAGAAACTGAAGAGGAGACTATCCCTAAGCTGAGTGCTGTTTTTCGGGGATTGGTCTGCAGTGTTTGCTTGACTGCTGAAGAAAGGAGAAATTACTTTGTGCTACTTTCAAATCAACTTTTAAAAGATCTCCAAGGGCTTGAGATAGAGCTTGCCTCCTGTTAAAGTCTCAGGTACAAGAGACTTCACTAACCATCTCCCCTGCCTTCCTTTTGTTGGGAATTGAAGTGCCTGCTGTTGAGCTGGGCCTTCTGAGAGACTGCTTGTTGCTGGGAGCTTGAAGTGCGACTCAAGACGAAGATGCATGTTGCCTCCACTGCCATTGTCGTTGTATCACTGGAGAAGAGTGTCGCAGCAGAAGCTGTTGCATTACCAGAGCAGCGGGCCTCCGCTGCTGCTGTCACCATCACATCACCTGAAGCACCTCGCATCGTCGCAGGAGAGTGTCACCGTCACAGCAGACGCGGCAGCATCACTGGAGAAGCATGTCGCAGGGCCTGTCGTGGCTCAGAGGAATTGATGAGTCGCCACACAGCAGTCGGGCGGGCACGCATTATTGTCCCATCAAGAAGAAGACGCCATTTCGTTTCATTGCACCAAATCTTCATCGCATCACGGCACTGCTGGTCGCATCTCCACGGAAGTGCAGTACGCAACCGACGCATCACCAATGCAGCAGTAGGGACCCGACGCATCACCTTTCTTGCGTGTAAGGAACTGACGCATCACCTTCCCTGCAACCCTTTCGTTGTATAGCGTTACACATCCAAAGGTACATTGAACTCAAAGTGTCGCATTTTATATCTAAAGAGAACTACGTTTTTCTACCATTTTCAAAGTACAGTATTGTGGATTTTTGTCATTTGTGGTCTTGTGTTAAGCTTATATAAAGATACTTATTTTCTATACTACAACTTTTGTGGTGTCAATCTGTAGTGTTGTCACTGGGTTGCTGTATATGTTCACAAATTCTTTACACACTGCCTCTGAGATAAACCTGTCTGCTCGTGCCAAGCTACCAAGGGGGTGAGCGGGGGTTATTTTAGGAGTGTACCCCCTTACCCTGACTAGAAGTAAGGGTCCCTACTTGGTCAAAGGTACCTACCTCTGCCAACTAGAGGACCCCAAATCTAACATCTGCCAATGTATTGGCCTCCACTTTAAAGTCACCTGAATATGAGCAATTACTCCGAAGACGGAGGAATTGTCGTACTGGTAGGTTTTCCTTAAGGATTTAGGGCGGAAACTCCCAAAGAAAAGTAGATCATTCCTATCAGTATCTTTGGGAAAGACCCATGTCTGGAGTTTACCCTCCTTGGAGACAATTCCAAATCCAAAAACTGAAGACTTCCCTTAGTCACAGTGGAGGTGAACTGCATGAGGCTATTTTGACTTTTGAGCCAGTTGAGAAAATCCACAGTGGATAACTCATCTCCCTCCCAGATTAGTAGCACATAATCAATTAACCTTCTCCAAAGTTTAATATTGATGCTCCATGGAATTCCTGAGTCAAAAATGTATTACTTTTCAAAGGACGACACATAGAGACCCGCCAGGCTGGGGGGCAAAGACACTCCCCATTAAGTGCCGTGTGTTTGTGGACAGTAAGTGCTTTGAAATTAAAAAAAGTTTTTGTAATGACAATCTCAGCTAAATGTAAGATGAATGACCTAGAATTGCAGAATGACTAGCCCTGGTCATAGAGAATGTCCTCTATCACCCTTAATGTGGGATATTCTTGTAGAGGAACCTTCAAAGAATTCTCACGTGGGGTTAAAATCCATGCCCTTCAAGAGGTTAATGACATCGATAGTATCTCTCAGATAGGCTTTTCGATTTTGAACTAATAGTTTTAGAAAGAAGTTGCAAAACTGCGACAGAGGTTCCAAGATAGACCCAATACCAGATATGATGGGTCTACCCGGTGGACGCCAAGTAGGCTTGTGCCCCTTAGGGAGCATTTAGAAGTACAGAGTGATGGGGTTCCTTTAAGATCCAGTCATTACTGGTTGCTTCCTCCACTAAGGAGGCAATTTCCATTTTGATTTCCCGGGTAGGATCACTCTGGAGAATTTTATAGTTTCTACCATCCAATAGTAATCTCAAGCACAGATAGGAAACTCTGGGACCCACAAGGATGAGCTTCAAATACTGGTTACTGTTTCTAACACTCCCAAGGTAAATCTCGACGCATTGATTAGAGCTTCTGGCACTCCCAAAGTTGCATTAGAAACATGAGTCAGATTTTCCAGTCCCTCCAAAGGTTACACTCAAAACATGGAGTGGAGTTTCCAGCACTTCAATGGGTGCATTCAAAATATTGATCGGAGTGTCTGGCACTCCCAAGGTTACACTCAAAGCATGGCTTGGTGTTACTAGTACTCTCAAGGTATACTAGGAACACAGATTTAAGTGTTACAATCCCAAGGTAAAACTAAGCATACAGGTTGGGGTATGACACTTCCAAGGTATACTAATACCATTGATTAGAGTATGACACTCCCAAAAGATACTAGGAAGATAGAATAGAGTATGACATCCCCAAGCTAAACAAGGCACATTGCTTTTGGTACAAGGATCACAAGGATCACACATGAATCAAATGTTCAAAGAAGAATTCTTTAGTCCCTACTGTTCATCAGAGAAACACACAGACAAAGTGTCTAGTTGTTGTAAATACATAGATCAGAGTCCAGAGCAAGAACAATCAAGGTGAACTGGGGGGAAGTAACTGAGAGGAAACCTGAAGACAAGTCACTAGTCTTAAGGACGCAGATCCTCCGGCCTGCTTGCTACACTGATATCAGCTACTTTGACTAGTGTTTCAACTTGTCCAAACTTTAAAGAAGGTCTCGGAATCTTGGGGCGCTAGAGGGCGCGCTTGCGGAATGGCTGCCTAAACCTGCAGCTCCCGCTCCTTGGTAACTGATCCTGCCTAGATCCTGCGCCACGGGGTGCTGTATCGCCCTCAAACTACCGGATTCCACATCCAGGCACTGTGCTCTACACTCGTCCCAAGTTGGGAGCCCCTGCGAGCTCTGGGGCCGGAGCTACGGGCTGCTGCAATCTGCCCGACTTTCACTTTGGAGCTGCGGAGTGCAGGCAACCGGTCGCTGCGATCACGCGACACTGGGGACTGCCACGAGGGTTCCAGGCCGCATCGAGACTCTGCACTCGGGATCCTCCTGGGACGGCGTGCGGGGGCGACCGCGCAGGTAGGCGACCGCTGAGAACTTCGCCTACGGTGCCCCCCCCCCTTCCCCAGCCTCCGCTGAGTCACCTTGCTGGCGCTGAGGGGGGGACGCTCCTCGCACGGCGGGTAGAGCTGCGGTCCCCTCCGGACTGTCGTGCCTGTCTCCCGCACTACCGCTGATCCCGGCCCACACAGCGCGGACCGCTGGACCTGCTGACCGGGGGTCGGGCCGGCCCCCCTGCGCGAAATAGCCCTGTTGCATCCTGCCTCATTCGCCTGCGGCCTACCACATCGCGCCGGGTGCCGGAGGTACTGTCAGCTGTGCAGGCACTGCGTGGCTGCTCCCCTGCGCGGCTCCATCCTGTAAGACACGATGCCCTGCTGCTAACTGCCGCTGTCTGCCCTTCTGATTTGGACCCTGCTGCCTGCTGTTGCTCTAGGTGCCCTGGCCTTTCCCCCAGTCGGCTCTGTGCTGCGAGTGCCCACTGCTGGGATCACATACCTCTGGCTGGACATTCGCCTGCTACCTTCTAGCGCTTGGAGGCTGCACAGCGCTTTTCCTAGACGGCGCTTCCACTGCTGTATACTGAGGCATACCGAGCTTGTGATCCTCCTGTCTACTGCTGGCTGCATCTTCCCTGCGTGGCCCGGCCTTGCACTAAATTGCTCTGCCATCCCTCATCTTGGCCCTTTACTCGCCCCCAGACACTGCCATGGGACGTCCCGACACTCGCCAGCCCAAGCTGAGCTTCGATAGCGCTCGCAAAAACGCCACGTCGACACAGACGATCCCTGGGCCTAGCGCGCCGTCTCCGCAGCCTACCCCGCCTCCTGCCCCTGCTGTGGACCTTACCAACCTGATACAGGAGATGCGTCAGGGCTTCGCCACCATTGTGGAGAAGGTGGATGGGGTCACGGCTCGACTGGACGCCTTAGTCCACAAGGTCGACCGCCATGAAGAGCGTATTACGACTGCGGAGCAGCGAATCTCCGACAACACCGATGTAACTACGACCCATACGACGCAGCTGGCCAGAATGGACAATCTACTCCACGTCATAGCGGCAAAGAATGAGGACTTGGAAGCACGCAGCCGCCGGAACAACATTCGCATTACAAATGTGCCGGAATCCACCGCCACGGGTAGGATGGAACTATACGTGGAGAAATTGCTGAGAGGCTCAATTGGAGAAGAGGCTTTCTCGCCTCAGTTCATTGTGGAGAGGGCCCACCGCTCCCTGGCACCTATGCCCCAGCCTGGTTTGCCACCAAGGCCTATAATTGCTCGTCTCCTGAACTATCGCGATCGTGACACAGCCCTCAGAGCTGCTCGGACTCAAAGATCACTGCAGTACGACGGAATCACTTTTTCCATCTACCCCGACTTTACACCGATGGTTCAGGATGAACGGCGCAAGTTCCTTCCAGTGAAGAAAAAACTGCGGGAGGCCCAAATAGACTATGCCCTCTTGTATCCTGCAAAGCTCCGAGTTACTCATCAGGGCAAGCAACGTTTTTTTACCAATCCGCAAAAAGCTGAGGACTTCCTAAAGACGATCCGAAGGGCAAGCAGGGACGAACATGTACCTGCAGACGAACAGGAGAATGCTGATCTGCCTCCGGTGCACCACGATGACTAACTATCCCTACATGCTTTGAGTTGCATAGGCACTGCACCGACCTGCCTGCTGGCAGCGGCTCAGACTTTAACAGCTGGGGTGGTACGAGAGCGATGGACCTGTGTGGACCCTGCACCCCAGTGGTAACGTACACCAAGGACCACTGTCTCGGCCCTAGTCTCCACCGAGGGCGGTATAGTTCTGGAGCTACGGACCGAGAAGTGGCAGTGCGCGCTCTATGATGTTCCCCTGTCGGGTGTTCCCCATTGCCTTGTTGCGTTTTTTGCTGTTTGCGTTGCTAAAGTTGGGAAGGAGGGGGAGGGGGAGGGGCTGCGTGGGGGGGTCCATGGCTACTGGCATGATTGGGATGCTGGGGTGGGTGGGGGGGGCTAGATTTCATGAGGTTTACGTTGCTTAGACTGTGTGTATATTTACTAGCCTGGTGTATGTCTTGGTACTGGAGGAGTGGATGTGGTTTCATAATGTTGCCCCCTAGGGCGCTATCACTTCTACTGTTGCTATGTCCATGGCTGCTTTGAATGTAACTGCGCGACTGACATGCTTATCATGGAATGTCCGAGGATTGAACAATGCTAAAAAATGCAGGAATGTTATTGCCTACCTGGATAGACATCATGTACAGGTTGCCATGCTGCAGGAGACGCATCTGCCTATGCGAGGCAATGCCTCTTTTGCGTCAAAGTGGGCTGGTGCCCGTGTTTTCTCCTCCTACTCGACTTATGCAAGGGGTGTGGCGGTGCTCATTGCCCGCGGAGTGCCTTTTCACCGCCTTGGGGAGGCGGTGGACAGAGAAGGCCGTTATGCTTTGTTGTGGGGTAGGGTGGGACATGACGTCTATTTATTTGTATCAATGTATGCACCGAATGTTGATTCACCTGCCTTTTTTTCCACATTGTGGGGGAGGATTGTGGCTGTTGGGTCGCGACACGTCATCTGGGGTGGTGATTTCAACTTGGCGCTGGCGCCCCTAGACAGAGCGGATGGTGTTAGCTCCTACAAGCCCAAGGCCAGGGAGGGATTGGAGGGAGTCGAAGAGGAGGGTGGACTATTAGATGCCTGGAGACACCTACATCCCCTTGGACGAGAGGGTACACACTTCACATCTCACACTGGGACTTGGGCGCGCTTAGAATACTTTCTGGTTAACAGGGACATTGCTATAGAGTTGGTGGGGGTGGACCATTTGCCTAGAACCTATTCTGATCACAACCCTGTGAAGTTGCAGTTCCGTACTCCTGGGTGGGACAGTCCGCGGCCGCAGTGGAGACTGCGTCCCGATGTGCTTCTCGACAACCTATTTCGCACTGAGCTGGGTGAGGAGATTGAGGATTTCTTTCCTAGGAATAAGGGTTCGGTGGAGTCAGTTGAACACATATGGGAAGCTTTCAAGGTCACTATCAGGGGGTTCTGCATCTCAAAAAGCCACGGGGTACTGCGTGATATCCTACATACCATCACTACACTGGAAAGGGACCTGCGGGCTCTAGAACTCCGCATGACGTTAGACACTGACCCACGCCTGCACGCGACCTTTAGAGAG
The DNA here is from genome assembly GCF_964263255.1 of Lissotriton vulgaris. Taxonomy (NCBI): domain Eukaryota; kingdom Metazoa; phylum Chordata; class Amphibia; order Caudata; family Salamandridae; genus Lissotriton; species Lissotriton vulgaris. The sequence continues at coordinate 810,337,171 of NC_141699.1, forward strand.
ACACTGTCCAAATATGAGGAAGAGGCGGCCAGAGAAGCGAAGTATCGGGGTAAGCACTGGGTAGCCCGGAAATACTGTGAGGGGGATAGACCTGGAAAAGTACTAGCTGCGATCACACGCCCATCACGGGTACAAAACACTATACTAGAAATTACCGATGAGTCCGGTGCCACCATCAGAGAATCGGATGTGATACTCTCCACCTTCACGACACATTACTCTTCACTTTATACATCCACGGCAGAAGTGGACGCGCCATACGCTGAATACCTCAATGACGTGGCGCTGTGCTGGCTCAGCGATGGAGACAGGGAGTTTCTTGCAGCACCATTTGAATTGGACGAGGTTCGCGAGGCCATCATGTCCCTCAAAAATGGTAAGGCGCCGGGGCTCGATGGCATACCAGCCGAGTTCTACAAAGCCTATATCGACATCATGGCGCCCGTGCTCCGCGAGGTCTTTACCGAGTCCCTCGCTGATGGGATACTTCCCTGCTCTATGCGCGAGATAGTTATCACCTCCCTTTTGAAGCCGGATAAAGATCCCTCCTCCTGTGACTCTTACCGTCCACTTTCCCTCCTGAACTGCGATGTTAAGATCCTCGCCAAGGTTCTGGCCACACGGCTTTCGCTGCTAATGACCAGACTTGTTCTGCCTGATCAATCTGGTTTCGTTGCAGGCAGATCCACATCCCATAATCTTCGCACCCTCTTCTCCCTGCTCCGCACGGTCCACCCTGACGTCCCAGTGGCGGCTGTGTTCCTGGACGCCACCAAGGCGTTCAACTCTGTCGAGTGGCCCTACCTCTTCTCAGTCCTGGCTAGCATGGGATTCCCTAAAATGTTCCTAGCCTGGGTTCGCCTCTTATACACGGACCCCACGGCGAGGTTGCTAATTAACGGACGGTTGTCGCAACCTATCACACTCACGAGGGGCACCCGTCAGGGATGCCCGCTCTCTCCTCTGTTATTTGCTATTGCGGTCGAACCACTTGCCTGTCGCTTACGTCAATTACACCGAGCGGGAGCGGTACAATGCCTGCAGCGGCAAATTGATGTATCCCTTTATGCGGACGACATCACGCTATACGTCAAATATCCTGAAATGCATCTCAATCCCCTGCTTCGGGAGTTTATCCTCTTCGGAGGGGTATCAGGGGTTCACATCAATTGGGCCAAGTCGCAATTTTTTCCTCTTACAGATGCGGTACACGCCTTCCCTCTTGATTATCCGTTGGTATGGTGCCGCGATGATCTTCGTTATTTGGGAATCCGTATTTCTCGTGATAAGGACGAGACACTACGATCCAATTATGGGGTAGCCATAACCAAGTTGACTGCTTCCGTCGATAGGTGGATCACGTTACCACTCTCCATGGCTGGGAGAGCCTCACTCATAAAAATGGTGATATTGCCCCGCTTTCTGTACCTTTTTCTTAATATCCCCTACTACCCTGGAGCCTTTTTCTTCAAGACACTCGGCACGGAGCTGCGCAGACTTTTCTGGGGTGGCAAATCTCCCCGGTTAAAGTGGTCGACACTGACCCTTCCCTACGACCAGGGAGGATTCGATGTCCCCGATTTTGAAACATACTATCAGTGCGCGCAGGCGCATTTTGCCTACCACTGGATGGCTCCTACTCCCTTCATGCCACATATAGCGGTGGAGGACAGGATTGTGCACCCACTCCCTCTCAACGGCCTGCTACACTGTCCTGAGACATCCATCACCACATGGAATACCTCGGTCTCCTGCACATTAGATGCATGGCGCCGTATCGCTAAGCGACTGTTATGCCCGCTGCCCTACTCCCCCAGACTACCGCTCACCTACCATCCACAACTTTCCTTGTTATCAGAACTGGGATTCCGCCAACTCTGTGATAAACTGCTAGTCACCTGCTGGGGTGATCTGTTTCACGAAAATCATTTCAAGTCCGCTGACCTATTTTTCAAAACGCATGAGCATACTCCCCTCGAACTCTTTTACTATATTCGGCTACGCGCTGGGATGCGTGACATCCTGCCCGACTACCCCGATGAGCCTGAGATCCTGCCACCGCTGCACTTCCTCTTGGGATCGCAAGACGGGACCCACTTGGTCTCTGGGCTCTACCGCCAGATCCGCGGTGCTGCTCCAGAGCAGGTCTCCGCTGCCCGGCTACACTGGTCCGCTGAACTCGCCATCGACATCTCAGATGACCAGTGGAAACACTGCTGTACACTGACTTCCCGCATCTCTGCCAGCTGCAGATTGAAAATTATTCATTACAAATTCCTTCAGAGGACATATTACACGCCGGTCCGGAAGTATAGATTCGGGTTGGCTGATAATGATCGGTGCGAGCGATGTCGCGCCGATCATGCTGATTTTCTTCACCTGGCATGGGCTTGCCCCCAGATTGCCCACTACTGGCGACAGGTGATGGAGGCCATTGCAGCGATGGTGGGGGAGGAGATCCCTGCGGACCCTCTGATAGCCATCCTCGGTTACACGATGCAAATGCCTAGAGAGTGCAGAAAATTCGTTGACACAGCTTTGCTCTTGGCCAAGCGGCGTGTTGCGTGCCGCTGGAGCAGGGGAAGGGCGCCCAAATTCAAGGACTGGCTTACGGATTTGACATATTGCCAGGATCAGCATACCACCTTTGCTGAGCTGATGCCTCTCTCATGTCGGCCCAGAGACATCTGGGATCCTCTGGTGCAATACCTGCTCAGGCGCTCAAACGAAGACGAGCAATCGGACGACTTAACTGCCACTCCACGGCACCCTGAACTCTCTCTCAGAACTTAACCTATAACTCTCGATGTGGCTTTCAGCCCTCCCTCTCTATGTGAGCCCTCCTACCCCCACGGATTCCCTGGTGATGCAGGCTGCCCTGCCTCGATCGATCTGCCCCCTCCTCCTCTCTGAGCATGTACACCCTCTCTCGCAATCACGACACGATTTCACACCTCTGGCGGGCGACATCCCGAGACACCCTGCGCTTTCTCAAGGTGAAACTCTACTGACTTCTACAGCACTGGGATAAAAGCTCTGGACGCACTCTCTCCCACACGCCACTACCTGCCTGGACTACCACAATACACCACTATCACTCATCACTACTACACGGTCATGCACTGCCTCTTTGTTGTTACCTAGTTGGGGTGTTTTGGTTCCTGTTCTACAAACTACAAAAAAAGTAGTGAGACTCTTCTCTCGCTCGAAAAAATCTGTTCAACTGCTGCTCATCCTTACTTGTCCTACATCACCGGATGCGGAACCAGCGTCATATAAATCTGTAATGTGCCGCCGGGCCCCCGGGATGCCGGCTTCTAGGCTGTGTATTGTTCATCTTCTCCTGCTGCCGGCCTCCGGGTTGTAGGCGACCCAAGCTGTGTACCATACTCTGTTTACTCCAATAAAGCAGATTTGAACCCCCCAAAAAAAAAAAAAAAAAAAGAAGGTCTCGGGATCTTGACTCAGGAAGTCAGAGAGGAACTGGAGTAGCTGAGTAGCAGGTGGAGGTGGAGACAAAAGATGTGTAGAGGGAGCTGGAGCCAAGGGAATCAGCAAAGGATTTGAACTGCAGCTGTGAAGAGCGCTGCCCTGGTCCAGTCAATTCTTCAGATGAGTGGGAAGGCAGAAAGCATGTTCCACAGGGAGTGTAGACCAAGCAAGGGATTTGGGTTTGGGTGTAGCTTCTATACAAACCCCTGGTCCAATGGTACAGTGGGGTCATGTGTGGCACATGGCAATCTGGAAGGTTCTCCAAGACTCCTGAAGGAAGCACATATTAGTACACTGGCTTGACCCCACTGGAAGATCAAGTGCAAACTAAGGAATGGAATCACTTAGCAGGAAACAAATGTTAAGAAAAATAACTCAAAACTCCAGCAACACCTATGCCATTAGTTCTCATGTTCAAAGAATGCTTGCAAGCTCAGGAGTAATGGAATCAGGGGAAGAGGGTGACCTCGGGCATGAAATCATAGCGCGTCATAAGGCGCCATGGGCAAAATACTACACAGAGTCTAGGAATAATGACACATGTGGTTTGAGGAATAACTGCACTAAATTAAGGTTAATGGAATCAGTGGCCTAGGGGAAACTGAGGCAAGTTATCATATCGCCATAAGGCATCACAAGGGTAACGTGACATGAGCCCTGCACGCTAGGCCAATCACAAAGAGGGTGCATGAGGGGGTTGTGACATACTGCCATGTGTGACACACTTGCTCATGTCCACAGTCTCCTGTGTTGCCTTTGTAATCATGTCGGTTTGTCTGTCATGCCACATGGTTTCATTAGTGATTCGGTAGCCATTGCAGTTGATGTGGTTCTATCCATCCACACAGAGGGAAAAGACACATTGTTCCTCACTAAATTTCTGTTGCTACTGCCATTGACAGATTAGTAAGTGCATGACAATGCGGGACATCTTTGTCTACACATTTTTGCCAGACTGCACTTTCCTCACTGTTCAGCCTACACTGGCACACAATGTGTAGCCTAGCACAAGCACAGGCACACTTTCACCATAGTGCTCGGGTACCTGTATTGCATGTGGCATCGTTTTTGTACAGGAGGTGGCACCTGCCTACACATGATGAAGCCTCAGAGTCCTGAACGTCTATGTATGTGTGCAACTGAAGCAGCACGCTTTGGAAGCTGGAGTGACATGGATCACTTCAGTTGTTTTTCCTTGTTACATATCACCTGGGGGAAGACCTGGTATGGGATACATGACATATTATATCATGTTATGTTAAGTTATGTTACAGTTTTTTGTAAAGCACCTAGCTACCCAGAAGCAGGCTTCCCAGCGCTGACAGTAGTCGTGAGGATGTGAGTTCCTTGATTAAATCAAGAGGTAAGTTTTCAGTTCCTTCCTGAAGCTTAAAAGATTCCCATTAGATCTAAGGTAACTAGGCAGGGTGTGCAAAAGTTTAAACACTAGATATTCAAGTGATCTACCTCCACTTCTTGCTCTTTTAATTCTGAGAGTGGCCAGGAAGGAAAGATTATTAGAGCTTAATTCTCTTGAGTTGGTGTGGATGATATGAGGTGTCTGAGGATATATGGGCCGTGAGAATATTTTACATTGTGTGTAAGGCACATGCCTCATGAACCATAGACGTTGAATGGAGGCCCCCCCGACAAAGCCCATTGAAACACATCTCTTGCACACAGTGATGGTACACTTCATTTTGCCCAGTGTTTCATTGCTCTGTACCTTTATGCCATTGAAAGGCACACAAACTGGCTTTGCATATTTTCACATGTGTGACTTGGGAGTTTGCTTTACATGTGCCCTATCATGCCTGTATGCGCCACACCCTGATACATATGACCCTATTTCCGTCAAATGACCCAGAGATGACTATTTTGTCACACATTTCTTACTGCTAGCTGTTTGTTGTGTACTTCCGATTTGTTTACCAAATAGTAGGCCATTCCCATATTGTCCATTCTGGAAGCACTGATTGATGATACAGTGACTGAAGCTGTAGACATCATGTGCACTCCCAGGGTATTTTGCCAGCACATTGGTGAACATCCCCCAATGGTCCACGATGGTCTGGACATTGATAGAATAGGTGTGCTTCCGGTTCCTGTACAGGTGTGATGTTGCTGCAGGGGGTACCAGTTGCACATGTGTGCAATCCTTGGCACCTACCACATAGGGGAATATAGCAATTGAATAAAAACCCTATTTGGTGAACAACTGCTGTTATTGTGTCTTGGGGAATAGGAGATACTGGGGTGTTAGGCGGATGATGACATCCAGGAAAGAGGGTAGGAAGGCAGAAAAAGATGGCAGCAATATTCCTGCCACTCTGGCTGTTGTGATCGGGAATGAATCAGATGCCAGCATGTGGAGGACATCCATCAGCTTGACCTGTGGTAAGCCTGGCAGTCAGTGGCTGGAGTCTTGGAGCTATCTGGTTAAGCAGTTCTATTATGGACTCCCTCCTGAGTCAGTTCTATTTGATGACCTCATCCTCCCTGAGGTCAATGACGGAGGTCTGATGCTAAAAAAGGAGCCTTCTTCTGAGCTGCCTATGTGGTGGGGGTGGGGTCTCCTCACAACTCCCACCTGCAAAATGAGCCCCTCTATGGCACAGTTGAGCGTGCCACACTGGTTTGTGTGGCTTGTCTTCATGTACCATAGCCAATGCATTATTTCCTACACCTGGGTTGCAGATGGGCAGGGAATTTTGATGCATTTCAGGCTATGCACGATGCCTGACAATGTGTCAAACATTCACAATTGCATAAATTTCATTACCTCATGGTCCCTCCCTCGCTTTCATTACTTACGTAGTCCAGGCAACCCTGCCTCACCAGACACCCATACTACGTGATTTTATCACCGGGGGCTATAAGAAGCCCCCACCCCCCTCAAACCTCCTGTTTTTCTTTTGTCTCACCTGTTGAGACGTGCGTACTACGCGCTGGCCGTTTGCGGTGCTGCGGTCTTCTTTCTTCGATAGTTTTCTTCTTGGATGGATTCCTTCATGGTTGGGGCTCCGGGGGGTCTCTTCTCCCACGTTTTTTTTGGCCTGCGGAGCCTGGCGGTGCCGGACTGGCCAGCGCTGTGCCTTCCCTCGCCGTGTCTGTGGCTTGCGGTGCTCCCTTGCCGGTGGAGTGGGCGGGTCCGGATGACGGAGTCACCGGCCATGTGTAGCTGGAGCTGTCTTTCCGGGTTGGAGGCCGGACTGGGAGGCACAAGCATGTGGATTTCGTGTGGCTTCCTCGGCTGGCTGTTTCTGCTCTTCTGGACAAGTAAGGACCTCGTATGAGGCAGTTTTTTATCGTTTTTCATGGGATTTTTGATTCGTTTTCTGTGTTTCAGGGGGGGGTCGGCTTTTCAGTCCTTTTTATTGGATTTTGACCGTTTTTCTTCTTATATTGGTGCCTGTTGATTGGTTCCTGCTACTGGCATCCTCCCTATTTATGCTGCTTGGGCTGTACCTTCTGTTTTTACTGGATTCATTATGTCAAAGCGTGCTTCCATGTGCAGGCATGTGTTGTCCTCCTCCTCCTCCTTCTCTGACAATGATGAGCCAATTCCTGCTCGTCGGTCGAGGTCCCAGGGTCCGGTGGACCCTGCGATCTGGACACCCCCCGAATGTGAATAGCCGAGAGAGACACAAGATGAGACTCCGCCCAACCGAACAACTGAGACGCCAGCAGAGCCAGAGACGAGTACCGCTTCCCCCCCTGCCTGTTCACGTAAGCCATGGCAGTGACATTTTCCGTCCGAACCAGAACAACAGAACTCAGCAGAAACCGGGAGAAGGCCAACAGGGCCAGACTGACAGCCTCCAACTCCCTCCAATTCGATGACCTCCTGCCCTGAGAGGGGGACCAGAAGCCCCTGGTCTGATGAACCCCCAGCCAGGCCCCCCACCCCGAGAGGCTGGCATCCGTGGTAACCACCACGGGAGCCGGAGGAGAGATAGAGACCCCTTTTAGAAGATGATCCCGAACCAACCACCAACCCAGAGCCGACCGGATCTGAGGGGACATCGGAATCGGAGAAGAGAAGGGAAGGCAATGGGGAGACCAATGCACCAGAACATGAGCCATCAGAGTGTGTAAATGAAACCGGGCCCATGGAACCAGAAAAACCGTGGCCACCATGTCCCCCTGCACCTGGAGCCAACAACCAGCCACCTGAACCGGACAGAAGATACAGAATGTGGGATTGAATCATGACCACCCTTGCCTCTGGCAGAGTAATAACCCCCAAATCTGTTCGAAATTGAGCCTCAAGGAAGAGACGATCCTGGGATGGAACAAAGAAGGATTTCTCCATATTGATAAGAAAGCTGTGCCCCCTCAAAACGGCCAGGACCACCTCAGTGTGACTGAGAGCCAACCGGAATGAGGGAGCATGGACCAACCAATCGTCCTGGTAAGGATGGAGAAATATCCCCTGGGAGTGGACCGAAGCGACCAAGGGAGCCAAAAGCTTGGTCAAGACTCGCACAGCGAACTGCAGCCCGAATGGCATAATCGCAAACTGGAAGTGAGAGTCGCCTATCGCAAAACGCAAAAACGTCTGATGACCGTGAGGCACCGGAACATGAAGATAGGCATCCTGCAGATCGACAGAAGTCATGCAGTCCCGGACTCCACCAAAGGAATGATGGACTGCAAGGTCACCATTTTGAAGGGAACGATCAGAACCCAACCATTCACCCTCTTGAGGTCCAGAACAGGCCGGAATCCCCCTGAGAACTTCTGGACCAGAAACAAAATGGAATAACAACCCTGACCTCACTGAGCCAGAGGGACAGGGACAATCGCCCTCTTCTCCAGAAGATCCTGAACACCATCCAGAAGTGCCATTCGTTTCACCTGGGACTTGGAGACAGGAGTACGGATGGTGCCCCAGCCGGGAGTAATCGCAACAAAGTCGATGCCATAACCTCTCCTGACAACACTCAATGCCCAGCGATCCGTCACATCCAGATTCCAAGCCTCCAGGAAAAACAACAGCCTGCCGCCCACCGTTCTCAAGGCGACCACTCCATTATTGTCAGGACTTCCGCTTGAAGGCATCCGACGGATACCTGGGTTCAGGCACAGAAGCCGCCCTCTTGGGCTGGAACTTATGCCGACGGTCCGCAAAGGCCCTAGAGGATTGTCTGGAAGACTGGAAAGAAGAGGCAGAGGAAGGTGCCGGATTCCAGAAGCGGCGAGATCGAGATGCAGACGGCTTGCCCTTGTAAGGCAGAGCATGTTTACGGTCCTTAAGAGCTTTAGTGATCATACCATCCAGCTGTTCACCAAAAAGCATCTTGCCGTCAAAGGGGATCTTAAGGAGCGAGGACTACTCCGAAGAATCCGCCTTCCAGTCCCGCATCCACAGGTTTCTCCGAGCCAGGACTAAGGAACCAGAAGCCATGGCAGAAGAACGAAGCACATCTGACGATACGTCAGCCAAGAGCTTGGCCTGTTGTTCCATGTGGACAAGCAATTCAGAGCAGTCCTACTCATCCTGGATAGCCGTGCCCAGTATCCCAAAGTCAGATACCAACGACTGAGCCGCAAAAGCAGAATAAATGCCAACACATATGGACAAGTTACCAGCAGAGAAGGCCTTCTTCAGCGCCCCATCCACCTTCTTATCCGTAGCATCAGCCGGAGAACAATCCTCAGGATTAATCGCCGTACGTCCAATGAGGGTGGCCAACATGGCATCCACTTTGACAGAGTGAGGAAGAGAAATCTCCCCCTCCTCCAAGGAGTACAGCTTCTGCAAAAAAACGAGGAACAGAGGAGCGCTCCAGATCGCACCATTCCCCAGAAATCAAGTCCTTGATGCGCACCTGACAAGGCATAGCAAGAACAGGGGATTTAACATACTGAGGAAAAATGTCATCCGACCCCTCAGGCGCAGAAAAGGGGGAAAACCCCAAGTTGTCCCTAATGTGCAGGAGAATCGCATAGACCTATTCCCTACGCACAAACTTCCCGGAAGAGGTAGAGGGAAGGGCAGCGCCAGAAGAAGGGAGAGTCCAAGGACCACCGCAGGACGAGAAGACTTGCGCTTGGCAGGAACCCTGGACTCCAGAGCGCGTGCCACCGCCGCCTCAATTCCCTGGCGGATGCTCTCAGCAGGGCCATCCCGTCCTCTGTGGATTTTTGCCTCCGTCAGGAGTTGTTTGTGGCTCTGACGAGGCGTTGGGGTGTTCCAGTGGTGGACCTCTTTGCTTGTCAGGGTGATGCCTTGGTGGCCCAGATTGTGTCACGCAGCCGGGAGGGTTCGGCCTGGGCGGTGGATGCTCTCTCTTGCCCTTGGCCTCGCGGGCTTCTGTATGCCATTCCTCCCTTCCCTCTTCTTCTCCGCTTCCTGCTTCGGGTCCGTTCCTTGGGTGATTCTGGTGGCTCCGGCTTGGCCTCGTGCCTCCTGGTTTCCTCTTCTGGTGGAGATGATGTCGGAGGTGGAATGGTTCCTGCCTTTGTCTCCATCCCCGTTGGTGTTCCCGGTGTTGAAGAGGGATGTTCTGTTCAGGATGCGCTTAGCGGCTTGGAGGTTGAACGCTTAGGTTTGCTGCGTAAGGGTGTTCCTGCTGGCTTGGCCTCTACTCTGCAGACGGCTAGGCACCCGCCTACCCACAAGTCTTACCTGAGACACTGGCGTTCTTTCAGTCGGTGGTGTCATGACCGGGGTTTGGACCCTACTTCCTCTTTTTTGTTTGAGGTGATGCTTTTTCTCCAGGAGGGTGCTGCTTTGGGCTTGAAGGTTTCTTCCCTTCGTTTGCAGTGGGCGCGAATTAGGGCGTTCTGGAGCTCTTGGGGCAATCTCTCCGATCCTGATAACTTGGTTGGTCGCCTTTTTAAGGGTTTGGGTAATATTCTCCCTGTTCCTCTGTGGCATTTTCCCACCTGGGATCTGTCTCTGGTCTTGGACGCTCTGATGTCCCCTCCCTTTGAGCCCTTGCTTTCTGTGGATCTGCGCCATTTGTCCTTCAAGACCTTCTTTTGGTGGCCATTTCCTCTGCTCGCCGCTTGGGTGAGCTCGGCGCTCCCTCTTCCAAGCATCCTTTTTGTCGGATTTTTGAGGACAGTATTATTTTGAGGCCTCTCCTTTCCTTTCGTCTTAAAGTGGATTCTCAGTCCCACCAGGATTAGGAGTTGGTTCTTCCTTCCTTTTTTGATTCTCCTGTGTCTGAGTCTGAGGTGCGACTGCACTCTTTGGATGTTCGGCGGGCTCTTCTGATCTATTTGGAGCGGGTTGCTCCTTTCCGTTTGTCTGATTCACTTTTTGTTATTTTGGGCCTGTTAATCGGGGTTTGCGTCCTTCTACTCCTTCCATGAGTCATTGGGTTCGGTCTCTGATTTCTTTGGCGTACAGGGCATCTGGGCACCTTTCTCCTTTGAGGGTTTAGGGTTGTTCCACTTGGTCCATGGCAGCATCCTGTGCGGAAGTCCAAGGGGCTTCCATTTCAGAGATTTGTCGGCTGCCACCTGGGCTTCACCATTGACCTTTGCCTCTCATTATCGGATTGGCCAGGAGGTTGACCGTGCTGATGTTTTTGGGTTCAGGGTTCTTTCCACTATGGTTCCTGTTTAGTGGTTTTTCCCTGTTTTCTGTGTTTTTTAATAAACCTGTTTTTGTGCATACCTTATTGGTTGTCCAGTTTGGCTTTGTACTTCTCGACTACGTAAGGAATGGAAGCGAGGGAGGGACGATGAGGTAATGTCTCAATTACTTACCGGTCCTACTCCCTTGTTTCCATTACTTACATCCCTCCCTCCCTCCCTGGTAGTCAGGGCCAACCAATTGGTATGGTTTCGGTCTCTGTGGTAATACAGGAGGTTTGAGGGGGCTGGGGGCTACTTATAGCCCCCGCGTGATAAAATCACGTGGTATGGGTGTCTGGTGAGGCAGGGTTGCCTCGACTACGTAAGTAATGGAAGCAAGGGAGTAGGACTCAGGGTAATGCAATTACCGGTAAGTAATTTAGACACTACTGGGTTTTACACTGGATTTAATGGCAGAATGCCTACCTTGAAAATCTTAGACTCTGCGTGGCGCAGCCGGTTATGGGGCAGGTATTTTCGTGCACTGGCCTGCCAAAACTGACACATTTGGCCATATGCCTGTGCCACCAGCATATCAAAATATGTCACATAATGATGGTGCAGGCATCTCATAAATACTCCCCTTAGTACACTGAGCCACCTTGCCTGCAGTGATGAACACCATATACAGTGTGCTTTCCTTACATACCCATTCATCCCAAAATGTAACTGGTAAAGATATTGCATAAAACAGACTCTCTGAAGCGGAGCAGATCATTGCAATCAGAGAAATACATGAAGCAAACACTTACAAATCATCGTAATAATTGTCAAGCACCTGCAATACCATAACCACATTGTACTTACACCAGCCACTTCAACTTAATGTTCCATAAACTCACCTCATCTATGGTGAGGTCTCTAAAAAGGATTCAGGGAGTCGCCCTGTAGAGCGATAGGCCACCTCTTCGACCGGGAGGGACCTGTACCCTTTGTCACTCTGAAGACGGACTACTCCATCCCTGAGACAGAGTGGTTAAGATACCTTCAGATTTAGCACTTGGTGGCTCACCAGTCGGTTCGCCTCAGAGCGGAGAGACCATACGAGCGGTGGCTTCTGAATAAGGACACAGATAAACCCCTTATTTTAGAGCTATATGCTCTCCTTCAACCCTCTCAGAGCAGCAAAAAAGAATCATTGCAAAAAATCTGGGAGACTGAGATTGGTCACCCCAAAGGAGTGGCGTGATATCTATTATAGAGCTCGGTACTCTATATGTAATATGGCAAGCCCCGAAACAGCGGTCAAAACCACTTCTTACTGATATCTAACTCCGGTGCGATTCCATAAAGGGAAATCGGCTTATAGTGATGCACGTTGGTGATAGTGAGGGGCTAAAGGCACGCTAATACATCTTCTGTGGGACTGCCCGGGACTGGCAACGTGTGGCCTACAGTCCTGGATGATATTGACACTCATTTTTCTACTCTGCTCCCTAGATTGCCACCATACACAATACTAGGGCTCCCTAACGCACTCACCTTACCACTCTCCTCCTGTAGGGGGAGACAGATCAGAATAGCTTTAGGTGCTGCGCATCAGACCATTTTGGCGAACTGGGGTTCCCCTACTGCCCGACTCACCTGGCATGGCTCAGACGCTTATGGGACATACTGGGAATGGAAAAGCTTACCTTATCACTGACAGTACGGGATGAAACTTTCTGAACAATTTGGCAGCCTTTCATAGGCCTAGTGACCAAGGAATTTCGAGAATTAACATGTCCCCCTATCTACAGCTGCTTCATTTAACTGAACCTCACACAACTTAAATGTTAGCACAGATATAAATCAAAATACCTTCCTGATAATATTGCTTATATAGCGGATGGTACTGGGGCTGGGTGGGGGGAGGTGCTTGGGACGGAGTGGGGTTGGGTGTCAGTTTAATTATTATATGTTGTCTTTATTAGGATTTAAAAGTTGTGCCCTAATAATGTACATTATAGAGAGGTTCTCTCGGATGTTATGCTCTTGTTTTGCTTTATTATGCAATAATAAAAGCAGATTTAAACATAAAAAGGATTCAGTGCACTAGGAACTCTGTTCCTGTAACATATGCTTACACTGCAAAGTCCACCAGTTAGTCTCAATTGAATGCTTTTGGCTTTTTAGCACTCAAGTGTAACTCAAGAAGTGCAGTGCTATGCAGTAGCCCCCTCGTCATCCGAGTGTTACGATTGTGCTCTGTCAAGTGTGCAGGCGCAAACAATGAATGCCAATGAGTGCTGGGATGCTGAGAATTCCTTTTATGTGAATAAGCCCTCAAGTTATTATCAAAACTCCAGAACTGGTGCTCTGTAAAATAATATTTTCATTTAGCAAATGTGCAGGTAAACTGTTGGCCAATTTCATAGGAACGGAGATCCGACCAAAAGGCAGCCCTGCGTAATAGTTGGGATCATCTGACAATGAGATAAAGAACAGTACTAAGGGACAGGTTTACAAGCCCCTTGCACCACTGGTGCGTCACTTTTTGTGACACGCCAGCGGCGCATTTTACTGCCCCAAATGTACAATGACATGGAAAGCCATCCTGCATGACTTTTACTGTCCTTGTAAATATGGGCCTTTTGCACACAGCGCTTTGCATGAAAGGGGCGTTCCATGGGTGTTGCTGTTGGTGTTCCCGCCCAACACACATGGAACCTGACACATTTCCAAATTGACGAGAAATTGTAAACCTGGAAATGCATCTGAATTCTACGTCTCTCCAGGGGAGGTGTAGGGAGGCGCAACGAGGCAAAATGTATTCATATCTCCTAGATTTTTTCCTCTTTTTATGCGTGCTGCATTCTGCAGCACGCATAGAAAGAGGAAATCACCTCTGGTGATTATTCATGTACAGGAAGGTGTCTCTTCCTGCACATAAACAATCATTAAAATAGTGACGTTTTGTAAGTTCTATGTGTGCTAATGCAGCACACATAGAAGTTGTAAAATGTCATTTCTGATTGTTTATGGGCAGGAAATGAACCCTTCCTGCACATAAACATTCATCCCCATGATGCAGGCACCCTTGCACCATGGTGAATGGCGCCTGCGCCGATGCATGGCAGCAGTTTGTGTGTTATCACAGGGGGAAGCACAGAGATGCGGCATATTGTTGTAAATATGTTGCATCCCTGTGCTTCGAAACTAACGCAGCGCATGGAAGCAAACTGACTTGCAGCACCGTGCTGCGTTAGTTTCTTGTACCTCTGCCCATCAATGTTTTGATCAATCGGAAAACAAAAGAAGGTAATTATAATGCGCCCGGTTTAATCGATGCAAGCACAACTGTAAATGAAACAAAATGTTCTTTGGCTTCACCAGCCTTGTGCCAATGAAGATTGCGACCCCCACCACCAAAGAAAGCATTCACTGCGCACAATACTACTTTAAAGATGTGTTTGTATGGAGCCGCCTCAGAAAGATGCAGGTCTGTGACTGGCATAGTTGCTTTTATCCTGGACAGTTCAAAGCATCTGTTGGCAGTATGGATTTTCTATTGGAGCAGACCAAATGGTAGTGACCTGGCAAATATGAAACCTGATTTGATATACTGTAGAAAATGAGGGAACAAGAGAGGGCGATATTTGCCCTCACAAGATGTGGGCACACAACAGAAAACTGATGGGGAGGTTATTTTAGCAACAACGAAGCGCAGGAGCACTCCCACTGTTTGTAAACATAACAAGTAGTTTGAGAAACAAAGCTCACAAGCTCACCACTGGCAGAGAACTGGTCAAGTTCCTAATTTATCTTATTTATTTACTTTAGTTACTATACTCTATGCTATTATACTGCTCACCACTGTATTCTATTACACTTGTGTAAATTTATGAACACCCTCACACTGTACCGCTTGCAACTGTACACTATTCACTGTAGGCAAGTCTAGTTTACACCATTCCACTATACGCTATTTGATTATGCCCCACTTTATAGTACAGTACTGGAGTGCATGCTACCCCAGTGTACACTACTCCACTCTTCCACACTCCATTGTACTGAAATGCAGTATACACCACTGTACTGTACTACAATCCACTGTATGCTATTACACTTTCCAAGAGTACATTCTCTGTCACTGCACCAAACAATATTTCATTGTATATCACAAGACTCTATGCTTCGATAATTAACCCCATTCAACTGTGCAACACTCTACTGTTCTCCAGTATATGTCACTACAAAATATGTTTGAGGATTTCACACCACTAAACTGAACATTATTACACTGAAGACTACTCAATTATATGCTACTCCGCTGTGTGGCTCTAAACTTTATGCTACTCCAGTATACACCAGAACACTACACTCTATTGCACTCTACCCCACTGTCTTGTTCACTATTCTGCTCTGCACCACTACACTTTATGGCACTCCAATATATGCGACTGCACTTTACAAAATATTAATTTACAATACTACACTTTACCACGCTCAACTTTATGTAATCACACTGGGCCCGATTCACAGAATGAACTTAAGACTCAATCCTAAACTTACTACTGTTTTGGTATTCACAGATTGCACTTACTACTTTTGGTATTCACAGAATGAACTTACTACTTTTGGCATTCACAGAATGCACTTACTACTTTTGGTATTCACAGAATGAACTTACTCCTTTTGGTATTCACAGAAGTTAGGACTCCTAACTTTAGAACTCCTAAATGCCTTCTGTGAATACCGAAAGTCTTAAAATTAGGATTTTTCTCAATTTAGTAGTAGTAAAGTTAGGACTCCTAACTTTACTACTACTAAATTGAGAAAAATCCTAATTTTAAGACTTTCGGTATTCACAGAAGACATTTAGGAGTCCTAAAGTTAGGAGTCCTAACTTTACTACTACTAAATTGAGAAGAATCCTAATTTTAGGACTTTCAGTATTCACAGAAGGCATTTAGGAGTCCTACAGTTAGGAGTCCTAACTTCTGTGAATACCGAAATGAGTAAGTTCATTCTGTGAATACCAAAAGTAGTAAGTGCATTCTGTGAATGCCAAAAGTAGTAAGTTCATTCTGTGAATACCAAAATTAGTAAGTGCAATCTGTGAATACCAAAACAGTAGTAAGTTTAGGATTGAGTCTTAAGTTCATTCTGTGAATCGGGCCCACTGTACACCACTAAACTGTACGCCACACCGCTGTATGGTATTTTGCAGTGCTCTACTCCAGTGTACACTATTGAACCAGAGTCCACTGTGTGCCACTCAATTGCATGCTATTTCAGTACAAACTATTCCAATATATGCTACTACACTGTATGTACAACAATGCAGTTGTTACCACTCCTCTGTATGCCTGTACAATGGATGCAAATGCACTCTACAATATTTACAAAATGTAACTCCACTTTACCACACTCCACTCTATGCTATCCCACTGTATGCAACTGTACTGTTCCCTACTACACTCTGTCAGCCGCGGTGCGTCCATTGGGGCGTAGGGGCGTAGCCCCACCAGCCACATGGACCCGCATCGCGACCGCTACAATAAAATTACTCTGTACTTGTACAAGTGAAGTTTGTACATTACAAGTAAAGTCAGCCGCCGGGACACACCCGGCGATTTCGGAATGCGCAGGGGGGTGGCCTGCTGCAGCTTGAGTGACAGTACACTCAGGCTGCAGCAGACAGACCGTAGTGCACAAGTGCAATTTGGGTTCCAACTTTCCCAAGCATGCGCACTGTAAGTTCCCCAGCGGGACCCTGGGGTACTTCAACTTACTTCTTAGCCTGTCGTAGCCCGGATTTACAAGGGGCAACAGGGCGAGCAGAAAATGTGCCCCCCTAGCCAATCCTGGCGCTGCATGCAGCGCCAGGATTGGCTAGTCCACCGCGCAGCATCCATCATTGGTGAAGCCATGAGGTGATTGGCCATTTCACTGGGGGGGATGCATGCGTTTACGCGCTGCTCAGCTGGTGACGAGTCGACGCCAGCAGACTAAGAGACAACCGTGTACTGTAGAGAAAGTACGAGAGTTTTCGGGGAAGTGACCTCGTCGTCGTACAGGCCAGACCAGCCTGGCGCAAGGATACCCCAGAGAGCACCCCAGGAAGCTCAACACGCCACCCATCAGCTTGGCCCAACCCCGAACAGGCACCTAGCTAGCTCCCTGGGGCAGGTAAGCACTATATTTCTCTTCACAAGTTTATCCGTTTGATGGCCTCTGCATAGCATCCCAGTAGTTGCAGTTGCACCCGTGTGACGAATAAGATTGCACCGTAAATGGCTTTTTAATGCACCCCACTGGATTACATAAACCTGTGTTTGTAATCTGCCAGGTGGAGCTGCATTCAAACCGATGCGTTTCATGTGTCCCAGCCGTAAGCTTTTATTACTTGAGCTGCACACTGTAAATCCGTGTTTTCTTCCCAGCGGCCTTGGCATTAGATTGTAAATCATGTGTCTCGGCGATGTATAGGATTACATTTGAAATCCGAGGGGCATATTACCAAGCAATAGCGATAATTATCGCTATTGCTTGGTTAGAGACAAAAATTTACCGCTGCGCTGCGGCAATTTTTACCGCAAATAAACCTTGGTATTACCAAGGTTTATTGCAAATGCGATAAAAATCGCCGCAATGCATGAATATCGCTGAAAAGTCAGCGATATTCATGCATTACAGAGCTAATGCTCGTAGCCATGTTATCCATCTCCCATTGGATAACATGGCTAAGAACTGCTCAGGGCAGGTGTTAGCTTTTGGAGATATTCGCGCTTAGCGTGAATATCTCCAAAAGTTGGTAATAGGAGATAGCGATGTTAGCGACTGTTTTCAGTCGCTAACATCTTGGCACGCCCACTTTGCATATCATTAGTGATAAATATCACTGACATGCATAGTGGGGCCCAAGATGGTCGCTATCTCCTACTAGCTGTCGGTAACTGGTGTTAGCGACAGCTAGGTAATAGGGAGATAATTTTATCTCTGCTTTCTTGGCTTTTAAAGCCAAAAAAGCGGAGATAACCCCCCTTGATAATATGCCCCCTAGTTTTTCATGCGGCACAAGCTCGATCTGGGGGTGCTATGGGGTGACTGTGTCTGCTGCAGGCTGAGTGAGGATGGTTATTGTGGACATTGTTTTGATATGCCCCACGGCGGTACATAGTAAAAGGCAGTTGTTTCTTTAAATAATAGATAGAATGACGCTGCACTGTGTACACGTGTGTTTTTCATGGGCCTCGGTTTATTGCCGAATCACTGTGTTTTTATCCACTCTTAAATGTACTTTACAAACCTGCATATAGTAATGTTTTCTATGCGACTGCATTGTTAATGGGATACTTTTCATGGAACTAACTTGCCCTCACAACAGTGGTACAACATTTTGGGAAAAGTGTAGGCTTTGGTGAGGGCTCGTGGTTATAGAGGAGTGGAGGAAAGATGAGCAGTTTGGAAGAGGGTGGAATCGAAAAAAAGGGAGGGAGTGAATTGAAGGAAGGAAAAAAATAACAGAACTGGAGAACGAGGGTAGAGAAAATAGATAAGGACGACTGTGGGGGGGCACACGAGAAATGTGGCATAAAGATGTCAGCGAGAGCAGGGTGTTAAGCGCAGGTAGGATACAGAAGGGCGGAAGAGAGTGATAAAGAAAAGAGAAACGTAGAAAGGAATACTAGACAATGGGGGGAGGAAAGACAGGTAGAAGGAGTAACTTAGAAAACCTGGGTAGAGGTACGCCTATCTTTAAAATAGCAGTGTCCATGAGAGTGAGGGATAACAACTTCCTTGGGCATGACGCAGACCCCTGAATCATAGATGTGGCCCCAACCTTTCAGGGATCCACAATCACTTCAGGGTGTCCCAACTCAACCAGTATGCAAATGAATGTCTGTTAGTTATGGGAGACTAGGGACAATTGTCCACAAATCTATTGGACCTGTGGCAGTAATAGCAGCATACTCTGAGAATGGAAACCTGGTTAGTGTGAGAGGAGCCTGCAGAAACACTGAGTGCGCGCTCACTGAAGGAGGACGGAGCATGTTCCTGCGGGAGGTCAGTGCAGGGATATTCTGAGCAGGTGAGTCCACGCTGTTTGTGGGATGAGTGCACGATAGCACTGTGCGTGTGAGTGCAGCTCTCTGAGAGAGGTGAGATCGCGGCTATTGTAGGGGAATGGCCAGTCCGGCACTGAAGAGGGGCGTTTAGTTCTCGACCATGAGAAGTGAGGGCACAGTTTACGAGGGCAGTTATTTAAATGTCAATTTAGAGGTGCACACACTCCCTACCTCAGAGTACCTCGTAAGCATCCATAGTCAAGCATGCTATTGATTAATGCCTGGAGCGTATTCCTGCTCGTACCTCCCCACAAAAGAACCGTATTTTTGGGACAAGGCCACGACACATGAAGTAGATCACCTATGTTATCACAATCTCGCCAGCGCAGCGATGCACACTAGCAATAGGGTATTATTTGTGGAGTTTCGCCAGATGTATATACCAGTCCTACAGTAAGTTAAAATGTGTTTCTTTGCCAGAAAAGTGTGGAGTGCCTCGTTTGGTCCCACCTTAGGTGTGAATATTGTTCATCTGTAGGTGCCTCCCCTAACAATGCTTTCCATCTATTTGTGTATGGGTATTAGTTTGATAGTGTCTCTACTAGTAGTAACTGGTATAGTTTGGAGATAACCCCTTTTGGTCTTTAGCTTGCCTAATACATTTCTCTACAGATGTCAGGTCTCTGGAGACCGCGTCCTTGATAGTTGAGGGCAATACCCTAAGCTGTGCATAGTGGAACCTTTCTGTGTCTGCAAGGTAAAGTTCTGTTTGCAATTATTACACATCTTGACATTTCCCACTACTATATAGGTCACTCACCATAAGAGAGTCGCCCTTCCTCCAGGCCTCAAAGGGCCCAGGACTAAATGCTGGTGTGAAGGACTGGCTGAAATGGATGGGTGTATAAGGGAAGGTATATGTAGTTTATGCTAGTTTATGATTGAGCTCGACCCAGACATGTAGTGTGGTATTTGTTGGGGTGCTCAGTAGATGTTTGGGGGTCTCTGGGCTTTTGATCGACAGATGAGAATCCACAACTATGGACTGCTACAGCTCTGCCCATATGAAGCCATAGTTTTGCAGACTCCAGGGCACTCAAGTCTTCTAGGACCTGGAGTCGGGATACAATGTAATAGATGTGAGTGGGGGTAGGGCCAGGCCTCCCTTTTGCTTTGGCCAGCAAGCACCTAGTTTGCTGCTCTCGGGGTCTCTCCCCCCAAATATATATTTCCAGAAAACACTTTTTATTGTTGCAAAGAATGTGCTGGTAAAGGTAAGGCGTGGTTCCCAATGCTTTGTGAAGGCTGTTTCCCAACTACTGTGCAACTTCTTCTACTCTTAGAGCTGAGATTTTCATGAAAGTCTTATAGTCTGAATTCAGCACCTGAGCGTAATAGGATAGAATGTATGAAGCTCTGTGGTTATACTGAATAAGCAGCTACCTATGTTATACCATCTATTAATGTAATAACTGCACTTTCACAATTGCTTTTTTAACCTTCCTGTTTTCTCAAATTTGCTTGAAAATGCACAATTTTTTTCTTTTTTTTCAAAATTTTCTTGGGGGGGTGTTACCCCCCCCAACCCCCCTTTTGGGGTTTGGGCTCGCTCGCTGCGCTCACTCGCTACAGTGCAGTATGCAAATCACTTTGCGCCCCACCACTTTCAAATGTCACCCACCGCCCCTGCACTCTATACCACTCCATTATATGCCACTGAGCTGTATTTTAATTCACTTTACGCCACTCCACTGTACACTACTCCAGTATACCTGATTCCACTTTACTCCGCTCCACTGCGCCACGGTATAATATCCCATAATAGATTATACAACAAACTCCCCAGTATACTATACCACACTCCACTTAACACTTCACTCCACAAATATAAAATAGACAAATATTCCAAATGTGTTACTAAGTTTTGAAGAACCATTGAAATTCACACAAAAAACTAAGGTTAAAGATAAGTTTTAGTTAGGAAAACTTTATGTATGCTATACAAACCAAACTTAAATTACACAAACATTAGACTTTCTAAAATGATAGGTATATTTATCATTTATCATTGATGCACTATTTTCAAATCAATATGCATACTTATAACTCACATTTATACTTACACACATCTTAAATTCATATAACTCGTGCACCTCCATACACAGTCTTCGCATCTCACTCGCCACACTACATTAACTATGACTCACCCCTTCTCAATGCACTACCTTTACCCTTGCATATTACAGATGTTAGAGAATGTGAAAAGGTTTCATCTATAACAACACCTATGATATCTGAAAATAGATGATTTGGCAGGACACAGTGCATGGCACAGTGGCAAGTTATAGCTAATGGAGTGTGGTGATTGAGGTGAGAAGACGGTGAGCAAGTAATGTGAATGAATGAATTAATGTGTGGCAAGGTACATTGAAATGTTATTTCAATGTCGCTCTCAGTATATTCAGCAGCTGTAGGGTGCATGGATGACAGGACAAATATCACTGGGTACTGGTTTCACCCCCCACCCCCCCAGAGATGCACTATGACAAAGTGCTATTGTTGTATAGTTACATCAAGGTTTATTTATTTTATTTCATTTATTTTATTTTTATTTAATGCAATTTTATATAGCACGAACATTACCCGAAGGTGTCAGAGCACTTCACAAAAGAACCAGTTGCGTTACATAAGAACTTTGGATTACATGAGTTACAATAAAAGATACAAGCCAAAAAAAATTCAAATGTACAAGTTGTAAAGTTACTCAAGGATGAGCTAAAAACAGAACAAATTGCAAATCTACAAGTTGTAAAGTCACTCAAGGAAGAGATACAATGGATAAACTCTAAAATCAAATAGGAATGGTAGTAAATACAAAGGTCTATTACATATACTAGTGGTTAGAGTTATATATATACAAATAGTAAATTCACTCAGGATTACATTTTTACAGTAATAATTACACCTTAGCAATCTAAGGGACAGGAGAAGGAAGAGGGGGGAGAACAGAAAGAAAGGGAAAGGAAGGCAGAATAAGGACAGGAAGGTGAAAGTGAAACAAATTGGGCAAAGGACCAGAGGTATGAACAAGATCGACAACGAGGAGTAGGTCCATGGCACAGGAAAGACGATAGAAAGGTCACCCGGCTGGGACAGAGGAAGATGTCAGAGATCATTAAGATGGCAGATCAGGGACAGGGGAGTCAAAGAAGAATGTCACAAAATGGCGGGGAGCATAAAAGTCCAAGTCAGAAAGTCAAGGGAGCAAATTCCCAAAACAACAAGAGCAAATTTTGCGGAGGGTAACTGGAGGGGGAAATGAGCCAGAGAGCCAGGAGGGAGGAGGGCAGTCGATTTCAAAGTCATAGCCGTACTGTCCATGTTCTAGTTGACTGCATGTCTAGTTTCATGAGGTCAATTATAAAGTAATTGAGGACTTTCCCCAGCATACCATGGTCACTGAAAACAGGAGGAATTAGAAAAGGTTTAAACCACTGCAGTTCCGAACAAGGGCTAAGAGTCATCTTCTTTGTCAACGTCCCAAAGTTTGGACCTCGGAGAATAATTTCCTGATGCCTGATTCTCAACTATCATTGGACACACTTCAGGAAAAAAAACACTCACAGTGGTCACAAAGTGGGATGTGAAAAACTTATCATGACATCAAACTGAACATTAGCAGGCACACAAAACCAGCACACAACTGCTCACACTAACACAAAAAGGGACCACCAACAAAAGAAAAATTATCTCAGCAGTGCTCAAGTTAACGCCTGAAAGCCCTACACAGGTAATCACTTTCCCACTAATTCTCAATACTGCTCATCTCACACAAAAGCAGTGTCCCATATAATGTTTTTAGGGGATCAGGAGTCCAGAACATCTTTCATTTTTTTCGAAAGTTTTAGTTTCATTGGGCCTCATTTATGAGGCTGTGCGTCACTTTTACGCCACTGGTGCGTCACTTATTGTGACGCACCAGTGGCGTAAAAAAAGTGCCTTGTTGCGCCATATTTACAAAGTGACGCATCTAGGTAGATGCGTCACTTTGTAAACCCCTGCGTCACATTATACCTGCGCCAGGTATAATGTATGCAAGGAGGGCGTTCTGACGCTAGAAAGGGTCATGGAAGTGACACAGTGAAATCTATAAGATTTCACTGCGCCATTTCTTGGCCGCTAATGCGTCAAAATCTTATGCCTGCTTCATGGCAGGCATAAGACTGACGCAGGCACTAACAACATGAGACTTGCCCATGTGAAAGTACACATCGCTGGAGTTGCGTCACTTTTGTGACACACCCCAGCAATGCGTCACTTTTGCGCCTACAGGTACTTCAGAAATACTGACGTATCTGTAACTCCTTGCGACATGATGCGTCATATTATAAATATGACGCACCAATCATGACGCAAGGAGTGCGCACTGAGAAGTGACGCATTGCTGCTTTCACGCAGTGATGCGTCATTTCTCATAAATGAGGCCCATTGTATTTAACCGAAGTTGCTACATCATTGGAAAAAAAACACGAAGGTGTGTAATATAGTTGGGTTGCCAGTGAAGGTCTGAATAGGCAGTACCTGTGGGAGGCAGTGCACTGTTAAGGAGAGGACTCTAGTCTTGTCTCACTTCAAAGTGGATCCTGAGAACTCAGAGAAATATCATATAATCTCTAACGCTGGGGGAATGGCCTTATCAGCATTTTCATAGAATATCAGTATAACGTGAGCCAAAGAAGCTGTTTTAATGTGGTATGAGTTCAAAATGAAACCTTTAATTTCAAGAGAACTATTTAGTAAGTGTAACGAAGTGTGAATGGCTCAAAAGGAACAATGGCAGGGAGAGTGCAGCTTTATGTCTGGCGATGATGAAGGAAGGCATTTTATAAACATCTGTTAATTCTCTTAGTCGGACCAGCAGACAAACCCATAACCATTATTGTACACAGGGAACCTAAATTATGGTGTTTTTGAATGGCTTCTAGATAAGGCCACATCACCTTAAAAGGTCTGCTCGGCATGAAGAGGGGTGCCCACAGCAAGGGAGGCAATACGATGAGATTTCTCAATGATCTGACAGAAGGTATGAGAGTAGAGATGAGTCTTTAAAAATAATGATCCTACCTCTGATGAACGTCATCCCTTCCATGTTACCTGAGTGCCTTTCGAATCACTTCTTCTCATTTGAGCATAAAATAATATCTTCATTCCTATGGAATGATAGAAGGATAGAAATCTCATATAAGAAACTAAGGCCAAGATTTGCAAAGGTTTGGCATCGAGTTTGTGTTACTTTATTAACACAAAAACGACGCAGAACCTTTTTGGTCAATTACAAGCCAACACACATTGGTATTTGTGTTGGTTTGTAACGAAAATTGACACAAACCAGCACCAATCCCTGCTTGCATCACTTAGCGTCAAGGGGGAGTTACATGGGTGTTCCCATGCAACCACCCATGCTTTTTAATGCAAAATCTTATCTACTAACATTAGTACATAGGGTTTTGCACCAGAAAACTGCTGGAAAGCTGGTTTTAAAAGGAGAAATGCTTTCATTTCTCCTTTCTCTTCCAACTGTGCATGGATGCTGCATTACAGCATACCTACAGAATAGGAAAAGTTTTAAAACTTGCCTAATCATAGTATTTTGTTCTGGAAGGGTACCCTTTCAGTAAAAGCCCCATGCTAGACTCATGCACATTCCTTTGCACTATGGCACAAAGGTGTGTGCATGGCACTCAGCAGTAAATTGTGCACCAGCGCTAGGGAGAAAAGGAGGATAGTGCATATCTCTGTAGACATGGTGCTCTCCTGCTCTCTTCCTTGCATGCAACGCTGTGCAGTACCTTTGGGTGCTGCACTGCACTTCGTTGCATGGCACATTTGTAAATCTAAGCCCCAGACTAAGTTCCAACAATGGCAGATGCAAACTCTCCAAATGGTTCAACTACCAAGCAACTTTACTTGAGAGGGTAGTTCTGGAACATTCAGGGAGCTTGCTGCCATCTTTGCTGTGCCCTGGGACTCACTGTCCCATACAGCCCTACTGTCCTGAAGGAAGGAGCAGGGGCCACACCTGATTTCACCACACAACGTGCTATTTGCTGCCCTTCCACCTGCGTGGCGTGGGACGTTTAGGGAGCTTGCTGCCATCTTTGCTCTGCCTAGGGACTCATTGCTCCAAATGGCTCGGCAGTTCTGAAGGAAGAAGGAGGGGCCACACTAGATTTCCCCACACCGCATGTTACATAGCACACTTTGATCTCCTGTGTAACGTTCAGGGAGCTTGCTGCAGTCTTTGCTGTCCCTGGAGACTCACTGTCCCTAACTGCCCTGCAGATCCAAAGGAAGGAGAAGGGGCTGCACCTCATTTCCCCTCACCGCGTGTTGTATAGTGCCCTTCCACCTCCTGCAGCATGGAACATTCAGGGAGCTTGCTGCTGTCTTTGCTGTGACTGAGGACTCATTGTCCCACACTGCCCTGTGGTCTTAAAGGAAGGAGGAGGGAGACGCAACAAATTCGCCTGCGATTCATACTATATAGCACCCTTCCTCCTTTTGTGGGGCTGCGCCTGGGCCCATCTTATGCTCGTCAGTGCCAGACAGGGGCAGGGCCTCCTCCCTTGACTCAACTTTTGGACACGTACTGGTACTGTGGTAAGAGCACTCAGTATCTTGCGGGATATGCCTAATGCTGTCTCTTGGCTGTATCACCCCGAGCCAGTGTGAAGAGCTGTCATTTCGTCCCTTGAACCAAGCTATGGGACTGCCAGAAACTTGTGAGAGAGTGTGGGCCCAGCAGTTACTGCTGAGTGCCATTTCTCGTTCCAGCCCCTTCTAGAATATGGCTTTTAACCAAGACTAACTACAGCTTTCTAGTGTTGGTTGGCCAAAAAAGAAAGTAAGGTAACCTCAATTTATTGGTACCTGTCACGACTGCTCACTAGTAGCACTGTACTGTATTGAGTTGACACAAGTGAGGACGCTGCATCACTTAATTCATTAAAAGGGGGCCATCTAGCTTCAGAGACTCTTGAGCTGTGAGGCGCCACTACCAAGGAAGGGGCAGAGCTCTCCTATTGCCATGCTCACAGTGATTTTTACACAATTGATGGACAGAATGCAGAACAATGTCATACATTCACCCCAGTACAGAGATCTGGGCCTAAATCCATAGTTTTTTGCTCCCCATGCCATTCCAGTTTGAACCCAGCCATATGGAAATCAGTCCTCCCTGGACTGGAATCAAGTATCCTAGGACCGGTTTTGGGGTTTCACCCCTCATCAGCCAGTATAGTTTGACTCCCCTGGCATGGAGAGCACGGGATCCACAACTGGGCATACCCTTCCCACTCGGGGTGACAAATGCAAAAAAAAAAAAACACTTGATGAACAGAATACAGAACAAGGTCACACATTCGCCCCAGTATGGAGATCTGGGCCTAAATCCAGTGTTTTTGGCTCCCAATGCCATTCCTGTTTGAACCCAGCCATATGCAAATCAGTCTTGATCCTGCGCCCAATGGCAACAGTCCAGCCCGAACTGCCAAGCCAGGTCCTCCCTGGACTGGAAAGAAGCATCCTAGGACCGGTTACGGGGGTTTCACCCCTCATCTGCCCCATCAGCCACTTTAGACTAGAAGAAACAGGGGAGCTATAGATGCCATTAAGCTGGGAAAAGCTCCAGGACTAAACAAAATCCCTGGGGACTTACTTAGGCATGATAAAGACGTATGGGAACCTATAACAATCTACTTTGCACAAAAGTGACCTTGGGAGCCCTGGCCCCTTCAACATGGAGAGGGGCCAAAATGGTCTCAATGTGTAGAAAAGGGAGGAGATATGAACCTGACAACTACAGACCAATAAGTCTTATAGGCATTCTACAAGAAATATATGCTAGACAGAAACGCCAAGAAACTGCATAGTGAATGTGTGCTCTAGAAATCCTTAAAAATTCAAATTCAAATTCAATCTTGAATAAAATGAGCATTTAGGTGTTTTAAAAGAACAACACTATTCCGCATATAGTAATGAAGTCAAATATCATTAAAATAGGACCTCGCAGGGAGCTGTATATAGCTTTTTTATGCTTGAAATGTGTAGCAGCAGGTCATTTTGTGGGAGCAAAACCATACCCCAAAATCTGGACACCCTAAAACTTTAAAGCCCCAAATTTGACCTTATCCGATTATCCCACAAGTTGATTTGCATGTTATGACCATAGGAGTAGTCTGAAAAAATATATACCCCCCACTTTCACCCATATATAGCAATAAATGTGCAAATGAGTGATCCAAACTCTTCCTATTAAATTCCATAGCAATCATAGTCCCTGGGGAACATTTGCAGAGATTGGTAAAAAATTACAAATATTACTAAAAGATTTTAAAGAAATTTGGCCAAAAACTACACATTTACCAGTACTGGATTACTTCTCTCAGTCATTCTTTCCATCTTCTTTCTTTCCTATTAAGCTTCTTTCTTTCCATTATGTTTCCATTGTTTTTATTCATATTTCATTCTTTCTATCCATCTGTCTTTCATTCTGTCTATTCTCTCATTTCATCTGACCTTTTTTTTATCTTTATATCCTTCTTCATATTCCTTTATTCTTACAATGCTCATTCTGTTCCTTCACACCTTCTTGGCATCTTTTCTTTTTGTATTCTTCTTTTAATTAATTATGTTTTCTCTTTTTTAGGTCGAGCAGACCTTACTCTCAATGCGTGAGCATTGAGAGTGTCTGCTTCAGACCTTTTGCGGCCCGTAGGCCCGTGTTATTGGGAATGAGGACACCAATCTGTCACGAGCGTTTTTCCTCGCAGTTTTCACCGCGGGAGCGAGTGTCTGACCTGCGCATGCGCAGAGTTCCCGCGCATGCGCAGAGTAACTCAGCCCTTGCTCACACAGACGCAGGCAGGCAGCCCCCACCCCTCTGCATGCACGCACGCACACACAGGCGAGCGCATGCACACGCAGGCACACACATACAGGCACACAGACACTCGCTCACACACACACACCTTCCCCACAGTCACACGCACGCACACATACATACAAAGCCCGCCCGCCCCCGCCCGCACTCGCGCATATGCTCCCCCCCCCCCCCCCCCTGGTCAGCAACCCACTCACCGGCTTTCTTCTTGCGGCGGCTCTTCTCAGCTGCAGGGCCCGGCAGCATAACTCTTCTTCCCTCCTTCGGCACCGGGGCGCAGGGTAGGCTCCTGCCTGCTCCGGTGCTCCAAACACGGCCCCATCCAATCGCGGCTCTTCCGTGGGAGGCGGGGTAGGCTCCCGCCCTCCTACTTCCTGTTGTCGCGCCGGCCTGCCTGACTTCCTGGTCGCAGGCCGGCAGAGATTTGCGGTATTTATTTATTTATTTATGCATTTTTCTCTTCTGGGGTGCATTAGTTGTCTGTGTTTTACGTCGCACTTCTTGCTGTTTTTGAATAAGTATAAGTGCGCTAGGTTGCAAAGATGTTTTTGAAGTTACTATGAATGGAAAAGGAATTGCATTTGTTGGCATTTTATTTTGGGTAGTCTTTCAGAATAGGAGGATCCCATTTTTTTCTGGCTGAGGGACACACGTGTCGCAGGCCCCACATTTTGAAGGCGTTATCGCCTGTCCCGTTGGCTGGTATGTGAAGCGAGGTTCTTCTCCGAGACTGCCATGGGGAGAGGCTGCCTTACGGCCAGAGCTGCCGACTTCGAAGCTGTTGAACCAGGTTTGAGCTCGGCGTCTACTCAGCTTCTCCCCGAATGTGTCCCTGTGTAACTGGTGCTCATGTAGGCTCTCCGATAACTCCGGGTCGAGTTCCCGCTGTATAAATCTAGAAAAAAACAAAGCTGCCACCAGCAAAAAGAAAGGGCGAGGTGGAAGTCAGCATCTCCGAGGGGAGTTCAATCTCTAAAGAAACTTTTCTCTCCGATTTAACTTCCTTTGCATCAAAAACGTGTCATTACTGTCGATATCGCCGGCAGCAACAGCGGCTCTTATCTTTCCACTGCAGCTGCTAAAACGTTGACTTTTCCATACGTGGGTCAGTGTTCCTTGACGTCAAATGCTCGTTTCCAAAGGTAAGGTAAACCCCATTTCGAAACAGCTCTCCATATCGACGTCACAGATGACCTTAGAGTACACGTCACGCCGATGAAGTCGATGCTCCCGCCCCGCACATCAGAAGTCTACCTACACATGAAGATGTAGATGACGAACCCTCCAGGGGGCCTAACGAGTGTCGATGTCATTAGCCGACTAGAGCGGGGAACCCTGCGGAGCTAAGTCACACTTTGAGGAGGACAGGCTTCCCCTGACGCGGTGTCCAGTGTGGGGATATTATAGAGAGAGCTGTGGCACCAGTTTATATTCCCTCAGATAATGAGGCCGATTGAAAGGCCCCTTGCCCTGAAAGAAGCCAGTCGCCTTAACTGCTCTACGCTCAGGACTTAGTGACGTTTTCTGGACTCTGCTGCCCTGTGACCTAAACTGAACATAGAGTCCTGTCGAGCTGTGACTTTGTCCAAATTACGGTTTTGCTCATTGCAGCACTGCGGGCATTTAGCCCCACTCTCTCGCCTCCGTGTACGAGTGCGAATGTTGTGCTAGGCAGGGCAGTGTCACTGGGCACAGGCACCGTAGCATCTCTTGCTGCCCGTACGGCCTCGCGCTAGTCACCAAGGTTGCGGGCTGGCAGACACGGGGACAGAAGGTCTGATCTTAAGTAGTGCCTGCAAGGAGAGCATCCTTCTTCAAGGCACCAGCGCAGCACTGTGTCTGAGGCGCCATGGAGACAGACAGCTTCTGAACCCATCCCTCCTAGTCTGCCATGGATCACGACCGGAAGTCCTGGGAATAACACGGAGCACGGGTGGTAACATTCCGTACCTTGGAATCTCCCCGTGCGGATTCATCACACTTAAAATGTACATATGTTTAAGAGAACCTGTAAAACTCACACTGTGCACAACACTGTTATTAGAACACTGACTCGTAGGGTAATCACATGCCTGTGCCACACCTGTTTTTCACCCCAGCAGTTGTGTAACAGTGTGTTTACTTACTGTAATAATAACTGATTCATTAGAATCGCTGAAAGATTAGTATCTCTAACGCTGAACCACCCGCTGCCAACAGGTAGGGTCACCTGAGCCTCTGTTGACCAGCCCCTCCTGCTCTATGACAAGCGTAGAGATCTTTATATTTTCATGTGCTGTGAAGACTAAACTAAGACTGAAACACTGTTATTTCTGATATTTTGCTTTGAGAAAGACCTGGGTGTGCCAGCCACTTTGGACGAAACATGTGTCGGCTGCATTTCCTGTTACATCAGGCTTGAACCATGATCCTCATAATAAAAACCAACCAAAATCATAGAGAACTATTTTCTGGGCATTTATGCCTTGAAAAAAACGAGACCCTCCCCTGTTTCTTGAACTGCTCAATGACAATGTCTGACCACATTGAAAAAATGTAGGAAACATCTTTAGACCGGTGTCGTTCAGCAATGCAACTTGGCATCTTCTTGGTCACAGTTGTGTATTTAGTTGGGTATATCTTGAACGGTAGCACTCACACTCCGGTCTCTCCCCTGTACATGATTATCTTGCTGTGGCTGGTTCGCATTCATGTCTTCATATAGCTTCACAACATGTAAGTGATGGGTTTCACTCTTGCAGTATGTTTGCAGGACAGCGTGGGCTCATAGTGAATGAGACAAAAGGCAGTCTGCATCCATATCAAAGCGGAAAGATTTTTAGAGCCACATAATTGCTTTAGAAGCACATGTGAGTTTGACCCACACCCACCCACACCCACACTGCACACACTGTACCCACACACACACACACCGCACCCACACACACACCGCACCCACACACACACCGCACCCACACACATACTCTGCACCCTCACACACACACACTCTGCATCCTCACACACTCTGCACCCTCACACACAGCTTATCTGTTATTTTCTTCATTAATTAGAAAGTTTACTCCCTTTAAGATCTGAACACAGCTGCCTGGTCCTGTTTATGGCTAATAGATCATGTCTGTAGCCACACTGCACCCTCACACACACCGCACCCTCACACACCGCACACTTACACACCGCAACCTTACACACACTGCACCCTCACAGACCATGCACCCTCACACACCGCACCCTCGCACACACTATTCCCTCACGCACAAACTGCACCCTCACACACACACTGCACCTTCACACACCGCAGCCTCACATACCGCACCCTTACACACCGCACCCTCACACACATTGAACACTCACACACTCACACACCACACACACACCGCACCCACACACACACACACACCGCACCCACACACACCGCACCCACACACACCGCACCCACACACACCGCACCCACACACACTCTGTGCCCTCACACACTCTGCGCCCTCACACACTCTGCGCCCTCACACACTCTGCGCCCTCACACACTCTGCGCCCTCACACACTCTGCGCCCTCACACACTCTGCGCCCTCACACACTCTGCGCCCTCACACACTCTGCACCCTCACACACTCTGCACCCTCACACACTCTGCACCCTCACACACTCTGCGCCCTCACACACAGCTTATTTGTTATTTTCTTCATTCATTGGAAAGTTTGCTCCCTTTAAGATCTGAGCACAGCTGCCTGGTCCTGTTTATGGCTGATAGATCATGTCTATAGCCAAACTGCACCCTCACACACACTGCACCCTCATACACACTGCACCCTCACACACACCACACCCTCACACACACCACACCCTCACACACACTGCACCCTCACACACCCTCTCACACACTGCACCCTCACACACTGCACCCTCACACACTGCAACCTCACACACTGCAACCTCACACACTGCAACCTCACACTGCACCCTCACACACCGCACCCTCACACACCGCACCCTCACACACCGCCCCCCCACACACACCGCACCCTCACACACACCGCACCCTCACACACACCGCACCCACACACACCGCACCCACACACACTGCACCCTCACACAACGCACCCATACACACACACTGCACCCTCACACACACTACCCCCTCACATGCCACACCCTCACACACCGCACACACCGCACCCTCACACCCCGCACCCTCACACCCCGCACCCTCACACCCCGCACCCTCACACCCCGCACCCTCACACCCCGCACCCGAACACACACACTGCACCCGAACACACACACTGCACCCGAACACACACACTGCACCCGAACACACACACTGCACCCGAACACACACACTGCACCCGCACACACACTGCACCTGCACACACACTGCACCCTGACACACATTGCACCCTGACACACATTGCACCGTGACACACACTGCACCCTGACACACACTGCACCCTGACACACACTGCACCCTGACACACACTGCACCCTGACACACACTGCACCCTGACACACACTGCACCCTGACACACACTGCACCCTGACACACGCTGCACCCTGACACACGCTGCACCCTGACACACGCTGCACCCTGACACACGCTGCACCCTGACACACGCTGCACCCTGACACACGCTGCACCCTGACACACGCTGCACCCTGACACACGCTGCACCCTCACACACGCCGCACCCTCACACACGCCGCACCCTCACACGCCGCACCCTCACACGCCGCACCCCTTACACGCCGCACCCTCACACGCCGC
The DNA here is from genome assembly GCF_964263255.1 of Lissotriton vulgaris. Lineage (NCBI taxonomy): Eukaryota > Metazoa > Chordata > Amphibia > Caudata > Salamandridae > Lissotriton > Lissotriton vulgaris. The sequence goes on from NC_141699.1 coordinate 810,369,951, forward strand.
ACCCTCACACGCCGCACCCTCACACGCCCTGCACCCGCACACACACTGCACCCGCACACACTCTGCACCCGCACACACTCTGCACCCGCACACACTCTGCACCCTCACACACTCTGCACCCTCACACACTCTGCACCCTCACACACTCTGCACCCTCACACACTCTGTAATGGAACATACACTCCAAATACCACTCAGTGCCACATAATTATATGCAACATAATTGCACACCTCATACTTACACTCTACTCAATGCAACATAAATTCACTTTATCTGTCTATCTATCTATCGCCCTCCCTCTATCTATCTATTGCACTTACTCTATCTATCGCACTCACTCTATCTAGCTAGCGCATCACTACAGCATCACTCAGGGCCACCACAGCATCACTCAGGGCCACCACAACATCACTATGCGCTACCACAGCATCACTGAATGCCACAGCATCACTCGTCACCACCACAACATCACTGAGCGCCACCACAGCATCAATATGTGCAACCATTCAACAACAACTGGTTCAAATATGTTCTCTCAATGTTTCAAGCTTTATTACAAATGTCACAAAAAGATGTTAATATTTCACTTCTGTTCTTGGATTTCCGTCACAATAAAATACAATGAACATAATCGTTAAATATTTACAAAAGCTATTGCCATTATAAATTACAATAACTTTTATTTAAGTATTAATTCTTAAAAAAATTAAAAGCCATTTTTATTTGTAATATCAATACATGTAGGTCACGTAAATACAACACATATTGCATTACAAATGCTATAGGTGTCACATTTGCGAAAGTTAAAACTATTGGCATTGTAAATGACAAAGCTATTAATTTCGCTATTTTCAAAACCAACACATAAATAAAAAATGTGTCATTTACAGTACCAATAGCTCAAACTTTCCTAATGCGAGACCTATTGCATTGCAAATGCTTGTTTCTTCAGTCACCCATTCTTTTGACTTACATTTCTTCTTTATTTCAATATATTTTTCTGCTTTCCTTCTTTCTATCCTTTCAATTTTCATATCTGTTTGGTTGATCCTTGCTTTTCTTTTTTCCATCCTTCTCTCTTTCTTTGCAGCCCTTTTCCTTCTTTTTTCTTCCTTGACATCTTTTGCCCTATTTCCAGTGTCCTTTTGTTTGCTCTTTCCTTCATGATTCTTTTTCCTTCCTTCTTTTGTTATTTGCATTTTACTTTCTTTACTTTATGCTGTCTCAATTCATTTGCCTCTATCTTGTTGTTTCATTGCTATTTTAATATTTTTTTGTTCTCTCTGTCATCATTTCTCCTTCTGACCTGCGTTGACCTGCGAGCCCGCGATAAAATTTAAGAAGGGTCATAAAATAAATGAATCTGCTCCTGCATTTCCGCTGCTTCAGCTGGTGTAGCAGGTGGTTAACTATGCCCTTGGTTAGGAAAACCCCAAAACAGCCCTTAGCAGAGTAAATCAAGTAATATTAACAGTGCACACTCAATAATTGAGTTCTAGATTAATAAAATGTTAAAGGGTTTTACAACAAAGTAAAAAAAATAGGCAATACAAAGAACATGCCATTAAGAATCTCAGATGCAAAATCATACAAAGAATGGATGTGGTTCGTCGGCTAGACTGCCCACTTTGGTGCTGGAGACCAGGGTTCGAGCCTCGGGGTTGCTGCCACATTCTGTGATTCTGGGCAAAACATTTAGGGCCAGCTGTAGGTAGGCAATTACCGGTCGGTAACGGCCGAAATTACTGAAGCTCTGGCTTTTACCGACCGGAATTGTGTTTTTGAGATGTAGGAGTAAAATATTTACCGATTCGGTAAATATGAGTCGGTAATTTACAGAATCGGAATTTACCGAATTCTTATTTACCGAATTCTTATTTACCGAATCGGTAAATAAGAAATGGTAAAAAATCATTATTGAGATGTAGGAATCCTCAAAAATACAGAATTTCGTGAAATTCGGTATTTAAGAGTCAGTATTTACCATGGAGTGAAAGCAGGTGGTAACCAGGTGCAGGCTATAAAAAAGCCCCCAAAATGCAACACTGTGACCAGAATGGCGGCATTATACGTCATTGCAAGGTGGCTACGGCTACAGGCAGCACGAGAGAGGGTATGGATGAGGGAGGAGCAAGTCTACAGTCAGAGGATTGCACTCTTACAACTAACTGAGCCAGAGATATTACAAAGGTACAGATTACACCCCCAAACCATCCTGGATTTGATCAGGGACCTGCTCCCACTACTGGAGCACTCAACACCAAGGGCTCACGCCATCCCACCCCATGTGCAGGTGCTCTGTAACCTACACCTGCTTGCATCTGGGAGTTACCAGAGTGTGATCGCTGCAGTAGGTGGGGTGTCCCAGAGCTGCCTGTCCCGTTTTTTCAGTAAGTTCCTGGAGGCCATGATGCAGAGAATGCATCATTACATCAGCTTCCCTACACACATGCGGAACTGCTCAAGACCAAAACTGAGTTCTATCAACTGGCACAGTTCCCTCACGTCATAGGTTGTATAGATGGCACCCACATCCCAATCTGCCCACCTGCAGCCACAGGATACATCTACAGGAACCGAAAGTCAACCCACTGAATCAATGTGCAGGTGATATGCAACGCTGGCAACATGATAACAGACATTGTGGCGAAATTCCCGGGGAGCACCCACAACTCATACATATTCCAGAACAGTGGGATCAACACATGCCTTGCTGCCGGTGATTTTGGGGAAGGATACCTGCTAGGTAAATAACTGTGATACATCCTGATTGATAATGCACATGAATGTATTTTGAGTATGTAACTCATGGCACTTTCTCTTCCACCTAGGCGATAGCGCTTATGCTGTGCGGTCCTTTGTTCTTACCCCCTACCTGAATCCATCTACAAGGAGTGAGAAACATTACAATGTGGCACACAGAGAAACATGCAAAGTTGTTTCACGCACATTTGGACTTTTACAAAGCAGGTTCCGCTTCCTCCAAAAGAGTGGAGGTGCCCGGCAGTACACTCCTATCTGCTGTAAAATCATTGCCACCTGTGCCATGCTGCACAACTTGACCACTAAGAAATGCACAGAAGTGGAAATAACACATCATGAGGACATTGATGATGGAACTGAACTGCCAGAGCCCTATGCAGCAGGCAGGAGTACCGCCAGCTTCTGATGGGAGAATGAGACGGGCAGAGATCACACGCAGCTATTTTTAAGTAAGTAAGGAGACACAGCAAGGGGTTCAATGTGAAAGATGTAGTTTAATGGGCACTACAGTTAATGTTAAATGACACATCTTTGTAGTCCAAATTGTGCCTAGCCTAACTAGGTGGACACGGGTTACCTCACCTTAACATGTCCTCTGGAGTGTGGGCAGCATTACTGTCTGTGCCCACGCACAACACTGGGGAGGTCTGTGGTTGGGATTGAACATTGGCTGTTGAGCCAGGGCCTGCAGTTTGGCGTTGGCTGCTCCTCCTAATGTCCTGTATAGGGGTAATGCTGCTGTTCCTGCTAGTGGTTTCATCAGTGTCCCCTACACCTTCATCTCCTGCGTTGGCTGACTGGTTTGTCAGCAGCACTTCCATCGCTGTTGTAACTCTCCCCATCCCCCTTGTATGATCTGTGCAGCAGTGGACAAGCTCCTCCTGCATTGCAACAGAACGGCGACATAACAGGAAAGTTGATGTTGCAAGACGGTTCATGGTCTTTGTCTGATGTTGCATGCACTGCCTCTCCCTGGGCCTCTGTGTGCGGACTTCATGCAGTTCTTCACAAAGTGACATCACACACTGGGACATGTCCCTCACCGCATCTGCCATGTACCTCATGCTATCCACCATTGAGGTGATGCCCCGGTTCATGTTATCCATGTTACTGTTCAGGTGGGGCATTTGTCTTTGTACTGCAGTAATTGCTTTTGCCTGCAGGCGCTGCACCTTGACCATCGTGGCCTCCAGCCCACAGAAGACCCCGTCACCATGGCCACTTGTGCTTCCCTCCCGGACCCTACGGCATCTTGCGCCTCTGTGCACAGATACAGGAGTGGACGGAAGACCAGCAATGTTTGGCTCCACTGGCTCATTTTGATTCTCATCCTCCCTTTCCTCATCAGAGGAGGTTGCAAGGATTTGTAGCGGGGGAACATCATGTCTCCTGGGCCTGAAGACTTCCGACACCTCTGAGGCTGATGATGGAGAATGTGTTTGTGGGTCCTGCGTTGGAGAATCATAGAGCAGAGACGATGATGGATGTTGTATGGTGCCTTCCTCTGGTGTGGCAGCTGTATGTGTACTGGGTGCTGGAGGTGTTACAGTGCTGGGCCCTGCACTCCTTGTTCCATCCTCACTCCTCTCCCTTTGGGGTGCCCTCTTCTCCCTCTCCTGCACAGTCTTGTGCAATGACCCTCCTGTAGACAAATATGGACATTGGCTTAGTGGTGCTTTCACTGTGTATTTCTATATTAAATTACAATTCAGTCACACAATTTAATGGTCCTCAACTGCCTCTAAATGTAGTGTGTTGCATGCCTAACATTCTTTCATGATGACTGCACTGATGTATGTTGAAATGACTACCACTCCCATGATGCATTGCTGGTGGATACAAAAGCCTGTACTGGAGTTTGTAACAAAAGCCACATTGGGGAAGGGAGACAGGCAAGGGGGGAGGAATTATGGACATGTCCCTTACCTTGTTTTGTTGCAGCTCGGGCTGAGCTGTCAGCATCACCAATCCCAAATATGGTCTCTGGCTTCAGGGTGGACTCCACTAGCTGCTCCAGATCCGTAAGGGCAGGTGCCATATTCCTTCCTCCACCTGTGACATTGGCCTCTTTTCTCTGTGAAGCCAACTTTTTCTTAGTGATGATCGGCAGATCATACCATCTTTTCTTGAGGTCATCCACTTCTCTTGTAGTCACCCCTATGGTGTTCACCTTAGCCTGAATACCCAGCCAGGTATTCCTCTTCACAGCCTCTGCTACCTGCAGAGACTGTTTTCCAAACATCTGGGTGTGGTGTTTTACCACCTCCTCCACCAGCACCTGCAGTTCACCTGCGCTGAACTTAAGTTTTCTTTTCGGGTCAGCACCTTCCCTCTGGGAGTCTTGTGAATCCATCCTGCACTTCTGCACAGCTCAGCTCAGAACAGCCAGTCAGTGTCTCACAGCTCTCCTGGATGTTCAGGTAGTCTGTACCTGCATGGGTGTGGCCACTTCCTGGTTGTGAGGTGGGGTTGATGCACAGGATTGGTTGGTTCCTCTGTTGCCTGGTTGAGGGGTGGGTTGGAGGCACGTGATTGGTTGTAAGCTCAATTGCTTGTTTTTTGTATCTCCGATTCGGTATTTACCGAATAAGTAAATACTGAGTCGGTAAATACCGATTTGGTAATTCCCATTCATTCCTATGGGCATCCAGGCCCATAGGAATGAATGGGAATTACTGATTCGGTATTTACCGATTCGGTATTTACCGATTCGGTAAATACCGAATCGGAGATTCCGAATTTTACCGAATTGGTAATTTGTTCCGATTTTTTTTCTACATCCCATTTTCCATTTCTAAAATACCGAATCGGTAAAATTCGGTATTTTAGAATCGGTAAAACAGAATTCCCTACATCCGGCCCCTAATCTTCCCGTGCCGGAAAGTGTTATGTAAATATGGTGCTCATGTAAAGCGCTCCAATACCTTCGGGTCGAGTTCGCGCTATATAAATATGCAACAAAAAATGCAAAATCAGATTTTATCTAAGCCCCAAATGAGCAACAAAATTAAAGAAAAGCCAGACACCATCTCTAGTACAAAAGAAAAGTCTTCTGGCCCACCCCAAAAATCCAGAGGGTCTTATACATAAATCTTGCATAACAAATACGTTAAACTGTAAAATCATCATGGTCTGAGTGAAAAACAAAAGCACATTGTCAAAAATGAATTTCGAGAAAAATACTTGCTATTCCCTTCACATTTGCCACATTCCATTTTATAAAATGTATTAAGCACTCTCCATGTTATCATCATCCTGAACCAATATGAAACAAATTAAACAATGTCACTTTCAGTGAATTAATGGACTAGGGAACTGGAGGAAGTTTATTGAAAGCACTGAATTCACAATAGTTAAGTAAACCAATATCGGTCATTCTGGTTGTGCTTTGTGGACTCTGTGGGGAAAAGCTGCACCCAGGGGAAGAAGACAGACGTGCTTGACAGAGATGGCATCCATTTTGTACAGAAAGAACATAACTATAACACATCAATGAAGACACTTCAATGCATCATATAAAAATTGTTTAAACTATAATCATATTATTTTAGTTTATAAATGCAGAGTCACATGGGAAAAGTGATTTTAATTGTCATTATTAATGCACGAAATATAAACCTGAAAATAAAATGAAAAATAATCTAACAATTCTGCCCAAATAAAGCCTCTACTCCAACTCAAATGTGAAAGTATTTCAAAAAGCTAAATAGGGATTCTCATGATGGAGAAACCTGGACCACCATATCCTCCAAAAACCTCACAAAATACGTTTAAGTCCTTCCATGCCCAGTCGAAATTCTTCACTATCCATTTAGCATACTGACCTTTGAGTAGTCAAGCTAGGTCCATTTAGGCGACACTAACACATGTTGGAATTGTAAAAAAGGATACCTGGGGAATTTGAACATATGTTCTCCAACTGTAGATTAATAAAAAGCATACTGGATGGAAGTTACAGAGTGCATTTGAAGCATTTTTAAACAACAGACCATATAAAACCTTCTCCAGTAATGCTAGGTCAGTTAGCGTCCTGATGTCCCCCAAACCCACCCCACAAGAATATGCCATTCCTGATATCTGTTATTCATTGTAGTCAAACCGATCCTATTGATCTGAAAATCTCATTCCATAACGGTAAGCATGAGTGACTATGTCCTTAACACAAATGTCTCACAATATCTATGCAGACTTCCAATAGGTCATCCTACAGTACTTGGCATCCTTTAGAAAGATGTTAGGAGGAGACTTCTTGTTTATAGCTTGCCTACTGCAATAGGTTTCTTCTCAGAATATACTCAATATACCTCAGTATGTGCTGTAGGCTATCTTGTCTTCCTGACAATATTCCATCCCACTTTTTCCACTCACTGCTTTGTTCCACATTTCCCCTATCGTCCATCCCTCTACTCTCAATACTACCATAGTCTATTTTATTCTGGGGATTATTAAGGGATCCTTTAGGTGTGTTCCTAATATATCTTCATGTTTTTTTACTTTTTGTCATTGTGTTCATATATCAGTTATCAATTACTATTCTTGTAAATTGTTTCTTCCAAACTAAAACAAGAGTTACGTAACTTGTTTGAATATGATTAGGAAGTATCGTACTACTATATGTTTGTGTTTTGATATTGGTTATTACGCATAGTCCACTTAGATTATGGTGGTTATCAGCATTTATATGAAAACTCAATAAAATATTTGAAGCAGAAAAAAGCACTGTCCCTTACGGCGACAGCCTGAAAAACAAATGAGACCATAATTAGTACCCAGAAGTACCCAAAGTAAGAACAAAGTCATTATTCCTATCCTGCCAAGACCCAACTAAACACCTAAAATGCAAGCAACCACACCCTCTACTACTATTAGGCATGCAGGTGCCCAAGTCTTCTTTTCACATTCCCGAATAAGTGCTCATTTTTCTACGGGAAACTCTTCGAAAGCCATATTTACAACCCGTTCTTTGCACAGTATCTATAAAATCATACCAAGACACAAATACCAGATTGCCCTCATGGTCACTGCAGGCTTCACACACGAAAAAGCGTTGCCGATTCCCGCACTTTCCCTGAAGTTTGGTATGGATTCAGCTTTGAAACAATCTTTGGAGAAGTCCATTTACAGATATCTTCCAAGCAAATGGTATCTATAATGATGCCAGTTAAACAATGTATCAAAGCCAGAACTATGCTCGTGAAATAAACCTGTCATGGAGAACAAGGGTGGATGTGACATTCTAACCTTCACTCATAAACGAAAGGATACCTGTCTCAATCTTACAATGGTGCCTTAAAAACTGTTATTAGCTGTTATTAGCTGCCACTGAATTGGAGTAATGTGTTCCACTGAGATGTTTTTTATAGATGTATTCAAAGTTTGTTCTGTACAGGGTTATGAGAAATTTGCAGAGTGTACCTTGGACAACAGTATAATTTTTTAAAAAAAATCAATTTTTTACACATTTCAGAACGTTTGTGAAATTTTAAAATTTACCAAAATTATGATTCTCCAATACCATACTGCTAATTCTATTTTTGTCCAAAAATCCTCTTGAAAAAGAGTTGCAATAAATTTGTCTCAAAGCTGAAGTTTGCCAAACGTGACAAACTTTGCCACCTTGAAAGTAGCAACGCTTGTCACCAAAGCAAATCTTTGTGGTCAAACTGATAATTTTGCGCACATTTAGATCATGTAGGCTACCATGGTAAAAGCACAAAAGGATCTGCTTAGAAAATAATGTCAAGATCAGGGGTATGTACTTCCATGACCTAATAAAGAATATTGGTCCATTGGAGGTTAGGCAATGTGGCTACAGCAGTTCAGGAGGCTAGAGGAACCTACTATATTATCTATTATTTATTTAGTTTATGCCTTAGGCAGTGTGATGAAGCACCTACCTTTCCAAAATCCAGTTGCACTTGACAGGATTGGTTGGCCAGCAGTAGGTGGTCCAGTTAGGGACTGGGCTTTTTTCTGCATTGGAAATTCTCTTGCATTCATTTCGAGTTCTCTTGGTACACATCCATGAGCTTTGCAAGCATTTTGAGGTTTTCTGTGGTCTGATATCTTTCTGCCATTAAAAGCACTGTGCCCACAACGTCATAGACCTACCAATTTAGATAAAGACCCCGTCTACTTAGAGGTAAAACATTGACTTACTATTATTTGGCTCAATGTTTGTTGCAGTATATATTTTCAAATTTGAATTACCATTCTTTACATCACCAAATCATTATAAAGGTATTGTGATCTAGCATTGCTACATAGGCAAATATTTGTATTTTGTTTGTTTTCTTGGCAATGTTCTACTTGAGGATGAGGTTGGTGCTGAGGGCAAACTCAAATGACTTGAATTGGGTTAAAGTTGGGACTCAAAGCCGTCGAGGTATGAATATTATTTAGGGGGACATAAAGTAGTATCGCTTTACATACTAAAAAATGCTCCAGGGAATATGTAGCTTTGTGTCTCTTTTGGCTATGAACAGCTAAGTAGGTGCGGTGGGAACTGTGGTGCAATGCTTGAGGTCTTCAACCATTTGGTTGTTTGTGTGTGCAGTGGCTTCCTCAGTGATACATATACTAGCTCCTCTGTATGCGTCCCTTCAGCTTTTGCTATGCGTTTAAAGGTTGTGTTTTTTGGCTCTATCGCCCTAGAGAAATTTGGAAGTTGACTCCTATGCCTAAATTTATCATTGATGTTTGGAAAATGGCTAGTATTTTCTCTGTGGGGAATTTATACGAGTCAGGCAGACTAAACACTTTTACTTTATTTGATTAAAATGTTTTTTCGATGGGATTATTTATTTCAATTAGAGTGCAGCAAGACTAACATGGGGCAAAGAGATACAGGAACCGCAGACCCCTCAGACCTCAAGAACTTCCGCCCCATCTCGCTCCTCCCCTTCCCTGCAAAAGTCATTGAGAAAACCATCAACAAACAGCTGACAGCCTTCCTGGAGACGAACGGCTCCCTCGACCCATCCCAGTCCAGATTCAGAGCGAACCACAGCACCGAGACCACCCTCATCGCGGCCACTGACGACATCCGGACCCTGCTGGATAACGGAGAAACCGCCGCCCTCATCTTGCTCAACCTTTTGGCTACGTTTGACACGGTCTGCCACCGCACCCTGACAACCCGCCTCCGCCACGCCGGGATCCAAGGAAAGGCCCTGGAATGGATCACCTCCTTCCTCTCCGACAGAACACAAAGAGTCCGTCTCCAGCCCTTCCTCGCAGAAGCCACCAAGATCATCTGCGGCGTACCTCAAGGCTCTTCGCTCAGCCCCACCCTCTTCAACGTCTACATGAGCCCCCTCGCAGCCATCGCACTCAAACACAACCTCAACATCATCTTCTACGCCGAAGATACCCTACTGATCCTCTCATTCACCTCCGCCAGAGCCAACTTCCAGGACGGAATGAAAGACATCGCAGACTGGATGAAGCTCAGCTGCCTGAAACTGAACTCAGACAAGACGGAAGTCCTCATCCTCGGCCCATCCATCTCCGCCTGGGACGACTCCTGGTGGCCCCCTGCTCTGGGCCCCCCACCCAAGCCCACGGACCACGCACGCAACCTGGGCTTCATCCTTGACTACTCCCTCACGATTGGTGTATGAAAGAAGGGTCCCTGTAGAACTATGTAAGTTTACTTGAATTTATTATAGAAAAATCAAAATTGTATATACACAAACACTGTCAATTGATCACAATGAATGAACCATATCATTTGGTAAATAAAAGTGCCCCAGAAAAGGAAATGGGAGTGGGATAGCGTGATGCTGTGAAGGAAAAGGACAGCGAGGGAATAAAGTTGGTGACAACTTATGTATTTCGAAATTAATTCAAAATGCAGTACAGTTTCAAGGCTTCAGATCCCTGAGCTGAAACAAGGGATCATAACATATCCCAAATGTTTTAAACAATTTCAGTTGACACAGAAGTATTCAAATTAGTGCGGACGTGTCAACTGAACAAAAAGTGAAGTAGCCGTCGACGTTTCGACCCCACGCTACATTGGTATGCGTGTTTGTTGCCTTACATCGGGGTCTTCATCAGGACAGGGTAAACAACAGGGGTGCACTACAGTATCTAAAAATGTAAGAACAATATAAAGTATAAATTAAGTGGCAGACACTCAATGTCAAGTTACCGTAGTGAGCGGTAAACACGTTACTTATACTGTTACCATGGCTACTTAGAAGCAAAAATGCAAATAGTGCGCCTATTATGAATGTTACACCTTTAAAAACGAGAAATAGATCAAACCTTTGCTACAAATTTGAACATTTTTTAACAATTTATGCACAACCTATGATTGGTATCTCATTTTATCGTATTAAAGCTGACAAACACAAACACAAGATTCCTGATTAGGCCAGGGGAAACCAAGCGGTCCAATGAATATTTAATGTAACCCCATAGAGTAGAAGGGGTTGACACTCATGGGGATGCTTGACTCGAAATGACATGTTTGCATCGATTGGATAGATTAAAAAGGGAGGGAAAGTATTTTGGCGTGGTTAAAGAGGTAATTTGCAAAAGGAAAAACCTGTGGTGTATATAGAGTATTAGAATCCACAAAGTAGGATGGCCATACATTTCTAAAAGCTTGAATCACTAACTAAATTGTAACAAAGAACACGTACCTTGTGGTAAATAAAATTACCGGGACTATTTTTCTATACATTAAATGACAATAAGGATAGCTCAATAAATGAGAGGCAGAGTCCGTGGTATCTGAGTCATACGGGCTTTAATTAAGTGGCTCGAGTCACTGGACATCGGGTTCCATCACCACTAGGGTTCAGGAAGGGATATTCAACGTTTTATTAACATCACGCATTATATATAGTAAAACTGAACAGTTGCATTGAACACAGTAGGCGTAACAAGTGAAAAGAGAGATAAGAACACATGGGCGTAGAAGAAGGCGTGTACAGGGGCGTACACGGAGGTGTGTGCTGGAGGCGTCACAGAAGTGTCATAGGTGGGTGGATGCATAGAGGAAATCTGCAGGGTCTGCAGAAACCTTTACCACATATGCGCGCGCAACTGAGCATGACGTGGTATTGACGTGTAACTGGGGAGAGCTGGGGGACTTGACTTTAGCACTAGTAGAGGAGTCTGGTGTCTGGGATGTCAGAACGACCTGCACCTATAGCATATCTGATATCTTGTGTTTGGAGGATGTGTTGTCTGAAGTAAAAGGTCTCTCGGGCAGAGGCCGTTCATCACTGAGTGCTAGTGGGTGCATACTTGTCTTCGTGCAATGCGCGGGGCCATGGGCCTACTATGGCAACGGGTGCAGTAAATTACTTGCAAGGAGACAGGAAGGCCGGGTCCTTTGCTCTGCAGGCGGGAATATGTTTACCTATTTCACTAGACTGGAATGTGTTTGGTTTTTTTGCGGAGGCTGAGCAGATAACTGTAGGCAAAATACCATCTTGGCAGGCAGGCCAGGCCAGGCCGAGCCGGGCACCGCTCGGCTGGGCAGGAAGTAAGGTAGAGGTCAGGGATGCAAACCTAAACTGCAGCTTTCTGAGACAGAAGAGGCTCGGAGCCTCAATTAAGGGCCTGGCTCGACTGAGCCAGAAAAAACGTGGAAAACGTGTACTTTGCAATATTTAAAAGTGCACCAGGTAAATGCATTGGAAACGTAGGCCCTAATGCGGAATCAGTACTTTATACATGGAGGGCTTACTAACTGACATGCTAACATTGGACGGAAATGCAGAGGCATTATCATGGCGGGCACGGGAAGGGAATTACATGGCATACATGGGACATATGTACATGAATAGGGTGCGAGGGGGGGGACACACTGGATACCTGAAAATTTCTATTTCCTCATTCCCTCCTTGGCCCCTACTGCGCCCTTTAGGATATATCTATTTTCATGAGGCCATCTATTTGTTCGTATAACATCATTTGCTCATCTTTTTTCATTCGGGCACGGGAACGTGAACGTGGACGGGGAATACAAGCCGTGGCGCACAAGCCGCAAATCGCTGGCCCACATTGTAGACAGAGACAGCAACTGAATACTATAAGGAATACTAGTCCTAGGAACGACAGTACTTTCCATCCCCAGGCTGATATCACACTCCAGAGCCAACCGGACCAAGTCCAGGTGCCTGTATTCTGGTGTATCTGGTGAGCTATTTTATGAAGCCTTGTTATTGCTGAATACACTGATGGTGCGTTATTAGGAATGAAAATACAACAACTGGAGCCGATCACTCTACAAGCTCCGCCCCTATCGGCCAGGATGACGTCAAGAACAAGGCGGTTTTGAAGAACAACAAGTCTCATAGCAGACTGCTCTTCGGTTAAGTTACCTAGGGCAGAAGTAGTTTCATTCACTACTGCTTCAAGGGTTCTGGTCAATCTACGTATTAATTTACTATTTTGGATGGGACCTATGAAGAAAAAGAATCCTTTATTGAAATCTGTATATTGCTCCAATGTAGTCTCAGTCTGGTCGACAATTGGGGACTCAATCTCCCTCTTATGTCTTATATGCACAAGATGGGTATCTCGATGATAATTGGATGGGGCTAGAAAAACTGGTGGCAGTAGGAACGCAATATAACATGTTCCACCCCAATCTAAGGGCAGACGTACATAAGCTGTCTGACCACAAATAAAATAATGACGGGAAGCTTTGAAAGTGGACTTTCCTTTATCACTGAATTCAACCACAGTATTACAATCACTGTGTCCTAGATGTACTGAACCATTTTTCCTAACGCATAATTCACCTTTTACTGGTAAAACTGTTATAAATGGCAAGTCCGAATTAGTCTCGGACTGAACGTTCAGAATCATGAGGTTAAGGGTAAAATTTCCTAATCCATACACTTCATTTTCTAGATCGGTCCCTGTCCTTTGGGGAAGACCGTCTTTGTCTGGGAAACAGGCTTTATTCATAGCTGTATTCAGGTCTCCCCATATCCAATTGCTCTGGGAAACTGTGGACTTACTGCCTAATGAGGACATTAATGCAAACGAAGCTCCGCACGAACCATTGTGCAAAAACGGATAAGGAAAGAGGGGCAGAGCTCCCTTCATTTTCTGGTAAGGTGGGAGTCGGCCACATACCCAGCAATTCGTGACATTGCTGGTCTGGTGAGAATGGTGTAACATACGGATAAAAGTGTTGTTGCGCAGTGCAAGTCGATAGGATAGTTCGTGAGGGGGCAGGTCACTGAATGTGTGTTCTACGGTGCCATTAAAGGAAGAATGTACATGTGAACCAAGCGGAGGAAAGAAAACATGTAACGTCCAGCTTATACATATGATCGTAATACTCAGAAAAAACATAAAAAGCAATGTAACGATGCATCTACTACATAGATTTTGACAGTATTTCATTTTCATTATTTCCTGTCTATCTCTCTCACTATTTGGGTCTATCTCATACATGTCAGAAAACCTGTCTAACCGCTTCACCCGAGGGGGACTTAAACAATTAAACGCTGTCTGACTTACTAGACCGTAACTTGGCTTTATACTCCTGCTGCGGAGTTTTCTCTAACAGAGGGAGTTTAGTGTCAGTATCAGAATCAGGGCAGTCCTTGGGAAATGTCTCTGGACACAGTCCATGGAATCTTTTTATGTGGCTGGAATGAAGCCAGCCTTTCCTTCCCTCTACTTTCACTGCGGTCCTCGTGGTCATCAACACCAGCTTCGGCTCCCGCCACCTGGGCTCCAGAGGGCTTGAGCGGTCGAAGTTCCTTATACAAACGAGATCCCCCGGAATTATTTCATGCGGTTTCACTTGGGTGTTGTCCGGGAAAGCAGCCGCGACCTGTGAACGACAAGAGAGTAGTGCAGACATCAAGGAAGCCAGGTAATCTATCAGCATATTACTATCAACATCGGTGATCTTGCGCGGCATAGGCGTACCCCACATATTTGGGGGTCGACCGAAGACAACCCCATAAGGAGATAATCCGGTTCTGGAATGAGCTACCATACGCATGTAAAAGAGGGCAACCGGCAGGGCTACCATCCAATCTACACCCTTTTCTGCACAGACCTTCGCTAACCGTGTTTTCAGAGTCTGATTGTGTCTCTCAACGAGACCAGCTGCTTCGGGGTGTCGTACGCAGTGAAATTTCCACTGGTACCCTAACAGGAGTGATACCTGTTTCATGAGCTCGGACGAGAATGGCTGTCCATTATCTGAGTACACGACACGGGGCAAACCGTATCGCGGGAAAAATTCACGAACCAACTGCTTGGCAGTGGTCACGGCAGTGTAATCTGGAACTGGATAAGCTTCTGTCCATCTGGATAGGGCACATACAACTACGAGGACATACTTAAATCCTCGACATCGATCCATCTGGATATAATCCATCTGGAGGACTTCAAAAGGGTGGTCAGGAGGATGAAATCCACCTTGTTCCACAGGAATACCTTTGCCTGGATTGAACTGACAACAGATCATGCAGGTACGCACTTTCTGTTTTGCTGCTGCACGTAAATGTTTGTTGAACCAAATGTTCTGTATACTGTCTAACATAGCTTTTTCTCCCAAGTGTTCCGGACTATGTGCTGTATTAATGATAACTTGAACCATAGAGTCGGGGAGAAACCATGTGGCTTTCCCCTTTGTCATCCATCCCTGATCTGTCTGGACCCCTCCTTGTTCAGTCCATTTCTTGATTTCGTCTGGAGTAGCATGTGTCTGTATGTCGAGTACATCTTGTGTGGGATCCCTGACTGTCATGCAATTCGTCAGTGATGGTACTTCGGTCTTTGTGGTGTCAGCTGGAATGACTGTATGAGTCTGAGCTGTAAGCTTGGCTGTTCGATCTGCCAAGTCGTTACCCTGGGAAATGGTGTCAGTAACTTTCGTATGTGCTTTGCACTTCATGATGGCTATGGCTGTAGGCAAGTGTATTGCGTCTAACAGAGCTTGAATGAGGGGACCATGCTGTATCTTGGCTCCATGAGAAGTCATGAAACCTCTCTCTTGCCAGAGGACTCCGAAGTCGTGAACGACTCCGAATGCGTACCGTGAATCTGTATATATGTTTACTTTCAGGTTCTTGGCTCGTATGCAGGCTTGGGTCAGAGCGATGAGCTCTGCTGCTTGGGCAGACAGGGTGTCAATACGATGTGTTTCTATGACTTCAGTTTCAGTGGTCACTGCATATGCGGCCACTAACTCTCCTGT
Source organism: Lissotriton vulgaris (assembly GCF_964263255.1). Lineage (NCBI taxonomy): Eukaryota > Metazoa > Chordata > Amphibia > Caudata > Salamandridae > Lissotriton > Lissotriton vulgaris. The sequence continues at coordinate 810,385,907 of NC_141699.1, forward strand.
ACTTGTTCTCATACACGAACCATCCACATAAAGTGTCAGGTCTGGGTCAGGTAATGCAATGTCTGTCAAGTCTTGTCTTGGCTTCGTCATGGTGTTAATGACTTCCACACAGTCATGTGGTGTAAGGTCTGCTGTAATCGAGGGTAACAGAGTAGCAGGGTTTAATATGTTGCAACGTCTGATCTCTATGTGTGGCTGAAACAGTGTCAGTTCATATCCTGTCAGTCGTGCTATGGTCAAGTGCTGAGTCTGTGTCCTGTTTAAGAGAACTTCCACGGAGTGTGGAACCTGTACTGTCAGGGGATGTCCTAACACTATGGAGTCGCTTTGTCTGATAGCTAGAGCTGTTGCTGCAACTGATTTTAGGCACGCAGGCAAGGCCTGGGCTACTGGATCCAATGTACTAGAAAAATAAGCACAAGGCTTGTGTTTTCCTGCTTGATCTTGTGTGAGAACAGATAATGCTGTGCCATCGCGTTCAGTGACAAAAAGTGTAAAAGGTTTGCTGTAACATGGTGTCGCTAAAACAGGTGCTTGACATAGGGCTTTCTTCAATTCGTCAAAAGCAAGTGTATGTTTCTGAGTCCAAGGGAGGACAGTCGACATCGCTGCCTCCTGGGTTGTCAACTGTATGAGTGGTTTGGCTAGATATGCGTACTGGGGAATCCATTGTCTACAGTAAGAAGTGAGGCCAATGAAGGCCCGTACTTCCTTTTGTGTCTTGGGTTGTGGAAGTTGTGCAATCAACTGGATACGGTCAGGTGTCAACTGTCTACCCCTCTTGGACAGCAAGTGTCCAAGGTAAACCACTTGCTGGGCACAGAATTGTAGCTTTGAGGGGGACACTTTATGCCCCTTTTCGGCCAGAAAATACCAGACTGTCAGTGATGCACGTTCGCAATCACGTTCTGTTCGTGCTGTGATCAATAGATCATCAACGTACTGGAGCAGGGCAGTGTCAGTAGGCATGTGAATACTGTCTAGTTGTCGTTTCAGTGCTTGGCTGTAAATACTAGGGCTTTCTGTGAACCCTTGAGGAGCTCTTGCAAATTTGAAGCTTCGGCCATTTAAACAGAATCCGAAAATATACTGGCTTTCCGAATGGATGGGAACACTAAAGAAGGCGTTCTTGAGATCAATTACAGTGAAGAACGCAGCTTCTGAATCAATGGCAGTCAATAGGGAGGAAATGTCTGGGACCAGTGGGTACTGGGGTATGATGCATTTGTTTAGTTCTCGAAGGTCGATCACCAGTCTGTAGACCGGTGGTGCATTCGGGTCAGTTCGTTTAAGAATCGGGATGATAGGAGAATTACACACATTGGAGTCAGTTTCTACAACCACTCCTTGAGCAATAATTTTCAGTAAGGCCGCTACAGCCTCAGGTGGTAACTTGTATTGTCGAATTCGGGGCAGTACAACTCCTTGTTTAAGAGTGACACGGTATGGTGTAATGTGCATGCAACCTACATCAGTTGGACCTTGCGCCCATAAATGCTGTGGTACATTCTGTAATCTCGGATCAAAATCTCTTAACACATAATGTCCTTTAAAATCACGTAAAAACAATCTCACTCCTTCCGGAGAACAACAAATCACTGCTCCTAGTTCTTTCAATGTTTTTATACCAAGCAAGTTTTCTGGACATGATTTCCTAAGTAACAAGTCTGTAGTGCGAGACAATGGACCAACTTCTAGGGAAACTGGCTTTGACACCTCGTTAACAATAGGCTTTCCTGAAAATCCCAGGGAAACATTTCTTGAGCCTGAGAGGGGTGCCCCTGGAACCTCGTCATGACTGATAGTAGTTCTGCTCGCCCCTGTGTCAATCAAAAATGTTCTGTCTTTCCCTAATACCTGACTATGTACATAGGGACCCTCTTGATCTACAGGAACCTCGATAAGGGGCAAGCCAACCTCCCTCTCTAGGCTGTTTCATGAATACTGTTGATAATCTGGATAATCTGACTGAGCATACTGGTACGTTTGCTGTGTAACTTGTTGTGTGGCAGCTATGGGCTGGGGTACGGCTACTGTCTGTTGGGCATTCTGAGGAGGTTGCGTGTTCTGCGGAACATGTTCCTGTCTTGGAGGACGCGGTCTTTCTTTCGTCTTACCTGTAGCTATATTGTGTTTCAGAACGGCACATTCATTTATATAGTGACCTGGCTGTTTACAGTAATTGCACGTCCCTTTTACAGGAGCTGCAGAATGACCGGTCGGTGCCATACCCCTCTTCTGACCATCAGCTGGGACAGACTGAGCAACTAGTACTTTCATTTTCGTGTCTTTCATGCGTCTATTTTCGTGTTCTTGCTCCTCTCTAATTCGGTTCTGGTGGTACTGTAACATTTGTAACATTTGGGAAGGGGTATTAGCTTGCCAGGTACTCTCAACCTTTAGTACTCTCTTTTTAACTTGTGGTAAGGAATTCTCTACTAATTTGGTCACAAAAAGATGTGGGTATGATTCACTACTTGTTTTTAGCCCGCTATTAATAATGAAACATTTCTCGAATCTGGAATAAAAATCACTAGTGTCCTCGTCTTGTTTCTGTTTGCAGGCTGAGATAGCATCCCAGTCTTCCTTTTTAGTAGCTAGTAATCTTGGCAAAACCTGTATTAATAACTCGGGCAATGCTCTGGCTTTTTCCCCGAGACCAGTACCAGGGACTCGTGTATAATCTTCGTTTTCTAATTCTGCCCAGTCAATCTTTTTCTCTCCCACCTCCCACTCCTTTTCTTTAAGTTTTTCGTAAATGCCGGCTGGCAACAGTACCTTTAACATTTTAATGATATCGGGATACGTATACTCCCCCATGCGGAGCATATCTTTTAATTCACGGTGGAACCCTCCCGGATCTTTATCGTGACAGGGCACTAATTTTTTCATTTCCAATAGTTCTATTTTCGATAAGGGGGTGTAAACAAATACTCGTTCGAGCTCACCACCTGTTGTCCGGACGGGATGAACTTCTCGTAAGGGATTCTGTCTGTCTATGTAAAATGTTTTCCTTACTGGGGGTGGAACAGGAACGAAATGTGGAGTCAGGAAAGTCCTGTATTTGTGTTGCTGTTCTAGAATAACATTAACTAAATCGGTACCTAGGCCTCTCCATCTATTTATGAGTAACTCTTCCAAAATATTATATAGGGGACCTGGATCAGAATGCTGACTTTCGTACAGTGTAATGAGATGTTGGATCATGTACATACCAACTAGTCGCTGTTCGTCTGGGGAAATATTAAAAAATGTTTGCGCCACTACGTCATCTTTATATATGGTAGAATTGCTAGCCCATTGAACTGCTGACCGGGCTAGTTCCTGTTCATGCATGGTACTAAGCTCACTGTAACCTATTCGTTGTTTCAGTACTTTATCAGTGGCTTGGAATAGATGCTCAAGAGAACATTGTTCTGGTATGGGAGAAAGAAAACTTTTCTTACATTCTGGGCGTATGGGTTTGTCAAAGGGTCTCGCCCTACCTACGTACGCTATTCTATTTGGGTTCTCAGTTTCTATATCATCGTCTTCTGAGACTTCATCCTCTTTCTCGGTTTTGTTCTCGTTGGCCCGTTCTTTCTCACGTATGTCTAGAATTTCCTTACGGATTTTCCTGTACATTGCCTCTATACTACTTTGTTTATCATGCTTTCCGACCGCTATGTTATCACTCCAATTTAACATACGTTTAGTTACTTCTCTGTGTGGTTGATCTTGTTCCCTGATCAAACAATTTATCAAGAACTGTAAAACCATGCGTTGAGTTTCCACCTTTCTGTGTGCTATGGCCTCCTGTATACTTTCTGGTTTCTCCCCCGTTCTAATGAAGTGATATATCTTGTCTAATTTCTCTTTCATGCCTGGTAAAGTGATCAAATAATCTGTAACGCGCCTTAATCGTAGTGAGTGTAAGACCAATGAGTCCTCACCCGGTACTGGATCATATATACAATCAGTAAGGTTCTTTCTAAGGGTTGCGTATGTTGCCTTTGGCGTTTGTTCCAGTGCTAAATCTCGTAATGATATTCGTTTTACTTGAGGAGGGGTGGAGAAACCCCCTCTCGCGGCTCCTAGATGTGAGCCACCGGGGCTTGCAGGGTGCACTGGCACTGGAAATATTGGTGCTGGTAAAGTAGGTGTAGGTGAAGTAGGTTGGTCCTGGGTTACAGGTGGATTAAAAGGATTGCCAGGACCAGTGGCAGGAGGAACAGTGGGGGGAATCGTGTCATTAACAGGGTTGTGAGGATGAATATTTGGAGGAGGATTTGTATTGGCATACTCTGGGACAGTGTCATCTAAGTAGGAAGAAAGGAAAATTTCCGCTGCGGTCTGTTTATGACGAAGCTTAGTCGGGACCAATGGTGGCGGTACATTACGGGGTACTTCCGGGGTCACTTTAGGTAGGCCCTCGGCAAGAACGGGATACATGCCTTTAATAAGGGCATTTCTTTGTCGGTCTAATTGTTCTGTTTTAACTCGTTCACCTTCTTCTAGTAGTTCTTTTTCTTGGGCTTTTTCTGATGCTTCTCTACTTTTCTCTGCTTTCTTAATTTCTTTCTCTGCTCTTCTATGCGCTTCTTTACGCCATAATTCTATGGCATCTTTCAGGGATTGTGTGGCTTTCTTTTTCCACAATGCTTCCTCTACTCTCATGATGCAATCAGCATCCCATGTCCCTGAGACAGGCCATGTATATTTCTCTTCCAGATCTTTGGTGTAGTCAACCCATAAGTCTAAGTACAGTATGGCATCTAAGCCATGCTTATGGTACATAAAATGTCCGGGAGTGTCCCTAGGCAGGACGGGAACTGCTTCTTCGAGTATCCCTTTCCTGGTTCCTATCTGACGTAATTTCAAAAACAGCGGCATATTTGAGCTTACTTGAACGTGAACACAATGAACACAGTAATGAATTGTAAACAATCATTCATACCACGACATTAAACACATTAAAAACATTTCGGACAGATACTATCTGGTACATAGAAAAACATAATTCTGAAAATCTCGAGAGACAATACTAGAATACTGAATTACTGGATGCACTGCTAAAACAGTACAGACATACCGGTCCCATAAAGAGACACGTCATACCGTATCCACCTAAGTGAACACGTCTGGACCGGGTCTGCGTACCCAGACCCGTCTTGACCGGGCACAAATTAATGAACCCGTCTAGATGCGTTCCCAACAACGGTACTCACCGGGAAGCAAAACTGAAGGCCTCGGAAACTCGACACTGGACTGGACTGGACTGCTACGGTGTCTGGCTGCTACGCATGCGCTTCGGAACAGGTGGGCCTCCGGATACCTCGGACCTTGCTCTCTCGGCTTGGGCTCTGGTCGGGACTCTCCGCATTCCTCACCGCCTCGTCTGGATGCTAGATCACAGTCTCCGTCTCCTCCGTGGGCCTGAGGGAGTTAGCAGGAAAACCCGCGAGTGTGCACAGAAAGGGGTCCGTCACGGCTGTAGAAGGGGTCGGGGGCCTGCGTTACATCGCCGGCGCGTGGGTAAAGGGAGGGGTTCCTATTCGGGCGCCAGATTATGTGGTAAATAAAATTACCGGGACTATTTTTCTATACATTAAATGACAATAAGGATAGCTCAATAAATGAGAGGCAGAGTCCGTGGTATCTGAGTCATACGGGCTTTAATTAAGTGGCTCGAGTCACTGGACATCGGGTTCCATCACCACTAGGGTTCAGGAAGGGATATTCAACGTTTTATTAACATCACGCATTATATATAGTAAAACGGAACAGTTGCATTGAATACAGTAGGCGTAACAAGTGAAAAGAGAGATAAGAACACATGGGCGTAGAAGAAGGCGTGTACAGGGACGTACACGGAGGTGTGTGCTGGAGGCGTCACAGAAGTGTCATAGGTGGGTGGATGCATAGAGGAAATCTGCAGGGTCTGCAGAAACCTTTACCACATATGCGCGCGCAACTGAGCATGACGTGGTATTGACGTGTAACTGGGGAGAGCTGGGGGACTTGACTTTAGCACTAGTAGAGGAGTCTGGTGTCTGGGATGTCAGAACGACCTGCACCTATAGCATATCTGATATCTTGTGTTTGGAGGATGTGTTGTCTGAAGTAAAAGGTCTCTCGGGCAGAGGCCGTTCATCACTGAGTGCTAGTGGGTGCATACGTGTCTTCGTGCAATGCGCGGGGCCATGGGCCTACTATGGCAACGGGTGCAGTAAATTACTTGCAAGGAGACAGGAAGGGCGGGTCCTTTGCTCTGCAGGCGGGAATATGTTTACCTATTTCACTAGACTGGAATGTGTTTTTTTTTTTGCGGAGGCTGAGCAGATAACTGTAGGCAAAATACCGTCTTGGCAGGCAGGCCAGGCCGAGCCGGGCACCGCTCGGCTGGGCAGGAAGTAAGGTAGAGGTCAGGGATGCAAACCTAAACTGCAGCTTTCTGAGACAGAAGAGGCTCGGAGCCTCAATTAAGGGCCTGGCTCGACTGAGCCAGAAAAAACTTGGAAAACGTGTACTTTGCAATATTTAAAAGTGCACCAGGTAAATGCATTGGAAACGTAGGCCCTAATGCGGAATCAGTACTTTATACATGGAGGGCTTACTAACTGACATGCTAACATTGGACGGAAATGCAGAGGCATTATCATGGCGGGCACGGGAAGGGAATTACATGGCATACATGGGACATATGTACATGAATAGGGTGCGAGGGGGGGGGGACACACTGGATACCTGAAAATTTCTATTTCCTCAACCTGCTCAGAACGAGCAAGGGGCATGGCGGTGTCCAAATCAGTCCCGTGTGTCCAGACGGCTGTGTCTGTGGGCAGGGGGACGAATATTAATGAATCAACCACAATTTCAAAACTTAAATTCCCGACTTCATGTGGGGATTCGGGCTTACCTATACAGCCCGTGAGGATTGGCTTTATCCGATTTCATTAGTCTTTTCACCTCGTTTCTACACAATTAGGCCAGACGGCGGTGCGTTGCAGAGGATCGCATCAGTGGTGCCACGGTGTTGCGGTTGTTTACTTTTCTGACTAACCCGGAAAAGCCCCTAGAGCGTCAGGTTGCCATTAGCAACGATCCGGATTCAGTGTCCTTTCTTTGTTTTCATAAACTCTCTAAACATTACACGCCCACTTGTTTGAAGTCAGCAATCTTGGGAAGGCTGCAACCTAGAGCTCCGTGTTTTTCACAGAGAAGGTAAGACACTTCACTTTCCAAGGGCGTCCCCGCACGCATTCCTGTTATCTAGGTGGTCCTAATTACAATTTCTCACCACCCATAGATGCGGCACCACTGATGCGATCCTCTGCGACGCACCGCCGTCTGGCCTAATTGTGTAGAAACGAGGTGAAAAGACTAATGAAATCGGATAAAGCCAATCCTCACGGGCTGTATAGGTAAGCCCGAATCCCCACATGAAGTCGGGAATTTAAGTTTTGAAATTGTGGTTGATTCATTAATATTCGTCCCCCTGCCCACAGACACAGCCGTCTGGACACACGGGACTGATTTGGACACCGCCATGCCCCTTGCTCGTTCTGAGCAGGTACGTGTTCTTTGTTACAATTTAGTTAGTGATTCAAGCTTTTAGAAATGTATGGCCATCCTACTTTGTGGATTCTAATACTCTATATACACCACAGGTTTTTCCTTTTGCAAATTACCTCTTTAACCACGCCAAAATACTTTCCCTCCCTTTTTAATCTATCCAATCGATGCAAACATGTCATTTCAAGTCAAGCATCCCCATGAGTGTCAACCCCTTCTACTCTATGGGGTTACATTAAATATTCATTGGACCGCTTGGTTTCCCCTGGCCTAATCAGGAATCTTGTGTTTGTGTTTGTCAGCTTTAATACGATAAAATGAGATACCAATTATAGGTTGTGCATAAATTGTTAAAAAATGTTCAAATTTGTATCAAAGGTTTGATCTATTTCTCGTTTTTAAAGGTGTTACATTCATAATAGGCGCACTATTTGCATTTTTGCTTCTAAGTAGCCATGGTAACAGTATAAGTAACGTGTTTACCGCTCACTACGGTAACTTGACATTGAGTGTCTGCCCCTTAATTTATACTTTATATTGTTCTTACATTTTAAGATACTGTAGTGCACCCCTGTTGTTTACCCTGTCCTGATGAAGACCCCGATGTAAGACAACAAACACTCCTACCAATGTAGCGTGGGGTCGAAACGTCGACGGCTACTTCACTTTTTGTTCAGTTGACACGTCCGCACTAATTTGAATACTTCTGTGTCAACTGAAATTGTTTAAAACATTTGGGATATGTTATGATCCCTTGTTTCGGCTCAGGGATCTGAAGCCTTGAAACTATACTGCATTTTGAATTAATTTCGAAATACATAAGTTGTCACCAACTTTATTCCCTCACTGTCCTTTTCCTTCACAGCATCACGCTATCCCACTCCCATTTCCTTTTCTGGGGCACTTTTATTTACCAAATGATATGGTTCATTCATTGTGATCAATTGACAGTGTTTGTGTATATACAATTTTGATTTTTCTATAATAAATTCAAGTAAACTTACATAGTTCTACAGGGACCCTTCTTTCATACACCATATAGCACCCAGGTCCCATGTGGATTATATTGGGTAAAACCCCCCTCTTAGATAAAATACTCCTTCACGATGGCCAAGCAAGTTAACGGCGTTACCTCTTCCTGCTTCAACACTCTCCGCATGCTCCGTAAGATCTTCCGCTGGATCCCCACTGGAACCAGGAAAACAGTCACCCAGGCCCTCGTCACCAGCCGTCTGGACTACGGGAACGCCCTCTATGCTGGGACCACCGCCAAACTACAGAAAAAACTCCAGCGCATCCAGAAAGCCTCAGCAAGACTCGTCTTGGACATCCCCCGACACAGCCACATCTCCGACCACCTGAGGGACCTGCACTGGCTCCCCGTCAGCAAAAGGTTCACGTTCAGACTCCTCACCCACAAGGCTCTCCACGACTTGGGTCCCGAATACCTCAACAACCGCCTCACGTTCTACACGCCAACCCGCCAGCTCCGCTCCGCCAGCCTCACCCTCGCCACCGTCCCACGGATCCGCAGAACCACCACCGGAGGAAGATCCTTCACCTACCTGGCGACCCAAGACCTGGAACACCCTCCCCACCCACCTACGACTCACCCAGGACCATCTCTCCTTCAGGAAGCAACTCAAGACCTTGCTTTTCGAGCAGTAGCAGGCCCCCCCAGCGCCTTGAGACCCTAGCGGGTGAGTAGCGCGCTTTACAAATACTCTTGATTGATTGATTGATTGAACCAGCATCAGAAAGGGTACTAACAATATTGCCGAGGGGTACTGAAAGTAGGAAACTACTTTTCTCCATGTGGTCAAACATGATAGGAAAACCCAAAGCACAACTGAACAACCAGCAAACAAAGAGGTCTGGAGCAACTGGTTATGAAATTAACAGATGTGGACTGGAAGGTGTCATTTTTATTACATGATGTGGGACTGCAGAATATTGAGAGAACATGAATGATTCAGACATCCCACATGGACCTCGTAGTCAAAACCTGCCTACCTGCGTACCCGAACTGGACAAATGTCCAAAGGATTAATTAGAATTGATATCTGTGCAGCAATGCAAGCAAGGAAGATGCACGATGCTCACAGATGGGGCATATAACTTCACAAACATTCAGAAAACTCAGATAGTAAGATACCTTGGGACACACACACAACAGCTACAAACACAATGAGATCTTCAGGGACAGAACATGATGTTCACACGTGGAGATGGGATACTGGGTCCCTGCTGTGGGTAAGAATGTGTAGTCATGAATATAATCTACAGTCGACATTATACTACTGGGCAAACCTATGTGAATTTAAAGCCCACGTAATTATAGGGCTCTCACAAGATAGAAAATTACCCCATTAAGATGTAACATTATTAAACCACACGAGCAAATGAGAACTGCAGGGAAACGGAGATGCATGACTGCCAAGAATGAAAATGTATCGACCCAAGTTAATGTTATATTTTTTCTTACTTTTCATATTCAAAATATCCACGACAATGCAAACAGCACTGCTGTGCTGAACTAAATGAAGTATAATGTGGAAATTATACTGTGAAAAGTAAAAATGGAAAATTAATGAAAGATTTATTTAAAAAAACATTCTTCATAATAGATCAATTTCGAAAATGTAGAAATGTATCCAATGCCTATCTATGGCCGGTTGCTCATTTTATGTAATTCTATCGCTGCATCGGAGCTAGATGAGGGTGTGTCAAATTCATTGGAATTGTGAAGTTGGAACTCTTGTGTGTGAACACATTTGTAAACCTTCTGCTTTCACCGGTTGAACCACAGGGCACTATATAAAGACATGGAACATTTACAATAATATTTATATTGAGTATGTAATTTAGCCCAAAAATACTGGACTGTAGAATTGAACATACAATATCACTACTAGCTTCTAACACCACCAATCACCTGTAATAAAACCTAACAGAGAAAACATTTGGAAAAGAAATCCGCATTCTCTAGTAAAGACTTTCCCTTAGTAACATGCCTTTCATCAGAACCATTAGACACTAGAAAAAGACTATGGTACCTATTCATTACCCCGTTCATACTTTTCTATCCAGAAGAAATATTCACTGTAACCACCAGTAAAGCAATCTAAAAACTCAAGGTGATGAGTTTTAGATTTTGGGAAAACGTGTAAAGTTTGAATTAAAAACATGAAGATTACAGTAATGTTCCAATCATTATACGCCTATACATTTTTCTCTCAGAGAACAAAGCCAAGGCTCTCTACCGAGCAACAAACGTCTGCAAGTTTTTCAAAGATATTCCCTATGGTGCTAGCGACCAGCAAGTAAATTCACAGAGGTAGGAGCGTGACTCTTGCAGGAGAGATTTGAAAAGTGTCTTGTGTACAATGTCACTGAAAGGGGAAAAAGCTCGTTGGACATTAAAATGCTCACGTAGCCTCACTTTGACTTGAACTTGGCTCTTGCAGATTAGGCACAATTCTGAAGTGAACACATTAACTAGCCCACTGGCCTACGCAGCCAACTAATCTAGTCTACCTGGGCAGGTTCTGCAGCTGTGATGGTGACACTCATTAACCAGAAGTGTTTTTCATAAAAAGGAATGTACACACAGATGTAAGATGTACCCAGCTTGTAAATGATTCTTCCCCACCTCTGCCAGTACCTGAAAAATATTGGAATAAATGGAAGGTAGATTTCCTTTACGAAATACTATCCTTGGTGGGCTGCCAGAATTAGTCACTATCATCTACCCCACTTTCAAGGCCAATTGTCACAGAGCTTCTTATACAAGTGGCACCATTGCACACTCCATGCCAACAAATCTGTTAATTGCAGACTGTAAAATTAAAGTTTCACTGATCATAGTATGCAGATTACCCCTCTGAAAATGAGATCATATGAAAAAGACTAGGGGGAAGTAACATAACATCATACTTTCTTAAATGTGATATATATATATATATATATATATATATATATATATATATATATATATATATATATATATATATATATATATATATATATATATATATATATATATATATATATATATATCTTCAATACCCCGCAGCAGCAGCACTCCACCCATCAAGTGGAAACACGAGGCATGGACCAACTTGTTGCCGCATTCGAATGATTTATTTTCCCAAAACAGCTTTGCCACGACGCGTTTCAGCCGTCCCTGCGGCCTTGATCACATGACAATGCATAGTGCTCACCCCATTTTTAAAGTGCAAGTGCGTGACATGTTGTCAGACATAAAAGTTTTAATATCCACATAAATGCGTTTAAAATGCCATGGTTACTGAAAAAGTAATTTGTATAAATACAATAAGAATCTTTCTTCAAGCTACAGTTTCTGTTTTGATAAAACATGTAATGATGAACTGTAAATTTCTTCAATATCAATTTTTCTCTTACTGCATAAATGCATTTGATTCCATAACATTTATAATTCAACTTATGCCTCTTCAACATGAAAAATTAAATTCAAATATTGACACGTGCCCACCCAAACGTGAAAAAAAGTTTTTTAAGAAAAAGAGAACATTTTCTGATTTTTCTAAGAACATAAGATCAAAGAAATATTTTCGGACATTTCATCTTGGCATAATCCACCAATCATATTAGTAAGGCAGATTGTACATAATAAAAGATTTTGTAGCCAATAAGGATACACTTTAAACTGTAATTCATATCTTTCTATATAGAACCTTATGGTTTCTAAAATAATTAGCACTTAAGATGTATTTCTTATGTAAGAAATAATCGATGTCTATTAGCCACAATTTTATTAGAAGGATCCCCTTCAGTCTGATAAAGTGACATAGTGCTACAGTACAAAATTTAAAGTGACTAATGCTACAATAAGTAAAAACAAAACCCGAATATCATATGGAATAAACATTCACAGATATATCGGTTTGTTCATCAGCTCATGGGGATAATCAGTTAGCTGGGGACTTGGTTTGTTGTAAACTTTAAACTGTTGATCATATAATTGCGCACATAAAATTATATATACCTATTCTGCACACATTTATTTACTTATAGGTGCAGGCTTAGAACCATCTATAAATAGGACCTCATATAAAAGTGGAATCGGTGACATGTTAAAAAATTAGCCAGAATAAAAGACATATGGATAAAACCTACCCTAATGTCTAAAATATACAGCCAAAATCAATCATGACACGCAATAATTATACTGAGATGATAAAAACCTAGTGTTTCATATTTAAAAGGATTTTCATTAATAGTGATTAAATAAATATATAAAAATACACCATTACACCTAGGCAGTATAAATATTGCAAAATTCAAAAGAAAAAGGGTCCAAGAATATACGGTATATATATGCACAATTTCATGTCTCATCGAATGATCATACAAATAGAACCTCATACATAAATAAGTTATTTACAAATATGTATAAAGGTCCTCAGTAGTATTTAATCCACCTTGGTACTTAGAGTCAAATTCTAGATTGTAGTTAGTCTCTGTTCTTCTCATGCAGGCCTCCCTATTCCCTCCTCTACTTGTCACAGGGATGGATTTGATTGCATAATATTTTAAGCATTGAGGTTTACTATTGTGACATGCCTCAAAATGCCTAGCAACCGGATAGGTTTGATCCTTATTGATTATAGCTCGCAGATGTTGCAAGATTCTTTTATGTACCGGCAGCTTCGTGCTGCTAACATATCTCAGATGACATTCACATTCTAGAATATAGATGCAATACTCAGTCTTGCATGTAAGATGTTGTATACAGCTAAGAGGTTTTTTAAATTACCAGAGTAGTTCGGCACACAACCTGTGTGGCCGCAAAGTGAACAGTGATATGAAGTGGTTGGTATAGGCAATAGGGCGAGCGGTAATCCCTCACAACCGCTCAAGGTTGGACCAGGATGGTCCATACATATAGCAACAGACAACAAAGCCCCTGCGCTATACAAAATCAGAACATTCTTGTTAATGTTGGTGTCTCTATAGATGGTAAGTTGTATACATCAACACTTTCGGAGTAACTTTTTGAGAATAACAATCATCAAATAGAAATATAAAGGTTCAAGAAAGACGTTCCGTTCTTGGTGTGAGGTGTCAGTTTATTGTTCCTTTGGTAAGGCCAACACGTGTTTCATCGCAGGGAACACACTGCGAATCTTCAGGGCCTCATGTGGGCACGGACAAAATAGGGTTGGATATATCCGTGTCAGGCGGTGCTTCAATTTGTATGTATTTTGGGTCTTCAGAGATTTCGAGAAACGCTGTCCGCGTAATGTTTGTTACTTTCTCATTAGTTAAAGCATCTGTGACCGGGAGGAGACGAAAAAGTAAATATGGTGATTTACTGTTGTCACAAAGGCGGGTACACCTTGTTTGTGAAATGCTCCCTCTCGAGGTTCCCGGCGCCGTTTGCCAAAAACATGTAAGATGTTGCTTGATTTCTTTGGTTGCTTTAGGGATAACAGTAGTGTATTTTTTCGTGTTTACCCCATGTTGACATGCTTTACACGACAATCATTTAAAAAAGCCCTTGCTTGTAGGCATCCAATTTTTCTTTTTACAGCATTCCTGGCTGTTTTTGGATAAGATGTTCCCAGGCTCCTTGCTTTGCGAAAAGTTATTGATGGTGATGGATTTGAGGGCATCTGTTGGACCGGCCTCGTGGCGGGCCCGACCCCTCCCCGCATGGCGGGTCCCGGACTACTGCTACCCCTATTCTCCGGACAAGAGCCGCACCTTCAGCCCTCCGGGTCACCCCCATCTCTTCCCCAACGGAACTCAGACTCGCATCCGCAACCTTCTCGGCTGGCCCGGGCCCTTTTCCGAACTACCGTCCCCGGCCCAGCCGCCATCTTGGACCCTCCACGACCAGGCCTCGTGGCCTCGGGTCGACCTCCGCCTCCGGCCCAGCCAAGCCCCGACATCGAGGCACCACCATCCACCCAGGGGGTAAAGAGACCACTTGGCGAGTCAATGGGAGAAGGAGTGTCGATGGCTCCCCTCCGCCTGGTTTCGATCGCCCCCAGCCTCCCTGGGCGCTGGCTCCACCCCCCTGCTGGGTGTCTGGACTCCCTCATCCTGGACCCCCCGACCTCCAAGTGCGAGGGTCCGGACATCAAAGGGCGCCAGACCTATAACTGGGGTAGCTCCAGAGCAGGAAGACAGTTGTATCCTGGAGTCGAGAGACACCTAGACGAACGCATCCTTGGAGGCCTGCTGGCGCTGCCGCGGCTCCTCTTCGTGAACTATCTTTGAAGGCCTGCTGGCGCTGCCGCGGCTCATCTTCGTGAACCATCCTTGTAGGCCTGCTGGCGCTGCCGCCGCTCATCTTCGTGAACCATCTTTAGAGGCCTGCTGGGGCTGCCGCGGCTCATCCTCGTGAACTATCCTTGTAGGCCTGCTGGCGCTGCCACGGCCCATCTTCGTGAACCATCCTTGTAGGCCTGCTGGCGCTGCCGCGGCTCATCTTCAGGAACCATCCTTGAAGGCCTGCTGGCGCTGCCGCGGCTCATCTTCGTGAACCATCTTTGAAGGCCTGCTGGCGCTGCCGCGGCTCATCCTCGTGAACTATCCTTGAAGGCCTGCTGGCGCTGCCGCGGCCCCTACCTGAGAACCCTCCAGCTCGAGGATTGAGAGCTGTACGCCAGATATCCCTGTACCAGACCGGTACCGAGACTATCCCGCTACCCCTTTTCCCCCAGAGACTAGAATTGAAGGGATCACAGTATCCTGCGCCTACTGTATCGTCAAGTATAACCTGCTTAAGAATACCGATAAAAGTGTGCAGAACCTATCTTTGTGTGGCGTCCATCTGTGGGGGGGGTAGTTGCTCGTCCGTACGATCTAAGGAGAGGGCCCTCGCCAGGAGGCCTCTCTCCCTTGCCGTGGCCGACCCTTAGGGTCCCCTTCTAACAGTGGTGGCTAGCGGCGCGATTCGAGCCGACGCATAATCGTACAGAGAGTAACTCGCCCCACTACACACAGCAACCATGTCAACGAAAGAAACCGGAACAACCGCAAAATTCCAGCTGGAACGGCTGGAAGAATACAGCCACAAGGAATTGAAGCAATTCTGCATAGACTTGGGTATCGCTACCACGGGACTGAGCACCAAAGACGACCTCAAGCACGCCTTGGAGTCTTGGGTGGAGACGGGAGCGTCCCCACCCCAAAATGAAAACATCGAGACCACAGAAACAATTGCGACCCCCGAAGAAGAAAGAAGAGCGGGCCTCTCTCCCGAGGAGGCCCGGGAACGGGAGAGGAGCCGGCTCCACGAGTTGGAACTGGCTCGACTCCGCTTAGATGGGGAACTGAAACTAGCGGAAAAAAAGATAGCCCTCGAACACTTACGGCTACAGGGAGAACGAGAAGAGAAGAAAAGCCAGAGGGAGCTGGAGGAGAAAAAGCTAGCGTACGAACACGAGCGCAGTTTAAAAGAACTAGAGATTCGAAGACAAAACAAGGACCTCGGCGTCCCCGAGAACCAGAGCTCCGCTCCCCCTACGGACACCAAGGTCCACATTCCCAAAGACGTCGTCCGAGAGTACTACCGGAACGACGACATCCAGCAATGATTCAAGGCCTACGAGGTAGCCATGATCTCCCACCGTATCCCGCGAAAAGACTGGGGAGCCGGGTTGTGGGGGAGATTCGTCAACGAAGGAAGAGATGCCCTGCTACAACTCCCCGACGCCGAGATGACCTCCTACGAGCACATGAAAGCCGCCCTTCTCACTCGCTATGGGCTCACCCCCGAGATGTACCGGCAGCGATTCCGAGACTGTAAAAGAATCCCCGGTACCACCTGGGTGGAATATGTGAACTTTTTTAGCCGAGCCTTAGAGGGGTGGATCAAAGGCAGCCAGGTCACCACCTACGAACAATTGGTCGATCTCATTGTGTGGGAGCACCTCTCCAATAATTGTTTCGTTGATCTAAGGCAGCATCTCCTCGACAGCAAGCTGACCGAGCCCCGGAAACTCGCCATCGAAGCGTATCGATTGGAGAGCACCCGGGTCCCCCGGAATTGGCCGGGCGAACAAAACAGAGCCTCCCAGGGGTCCCACCGTCCGCGAGGAGGAGGAGGAGGCCAGGGTCGGGGCAGGGACACCGCCACGGTGCCCCCCACTAGCAACCCCCCGTCCCCGGCCGGAAGAGGAAGTCCTCCGACGCGACCGGGATTCCGCTCCAACTTTGTCTGCCACAAATGCCAGCGGCCCGGCCATTACGCCAATGACCCCAACTGTCCGAGAAACCAGTCAGGCAATGCCCCGGGTCCAATGAACCGCCAGATCACCGTCGTTGCCCTCGGAGAAGAACAAGGCGAAGAAGAAGCCGAAGATTGCGAACAATACCAGACAGAGTGGAAACCTGCAGCCATGTCCCTGGTATGTCTAGGGGAAAGGGACATGGTCCCGCGGGCCCCCATCCCAGCCAACATGCAGAAGTACAGCCAGTGGGTCACCATTAATGGACACCGGGCCGAAGCCCTCCGTGACACAGGGGCCAGTGTGACCGCCGTCCGTTGCCATCTGGTAACCCCCGATCAAATCTTGCCCAACGTACTGTGTCCAGTGCGGTCTGGGGACAACTCCGAAAGCCTGTGTCAGATGGCCTGCGTTCCCTTCGAGTGGGGGGGAGTGTCGGGCATGCTGAAAGTGACCGTCCGAGATGATGCCCCCGTGGACTGCCTCCTAGGGAACGATCTCAAGAGCTCCCCTGGGCAGCCGTTGAACGAAGAGAGCACCTGGGGATGCTTGGCCTTCCTGAATGGGTCTGTGCGACGACCCGATCCATGGCCGCCCGCGCCATCCCCTCCACTGAAGAACCCGAGTGGCCCGAACCTCCACCGCCTGTCGTCACTGAAGACACAACCCCTGAACCCGGTCCCCCGGGGCCCAACAACGAAGAGCCTGACCCACCCCAAGACCTCCCGGAGCTGGCCCAGTGGCGCCAAGAAGGTGGCCCCACTCAGGAACAGTTCCGCCAAGAACAAAAAACGTGTCCCTCCCTCGAGGGGCTTCGACAGCAAGCCGCAGCCCAGAGCGCAGGGGATGCCTCGGGGGCCCACTGGATCTATTGGGACAATGAGCTCCTCTACAGTGAGCAGAAGATTGCCGAACTGGGGGCCAGCCGGGTGCTGGTAGTCCCCCTCCGATTCAGAGACTTCCTCCTGAACCTGGCTCACGATGTGCCTCTCGCCGGGCACCTGGGGCAGGACAAAACTTACAGCCGCCTGGTGACCCATTTCTACTGGCCCAAGATGAGGAACGATGTGATAAACCACTGCCGGGCCTGCCCCACCTGCCAGGCCAGCGGGAAGAGCGTCCGTAAACTAAAAGTCCCCCTGCAACCCTTTCCAATCGTCACCACTCCCTTTGAGCAGGTGGGGATCGACATTGTGGGGCCCCTGGAGCCCCGGACAGCGCAAGGTCACCGGTTCATACTCGTCCTGGTGGACCATGCCACCCGCTATCCCGAGGCCATATCTCTCCGGACCATGACAGCACCCGTGGTGGGCCGAGCCCTGATGGGGATCTTCTCGCGGGTGGGCTTCCCCCGAGAGGTCATCAGTGATCGGGGCACGAACTTCATTTCCCGATATATGAAGTCCCTATGGCAACAGTGTGGGGTCACCTACAAATTTACGACCCCCTACCACCCGCAAGGAAATGGACTAGTGGAACGATTCAATCGCACCCTTAAGGGTATGATCATGGGCCTGGAAGAGCCCCTACGCCGCCAATGGGACGTGCTGCTACCCTGCCTCCTGTTTGCTTACCGGGAGGTCCCCCAGAAGTCCCTGGGATTCAGCCCCTTCGAGCTCCTGTATGGGCACCCCGTCCGGGGTCCCCTCAGCCTGGTCAAAGAAGGATGGGAGTTGACCCCCCAAAAGGCTCCCCCCGATGTGTACAGGTACCTCTTGACCCTCCGGAACCAGACTCAGAGGTTCAGGGAACTCGCCAAGGCCAACCTCGAAGCCAGCCAAGAGGACATGAAACGCTGGTACGATCAAAACGCCTCGTCCATTGAGTTCGAGCCGGGACAACAGGTCTGGGTCATGTCCCCGGTCGAACCTTGCGCCCTCCAGGACAGATGGACCGGACCCTTCAAGGTAGTGGAACGCAAGGGCCCCGTCATCTACCTGGTGGACCTGGAGTCCCCCAGGAACCCTCTCCGGGTCCTCCATGCCAACAGACTTAAGCCGCACTTTGTGCGCTCAGAACTTAGCCTCCTGATGGCTACCGACAGTGGGGCTGAAGAGGACTCCAAGCCCCTCCCCGACCTCCTGAAGACCCTAGAACAAGACGGCTCCGTGGAAGGAGTCAACCTCTCTTCCACCCTGACCCCCGCACAACGCCACAGCTGCCAAGACTTGTTGCAGCAATTCGCCGATCTATTCTCCCTCACACCCGGGGTCACCCCCTGGTGCCTCCACGATGTCAACACCGGGGATAGTCCCCCTATCCGGCACAGGGCCTACAGAGTTCCCGATCGGGTACGTGCCTGCATCCAGTCGGAGGTGTCCAAAATGCTGGCTCTAGGAATAATCGAGCCCTCCGACAGTCCCTGGGCCAGTCCGGTCGTGCTGGTCCCCAAGGCTGCTGCCCCTGGCGTCGCCCGAGAACTCAGATTTTGTGTGGACTACCGGGGCTTGAACGCCGTCACCCAAACAGATGCTCACCCCATCCCCCGAGCTGATGAGCTGATCGACCGCCTGGGGGCCGCCCACTACCTGAGCACCTTTGACCTGACTGCGGGCTATTGGCAGATCGGCCTCACCCCGGGCGCCCAGGAGCGATCCGCCTTCTCCACCCCGGATGGCCACTACCACTTCAAAGTAATGCCCTTCGGAATGAAAAACGCCCCCGCCACCTTCCAGAGACTCGTGAACAAGGTATTGGCGGGGCTGGAGGAGTTCAGCGGCGCCTATCTGGACGATATTGCCGTGTACAGTCTCCAGTGGGCGGAATACCTCCAACACCTCCGGGAGGTCTTGACCGCCCTCCGGCGGGCAGGACTAACAATCAAGGCCAGCAAGTGCCAAATCGGCCAAGGGTCCGTGACCTACCTGGGGCACCAGGTGGGAAGTGGCCAGGTGGCCCCTCTTCAACCCAAGATCGCCGCCATCCGGGCCTGTGAGCCTCCGGTCACCCAAACAGAGGTCCGAGCCTTCCTGGGGCTCACCGGATACTACTGGCGCTTCGTGAAGGACTATGGCAGCATTGTGGGGCCCCTCACAGAACTCACGTCCAAGAAGAACCCACCGAAGGTACACTGGACCCCTGAGTGTCAGGCCGCCTTTGAGACCCTCAAGACCACAATGTGCACCGCCCCAGTGCTCCAAGCCCCCGACTACAGCTGGGAATTTATAGTACAGACCGATGCCTCCAATCACGGCGGTGGGGCCGTTCTCTCCCAAATCAATGCAGAGGGAGTTGACCAGCCAGTGGCCTTCATCAGCCGACGCCTGCTGGCCCAAGAACAGCGCTGGAGCACCATAGAGCGAGAGGCCTTCGCCGTGGTGTGGGCCCTCAAGAAGCTCCGGCCCTATCTCTTCGTTACCCACTTCCGGGTGCAAACAGACCACCGACCTCTGCAATGGCTGATGCAGATGCGGGGAGAGAATCGGAAGCTGTTGCGTTGGTCCATCTCCATGCAAGCGATGGACTTCACTGTGGAGCATCGCCCAGGCCACGACCACGCCAACGCAGATGGCCTGTCCCGCTTCTTCCGCCTCGGCGAGGAGACTACCCAAGAGGATGGGTGACTCTCCCTGCCTTCAGCTGGGGGGGACGCATGTTGGACCGGCCTCGTGGCGTGGTGTGGCCCGACCCCTCCCCGCATGGCAGGTCCCGACTACTGCTACCCCTATTCCCCGGACAAGAGCCGCACCTTCAGCCCTCCGGATCACCCCCAGCTCTTCCCCGACGGAACTCAGACTCGCATCCGCAACCTTCTCGGCTGGCCCGGGCCCTTTTCCGAACTACCGGCCCCGGCCCAGCCGCCATCTTGGACCCTCCACGACCAGGCCTCGTGGCCTCGGGTCGACCTCCGCCTCCGGCCCAGCCAAGCCCCGACATCGAGGCACCACCATCCACCCAAGGGGTAAAAACACCACTTGGCGAGTCAATGGGAGAAGGAGTGTCGATGGCTCCCCTCCGCCTGGTTTCGATCGCCCCCAGCCTCCCTGGGCGCTGGCTCCACCCCCCTGCTGGGTGTCTGGACTCCCTCATCCCGGACCCCCCGACCTCCAAGTGCGAGGGTCCGGACATCAAAGGGCGCCAGACCTATAACTGGGGTAGCTCCAGAGCAGGAAGACAGTTGTATCCTGGAGTCGAGAGACACCTAGACGAACTCATGCTTGGAGGCCTGCTGGGGCTGCCGCGGCTCCTCTTCGTGAACTATCTTTGAAGGCCTGCTGGCGCTGCCGCGGCTCAACTTCGTGAACCATCCTTGTAGGCCTGCTGGCGCTGCCGCAGCTCATCTTCGTGAACCATCTTTGAAGGCCTGCTGGCGCTGCCGCGGCTCATCCTCGTGAACTATCCTTGTAGGCCTGCTGGTGCTGCCGCGGCCCATCTTCGTGAACCATCCTTGTAGGCCTGCTGGCGCTGCCGCGGCTCATCTTCGTGAACCATCTTTGAAGGCCTGCTGGCGCTGCCGCGGCTCATCTTCGTGAACCATCTTTGAAGGCCTGCTGGCGCTGCCGCGGCTCATCCTCGTGAACTATCCTTGAAGGCCTGCTGGCGCTGCCGCTGCCCCTACCTGAGAACCCTCCAGCTCGAGGATTGAGAGCTGTACGCCAGATATCCCTGTACCAGACCGGTACCGAGACTGTCCCGCTACCCCTTTTCCCCCAGAGACTAGAATTGAAGGGATCACAGTATCCTGCGCCTGCTGTATCGTCAAGTATAACCTGCTTAAGAATACAGATAAAAGTGTGCAGGACCTATCTTTGTGTGGCGTCCATCTGTGGGGGGGTATTTGCTCATCCGTACGATATAAGGAGAGGGCCCTCGCCAGGAGGCCTCTCCCCCTTGCTCGGCCGACCCTTAGGATCCCCTTCTAACAGCATCCGATCACCTATAACCGGATCAGTTTCAGTTTTAAGTTTAATGCTTGATTATTTAAAATCGTTACAACCCCCCCCCGCAAAAATATAAATAAAATACATACAGCTAAGTTTGTTATTATGTGAGCGAAAAAGAAGAAATTATACCATACAGTATTAAAATCCAGTTACATAAGAGAAATAACGAGTATGTACCCCCAATTAAGGGTGTGAGGAGGTATTTCACGAGATTATATTTAGTCCGTGACTGTTTGCAATTAGGTGACTATTGACAAGATTCATATATTTGACTCCTCTACAAGCCAGGATGCATGATGAACCCTCCAGCCAGTTTATCACTGCTTGTCTACTAGATCGAATGTTCAATTTGATGAAAATCGCCTTTAGGTACTGTCTCCTTTGGCTTAGCATGGCTGGACAAGCACATAACAAATGGATCAGGGTTTCTTTTTTGAATCCACATAATCGACAAGCTTCTGATTTTAAATCTGGCATCCATGAGGGAGATAAGTCCTTGGAGTCGTGCACACCCATCCTGAACTTTAAAAAACACATCTTTAAATAAGTACTGAAATGGGCAGACAAGTAGGCTTGTGGCTTTGATGTCCTCTACAAGCCAGGATGCATGATGAACCCTCCAGCCAGTTTATCACTGCTTGTCTACTAGATCGAATGTTCAATTTGATGAAAATCGCCTTTAGGTACTGTCTCCTTTGGCTTAGCATGGCTGGACAAGCACATAACAAATGGATCAGGGTTTCTTTTTTGAATTCACATAATCGACAAGCTTCTGATTTAAAATCTGGCATCCATGAGGGAGATAAGTCCTTGGAGTCGTGCACACCCATCCTGAACTTTAAAAAACACATCTTTAAATAAGTACTGAAATGGGCAGACAAGTAGGCTTGTGGCTTTGATGTCCTATATGAGTTTATAACTGTCCATCCGTGCCGCCTCTTTGTAAGCGCCATTTTATCTTTCAATAAAGATTTCTTTTTGGTAGCGACGTTCACTGTTTTGTTAAAAGAAACTCTGTCCATCGTATTGTCCCATGCTGGTTTAAGTTCCAAAATGGCCAGGGAGGTACTCAGGAAGCTCCCCCAAGAGTTTGGCATTTCTTGCTCCTTCTGTGACCTAACTTCGTCCCAGCAGAGTCTATTCAATGTGCCCTCTTCGGATGATCGGAGGGTATGGCAGAATTTAATAAAGGTGCCCATTCCCCTGTATTTTTGATCCTGGAGCCCAAATTCCAGTCTTACCTGGGCTGGCGAGGCACATTTTGGCAAATTAAAAACCAATTTGTACATTTTTGACTGTAACTCGTTCTGTAAATTCGAATCTTTGCCACACCAGGAAACCAGGCCATAGGACAAACTGGGCTGGATTTGGGCAGCCATTACTTTTAACAGGTGAGAGTGATTTGGACAATCTAGTTTTCTCCGCATCAATCTATAAGCATAGATCAGAGACTGAGTCTTTGCTCTAAGAGCCAGTTTGTGTTCTTTGTGGCTTGCACCCTGCCCAATTGTTACCCCCAAATATTTGTATGAGCTTTTTTCTTCTACATGTGCCCCCTTTACCATCCATTTAAAGTTTAGTTTTCTAGTATCAAATAGGCGGACGACTTTTGTTTTATCTTTATTTATCTCCAGCTGTTCTGTGTCCAAGTAGGCTGCCAGGTTGTTTATTGATCTCTGTAACCCCACTGGGGTTTGGCTCAGCAGGACTATGTCATCTGCGTATTGGAGGATTGCGAGTGGCTCATTGGCCATTTTCGGGGGGTGGCAATCTGGGGTCTCAAAATGTGTGGTGATATCTGATAAATACAGGTTAAAAAGGCTGGGGGCCAAAACGCAGCCTTGTTTCAGCCCGCCTTGCGTGTAGATACTTGCGGTGGTGCTCAGCCCGTTTCCCAGTTTAACTCTTGTCCAAGTTTCAGAGTACAAGGTTAGTATAGCAGAGAGGAGTGCGTTTGGAAGGCCCCATCTTTTGAGTTTATTCCATAATTGACTCCAGCTCACTCTATCAAATGCAGATTTGATATCCACGAAACAGGCAAAGAGGCGGCCTTTCCTTCTTTGTGCCTGTTCCGTCAGGAGGGCTAAAGTTGCGAGGTTCGATTGAGGGCCCATGCCTTGCCTGAATCCTGTTTGGAATTTGGGAATTATGTTTTTTTCCTACATCCAGGCTTGTAAGTGGATCAATAGGCACTAGGCATATAATTTTGCCTCCACGTCAATTAAAGAGATTAGTCTGTAGTTCCCCGGCTTGCCATGATCTCCCTTTTTGTATATGGGGTGGATGATAGTCCCCCTCCAGGAAACTGGGATGTTAGAAAACTTGTAAATCTCATTGAAGACTGGCGTGAGGATTTCTGACCACATCTCTGGATTGTTCCTGAAGATTGCATTTGGTATTCCATTTGGCCCAGCCGCTCCCTCAGACTTTATTTTATTTATAAGTCTGCTTAGGTCCTTCACATTAGTCAGGGGGCTTAGTTCATTGAAAAACGAGTTCAGATGGAGTGATATGTCTTTTGGTGTAGCGTAACTGGATCCGTCTTGAACATCCATTTGGTCATGGTGTGGCCCCTGATGTAATTGTTCTGGACTCCTCGTGGGATTGTTAAACAGGGTGTTTACGCGATCTATCCAACTTTCTGCGCCGATTCCTGCCTCTTGCTGAAGTGTTGGACCAGCTGTTAATGAGTTAATGATCCCCCAGAAATCGCTGCTATTGGGTTTTTTGCTGGCTGTTAATAGTTGTTGCCAGATTGATTCTTTATACGCTGATTTTGCTTTTCCCAAGTTCTTTCTGTACGCACTCCTTAGTGTTTGCAATTTTGTTTTTTCTTGCTTTAGGCCCTTTTCTCCCTCACGGGATAGGCGTTGCACTTCTCTCGCGATCTCTCTTTTGCGCATTTTGAGATCACGGTTGAACCAGGGCTCCCTTCTAAGTGTTTTTATTAACCTATGTGGATTGGAAGCCGGAAAGGTTTGAAGCAAGTATTCGGCCAGTTGCTCCCAATGGTTTACGTGCGCTTGTTCTTGTGCTGGGCCTTGGGTCTCATTATAGGCTTTTACTTTCTCCTCCATGAATTGTGGGGCCACTCCTCGCCATTTTACTTTGCGCAAATTATACGTTTCTGGCTGCTGCATGATAGCGTTGCGCTTTTGAGCAATTTTTGTGCTGTTCTTCAGGTTTAAAGTCAGCGGCAGATGGTCGCTTTCTACTCGTGGAATTATTCTGAAACTAATTATCTCTGAGAACAGATTATTGCTAGTTATTATAAAGTCTATTGTAGAGGCGGCTTTTCCGCTCAAGTATGTTGCTGCAGGGGGAGAATCCCACTGGGGTTTGCCATTCATGATTATCAGGTCAAGTGCTGCTAATTTACATACAAAGTCGGACGCACCCTGTGGAGCTTTACTGTTTCTTCCCCATTTAGACGCTAAAAGATTGGTGTTAAAGTCCCCAGCGATCACCATTTGGGAATTTGTGTGGCTTTTCTGCAATGCATTTAATAATTTTGTTAGAGTTACGTATTTTCTATTCTGCTTCTTTCTCTCCGGATGGATGTAAACATTTACTAGGAGGAGTTGTGTACTTTGTTTCTTACCGATTACCTTGATCACTTGGATCCAGTTTACCGCTGTGTCTATTTCTTCTGTTTCCCAATTTAACTTTTGCGTTATAAAAATTGATAAGCCCCCTCTCGGATGACCATAGTTAGAATGTCTTTCTGCCAGGCAATGATGTTCAATGAAACCAGGTATTGAGGTTGCCCCCATGTTCCATGTTTCCTGGAGCAAAATTATTTGTTGTTGCGTTAAGAAGGTTGCTGTATCTTGATCTTGGCCCATGTCCCTGAAACCATGCACATTCCATGAACAAAGTGAGATGTTAAATAATTTGTTGTCTTCCCTTGCTATTTCTGGTATTTTTTGTCCTTGGTTAGGAGTGCTTATCATTCAGCGTTTTTGAGATCCAGGCCCAATCATTGATTTCCTGTGGGCCTCCCCCGATAGTGCCCAGACCTTCGCTTTTGCGGTGCATATTCTTTTGCAGCAGCAGTGTTGGTGGGTTGGAACGTGCTCCACGTAAGCATGTGGGCTGGAGTTTACCTGGGGTTTTACCCTCGTTTGGTTTGTTGAGGAAGGGATATGGCTATCTTGGACGTTGCAATACCTTAAGCCTGATGCCCCATGCCTCGAATCTTCCGCTCATTGCTGCAATGTTTTCCACCAGGACCTTGGACGACCAAGTTGTCGGCCACTCCTCTACCCCCCTTACCGGGGTTTCCTTGAATTCCACCGAAATTAGGTCACTCGAACGGATTCCTTTTAGCTCGGGGATTTCGTGGAAGAGTCTCAAAAGGTTCCCCCTGTTGAGCGTATCCTGGGTCCCTTTTGATGAATATTCCGGAATAAAAGAGAGCTTCAATTCACACTCATCAAATTCAACTTGCTTTTCGCATGACAGTGGTGCACATTCGTTCCTTCCCCCTATTCCTATGAGGTTTAGCGGCATTTCTTGCCTGCTCCCTTGTTCATACTCTGGCGGGAATTGGATTTGTGTCTCTTGATTGGCGCATAGTGGGCCTGGTTTTTTTTTGGGCCGACATCCTTATTTGTTGATTGGCTTGGTCCTGGACTGAAAGCTTGCAGTGGCGGTCCTTTCCCCTTATTGTTACAGCAATTGATTTCGGGGGAATTTGAGAGATGGTTGTCATTGGGACCTCCGACCTGTTATCTGAGTGCTGCTTTTGCTCTGCTAAGTTGGGCCCTTGATCTGTCTCTGCTTGATGGAGTGCATTTTGTTGACTACTTTGTACTTTGCCACCCCTTGGATAGCTACTTCCCAGTGATTGCTGCTTTTTTATGACTAATGGTTCAGCCTGTACATTGTCGTATAGTATTTGCATCTTTGGTTGTTGCCCAACCAAGGTTATTTTCCCAGTCACTTTATCTTCAAGGGTTGGACTTCTGGCTCCATGATGGTTTTCGGGAGCAGTCTGAGGATTTACCACGGGACTTAGTCCTTGGCTGTTTGTATAGGAGGTCTGCGAACAGTGAGCTTGGTTTCTTTCAGCACTTCCTGCCACGGGTGAGAATAGTGGCGTTCCTTTCATTTTCGTCGTTAATTTTGGTGCAAAGAGAGGAAATAATTTGACCGGGGCAAGGCTTGGTTGTTTGTTATATTTTAGCCTGGCCTTCCTTGCGCGCTTTCTTTCTCGTTTTGTAATTTTACCTCCCGCCCTTGTTGTCTGTAATGTCTCTGTTTTGTCTTCATATTGACTTTGATTTGTCTCTGGCTCTGATTTTAATTGTGCCTCATTGGTATGATTTAGTCCCTCGTTTTTGGCTTTCGGGAGATGCACGAATTGCTCTTGCGCAATTGATTTTTGAGAGATTCCTTGGATGTAAGTATTAAAGGACTGTTTCGCTGCCCCTAGAACATCTTTTAGGAGTTCTGGTAGTGTTGCCAGTTTCTCAATTATGGGCCTGCAACGGCATGATGCTGGTTAATTATTTAAATCTATTAGCTGGTCCTGAGTTCTTTTTTTTGTTAATAACGCTGTTATTACATCTAGTTTTTTATTTACTCCAGAAATGTGACTGGCCATAAGATTAATGAGGTCAATTTGAACATCCATTTTGTCTGATTGGAAATTTAGTACTTTTATGGATTGTTCCAGGGTATGGATCAAAGTTTGGGCCCATTGCATGTTTTGGTTGTCATCGTTATTTTTAGCCGGGGCTGGCGAACCAGAGCTTGACCCATTTCCGGAAGAGATGGTAATAGGGGATGAGAGGATCAATTGTTTGATTGTTATAGGACTGTGGCCATCCTCCTGCAGCTCTTTCGAGTTGACGTCTTGTTTTCTTCGAGGATTCAGGGGGGTTGACGAAACCAAGATGGCTCTTCTTTGTGGTGTTCCTTTCTTTGGGGTCGGAGTAAGTTGATCCTTTTCCTGTCCCATCCTTTCTAGTGACTCCAAAATTTCGATCAGGTTCGCCTCACTTGTATTGGTGAACGATTTACCAATCTGCATTTCCTTTGACGCTGCACTTACTGCTGCTTTTATTAGATCGATTTTTTCCTCCTTTGACCATCTTTGACCATCTCGGCACTGTTCCTTGTTTTCTGTGAGGGGTTTGCCGGTGTTAGAATTTATGGTGAGTGAAGGGTAGATTTGTCCCTGAATTGATCCTTCTATCATGGAATGAGAAATTCTACGCTCTCTACTTGACCCAGTGGAGGCCTCTAGTTCCAATGATTCCACGGAATCTCTGATATTTATTTCTGGTTTTGTAGTAGATTCTTTATGAGCTTCGGTTGACTTTTCGGGATTTGGTTTAGAGGTTGGACCTGGCGTTTCTGGGGCAACCTGGTGCACCTGAGCTCTTACTGATACCAATTTCCTATTGTCTATATAAGCCAATTGATTCTCTGGTAATATTTCTTTTGGAGGTGCGGTGGCCAAGATACCTTGAACCACCTCCAAAAGAAATTTGTGATTTGGCCGGCTGAATTGGGGTTGGCAGCAGAGCTAATTCCTTTGGTGGGGCGTACATTGCCGCCATTGGGGTCTTTTAAGAAAAATAATTTTTGGATCACTGTTTGCTGGACCGGTTTGGAATTTTGCTTTGTTGGTGGGGTGGGGACTGAGACCAACCTATCCCTGTGGCCAGATCCGTTTTCACCAATGCGAGTTTGTGAAAGGTCCTCTTCTTGAGATTTCCGATTAAGTTTTTTGTTTTTGTTTCCTTGTTTCCTTCGCGGTCTTTCTGTAGCCCCCTGGCGGATGGTTCCTGATCGCATCTGTGCGGGATCCTAACACAATGTTTTTTGGTGTTCACCAGGGGCTAACAGACGGACGTGTCCTTCCTTAACTTTCACTTGGAGGCTGCTTTTCTTAGCTCTTGTTGCCGGTTTCTTGCAAGGGGTACTAGTTGCTAGTACTAGGTATTATTGCTTAGGTGTTACTACTTTCCCCCCTGGGAGGGGCGTGTTTTCTCTCGCTCCTTCCTGCCACAGCACCCCCCCAGCTACGGGGTGAATTCCCAGTACCTTTACCTTTTGTTTGTAGAGAGTAGGAGTCTGGAGGGAGTGCAGACCCCGTTGCCCCTGGTTTTGAGCCCAGCACCGCTGTTGCTAATGTTTTTAGTGTTTCCGCCTCTGTGCCTTTACTATACTATAACCGGATCATTCTGAACGAAATGCCAGTTGTGTCTGACAATACTCCTTAGTTCTTTTTGTTGCTTGGAGTATGTCAGAATTAACCTGATAGGGTTAGAATCTATACTCTGAATTTGACTCTTGTTGCAGTTATATTCCAGGAGTTCACTTCTAGACTTGAGCTGTGATTTTCTCATGGCGGTTTCCACTATTCTTAAACTGTATCCTCTTTCCACAACCATATCGTCATCATTACTACAGATACGGCGGATGCGAAGCATCTCACCCTATGGTATAGATTTAATAAGGTGTTGTGGATGAGAGCTCGTGGCATGTAGTAAAGTGTTACCAGCCGTTGGCTTTCTAAAAAGGGTAGTACTAAGAACATTTTTAGTTAAAAAAACCTGCACATCTAAGAATGTCACCGATTCCTTGCTAATACTAGAAGTAAAATTTAGATTAAGATCATTTACATTTATCTCCTGTATAAAATTTAAAACACTTTCCTCTGAGCCACGCCAAACAATAAATAAGTCATCAATAAAACGAAGCCAAGAAACTATATTGGATGTACAGTATTGTTCAAATTGTCGCATGAGGACCAGTTCCTCCCACCAGCCCATGAATAGGCAGGCGTAGCTTGGGGAGAAACTGGCCCCCATGGCCACACCCTGAATCTGTTGGTAAAATTGGCCGTTAAACATAAAGTAGTTATTTTCTAAGCAGAATGACAGCATTTCTAAGAGCATCTTTGAATGATGAGCAAATTCCATGGGCCTAGTGCCAAGATAATATTCACATGTTCGTAAGCCATCCCTATGTTTTATACATGTATATAGGGAGCTTACATCCAATGTTACCAAGAGCAAATCAGAATCCCATTTAATACCTTCTATTTTTCTCAGAAAATCACTTGTGTCCTGAACATATGAATTTATTGATAATATATGTGTTTGTAGAAAATAGTCTGTGTATTTTGAAAGGTTTTCTAATGGTCCACCACAGGCAGCAATTATATGTCTTCCTGGTGGTCTGGTTAGGCTCTTGTGGACTTTTGGTATGAAATAGATGTAGGGGACTAGAGGATGATCTCTTTTGATGAACTTAAACTCATCCACACTCAGCAATCCTAGTCCCTTCCATGCCACCAGACTTCTGCATAGATTTTCCTGCATTGTCCTGTATTTAAGTGGATTACTCTTCCTGTAGCATTGGATGTCATCCAGTTGGCTATATGCTTCTTGTAAATAGTCTTTGATCGGCCATAAGACAATATTTCCGCCTTTATCAGAGTTGCGGATTACCAATTCTGCTTCTTGTAGTTTTTTTTACCAATTGATTCAGTTTTCTTTCTTGGTTTGTGTATTTCTTACTTTTATCATTGTTGGAGTGAGCTAGTTTCTTAATTTGGGTCACCGATGATTCACTGAAGGTGTCCAAACCATCATGTGTTGCCAGAGGAATGTACTTGGATTTTGGTTTAAATGAGGTAGTTGGTTTTGTCTGGCCACTCATTAGTACTCTTTCTTGAGTCCCTAGGCTATCTTCATTGCCTAGTTGGCACATATTGTGGAATAATCCAATTTCACTGACAGTCAATTCTGTGGCTCTCACTTCAGACTCAGGCCTCACTGTACCAATGGATGTCGATATGTGCAGGAACTGTCTTTTTAGTTTGAGTTTACGTATATATTGGTGAAAATCTGCCCTGGTTCTTGTGTAACAGAATTTAGATTCTGGGCAATAGCTCAGACCCAGGCTCAATAATTGGTTTTCCGCTGCCGTCAGGTCAAGGGTGCTCAAGTTGATAATAGATTTGGATTGTGTTTCTTGAGGCAAACTCCCATTGTAGTCCTGCGGCTCCTCAATGTTGCTTATAGGGGTTTCTTTCGGGTTCCCCCCCGACCCCGACCCCGTTTGCTTGGATCGCCTTTGTTTTCTGCGTTGCGCCTTCCCCTTCTGCCCTGGGCTTTTGTTGCACCGCTTTGCCCTGGAATCACGATCTCAAAGTGTCTTTTCTGTTTTGCTTTAAAATGTCCAACTCTTCCCCCAGGGTCAGTTTGATATTGGTCAGTCTCCTAGCATCCTTGTTGTCTGACCCACTCTCAGCAGCCGAGCTGTTTATAGATGACTCATCCGTTACTGCTCTGGCAGCTCCTGCATTATTGGTGCTACGTTTACTCGCTGTAGCCACTCTGAGATTGTCGTAGCGGCGCGCAAATGTAAATATTTGCCCGTTGGCATAATCGTCCCTGTCCCTTTTGAACTTATAGATTTTTCTAGTTTTTATTTTTTTCCTTCTCTTTGGCCAATCTGGCTAGCATGTCTTCTCTTAGTTTGGTTGTTTATATATATATATATATATATTACCTACTGGCGGTTGCCAGTAGGTAGTTATAGTTAGGACCTAGTTTCCATAGGAAATCCACAACATTCTATTTGGAATAACTTTGACACCGGTGGACGAATCTTCGTGAATTTCTCCCATAAAATGGCCTACTCCACTCCGCTCCTTCCCTGATAGCTTGGGGGTGATTCGTCAAGTAGGGGCTGAGATAAAAAGGGGGTCCCAGAACAATTTTTTCCCATTCAATTTTCCATAGGGGCCTTTAGCCAGGGCTACAACCAGTA
The DNA here is from genome assembly GCF_964263255.1 of Lissotriton vulgaris. Taxonomy (NCBI): domain Eukaryota; kingdom Metazoa; phylum Chordata; class Amphibia; order Caudata; family Salamandridae; genus Lissotriton; species Lissotriton vulgaris. The sequence goes on from NC_141699.1 coordinate 810,417,363, forward strand.
TGGCTGAACGGAATTACACCAAATTTGGCAGAGAGATAGAGTTCAGTTCGCAGATTGTGTTTTCTGTTAAATGGTGTAAATCTGTTCAGTAGTTCCTGAGAAAATCAAAAGTAAAATCATAGTGATATCTAGAGACAAAAAGTACTGTACGCGTACGGAAATCCGTACAATTACGAGCACGAGCTTCATGTTGATTGGATGTCAACTGTCTGTCAACACTCCAAACCAGGAAGTGTTGGCAGCTATCTTGAGCCTCGGTGCAACCGAGTCACAAGAAAATAGTAAAATAAAGTTGAGAAATAAGGAAAGGGGGCAGGGTAGAAACATCCTGACCCTCTAGGCCTACTCTGAGGGTCCCACATGGATCGCTAGGGCCCACTTTTTTTTTTAATCGCCTGGTACTCGTATGGTATGCGTTTTGGGAGAAAAAATTACTGCTTTATTGTTAATTAGCCCCCGGGGGGTCAAATATCGGGTGCATTTCTTTTAATAATGGAGGGCCCAGAGGGGTCCCCCTGCGCCGGGACTCGCCATCCCTCGGGGATTTAACTATATGTATGCGGGGGGCTCATGGCCCCCCGGAGCCCCGGGGATTCTCCAGTCCCTGGGGCCTCTTTTTATTTAAAAAACTGTGTGGGGGTTTCAAGCCCCCCCACATGCTCCGGGGACCGCCACTTCCCCAGGTCTGTAATATAGAAAATAGGGGGAGGGGCCACCCAGCCCCGGGGACTACCACCCCTCGGGGCTTTTGAATGTCGGGAGGGGGGCCACGCAGCCCCCTTCCTGGAGCCTTTGATGGCCCTGGGGACCACCACCTTTCAGGGGCGGCTTCTTCAGTGTCCCGGGGTGCCTACAGCGCCGTCTTCTGCAGTGCCCGGGGTGACGAAAAGCAATGCCGGCTCCCGAAGGACGCCGGGAGCCAGCTGGGACCGTGGGGGCTTTGAGGCTCATAAAAAACAGTTCTTTTCAGAACTAACTTTACAGGTCAAAAAAAGAGCTATATTTTTATGATAGTATGTCAAACTTTCAGGTTTTTTTTCTGCACCAGTTGTACTCTCTACGCATGCGCAGCCTTGTTTCCAAACCCATTCTTCTTTGTTTTTCTTCAAGTTCGCCAAGCAAACCTCTCCTCATCTCAGGTATTAAATTTTCCGCTTTCTTCTGCCGGGTCGTGTGCCTCATCCGCTGCTATACTTTTGTAATATATTAATAATCATATTCTATTTATATTTATTTGAAACGTATTGCCGAGGCGCCAAACGTTAATTACATACTCCGTCCTCCGCCACTTTAGAAGTTTTCCTCCGTTATTTTTATTATACCTGCTACTTTCAATTTACCCCCGCCTATCTTCTCTGTGATCCATGAGATCAGCCTTGGTCACACGCATACCTAAAAACTAATTTAAAGCACGTAAGGCACAGCCATTACAACGCGTGACCGTCACTACCATGCCATTACCGTGCTTATGCCTTTATCATGCGTGGTAAATGTAAAGTAGTTGTAAAAGCATGCATGCTAAAGGCATGCATGGTAAAGCCATATGCGTTCTAATGAATTTGTGGTGACGGTTACGCTTGGTTATGACCGCTTTGTAATGGCTGTTTCTCCCCAGGACACTGCAGCAACCGGGTCTGGTGTGGCGGACTCCAGGGCATCAGGCGGTGGGCCACGCAGCCTCCCTAACACAATAAAGAAATCTCCGGGTGGTGGTCGTTTTCGGGCTTTGTGGGGCGTCATTGAGGCCCACACAGTTAACTTTTTTTTTGGGGGGGTAGGTTTGCACGCGAAAATGTCGCAAGAGGTTTGTAAATGTGGTACACATTGTTTTGTTTTACTTTGATTTCCTTTCTATTTTGTAGCCCATCCAGAGAAAATATAACTTATTGTACAGCCAGTACTTTTCAACCCTACTGTCAAACATCTTACTATAGTACTTCAAATTATAAATATTATTTTTGTTGTTGACCGTCCCCCCACCAAAAAAAAGTATATATTTTTTTATTAACTTTTATTAAAACAACAATAACTGTAAACGTAACTTAAAGATAATATAATAAACAACTAGAAAAATAACTTTAATAAAACAGTATTATGAACAAATTGTGATGTGGACTCCAAAAGACGTTGGGTAGGTAATCTGCAAAACAAAAAAGAAAAAAAAGAGTTTAAAGATATGTAGATGTGACTAAATAAGGTGAAGCATTACAAGTGAAGGTAACACTATGATTTTACGTGTGCAGTGTGCCTAGTACATTTCACTTCTGTTATAGTCCCGCGTTCAAGTGGTGTTTATATGGAAGTGCCTACTGCGTTACTGACACAAAAGTGGCAAAATGGGATTGTAAATACAGCAACTTATTTCTAATGCATTGCAATGGAGGCATTGTATATCTAGGCCACTTTGCTTACCTTGTATAAACACTGCGGCCACCAGAGTTCACAACTTCAATTCAACTCTGCTTCTACACGTCAAAGTAGACAGCAGTGTGTATAACTTTAAAAGAGAAAGAGAAATGATGTCACAGAGAGTGAGAGAGAGAGAGAAAACAACATTAAAACTGTCTTGCAGAGCCTGGAGTTGAAATAATTTTCTTGAAAAGTCAGACTCAGATTTACAAGCTCCTTGCACCACTTTTCCCATGTTAAAAGTGACACAAAAATGGCACAATAAGCTTGTAGATTTGTTTCTCAGACTGTTGTAACCTATCTGTTGTCACTGCTCAGAGGTTACATTTCTACACAGTCAAGCTGCTGCATACTACCCACTCCTTCCTTTCACAAATAATTTGTTGTTGTTTCTGAAACAAAATTCTTTGCTCACCTAGTGCCATTGGCGTAATTGAAAGAGGGTGCTCTACGTGTCAAAGAAGCCTTCACTGTTACCAAGAGAGTTCACCACTTCAACTCAGATAAGGTTGTATACAACAGACTGGAAATAGCAGCGTCCAAAACTTTAAAAAAGAAAGAGAAACAATGTGAGACAGTAAGAAAGAGAAAGAGAGAAAAAAGGACATTAAAATGTGGAAGAGACACACACGACAGGGGGAGGTGCCTGAAGCCAGGGGCGCAACCACAGTCAAAAATATTGGGGGGGTTAGAAAATGATTTCCGGGGGGGGGCTTAACTTCAAGCAAAAAGAAGAGTGGAGCTGCAGGGGCTGTAAGCGGGGGGCATCAAAGCCTCATTAACAAGCAAAATGTCTTTAAAAGACCTGTGAAGTACTCGGGTGCGACTGTATTTGGGCCCAGGAAGCTATCTCATCCTAGCTGAAGCCCCGTTAGCCCAATGTGTGTTTTGCATGCCTGCTGCATACTACATATTCTCTCCTTTCACAGATAACTTGTTGTTCTTTCGTAAAAAAGCTTCTTTGCTCACCTTGTGCCATTGCCGTCGTCCTTGTTACATAATCCATCCTGAAGCTCTACATCTAAAAGATATTAAAAGAAAGATGTTATGATTGGTAATTGTTACTATATTAATTTGGAGTTAGATATCATTGCGCTTTTATACACGTTCCTTCTCACATTTCTACGAACTGTTTATATTGGTAATATTCTGGACATTTCAGCGATTATAAAAACGTTCCTGCTATTGGGGAAAAAAATGTATACATGTAAATTAATACACTATATAGGAGTGCGTTCGTCTAAAATACTAAGTCGCGTTTTTGTATGTAGTCTGCTACACCCTGACTCCCTCCGATGCGTACTCAAGCCTCACTGCTCACCTTTTCATGGATAAGACACCTTCTGCATGATGTAGTCCCGATCTCCAACAAAGAAGTCTCATATATGGTGCTGAGTCTTGATATCTCTATGGCTAACAACATATTCCTGCTCCCATCATCATCATCGCAGGTTCTTCACCCGCTCAGTGCTTCGGGCACCACTAACTCAGTGACCAAAGAGGCCTCGCATGTAGTAGTGGGCCCCTTGTTTTGTACTTTGGGAACAACTCTAAAATGACGTACAACACGTGCGCTCCGTATTTTTTATACATAGGGTCACGTGTGTAGTGACGAATGCGCTGGATGGGTGTGGTGTGGGTGTATACCAGCCATGAGGGAGTGTGTGTGTCGATCTGACAACTAGACATGCAACTATGAAATCACTACAATGGAAATTGGGGCCTTGTACTGTTGTTGTGTTTTCCTGGTAGTGCAAGTACAGTAGGCTGTACTAAGGTATTCAGTCTCAATTCATTTACCACCTCCCCCAGGGGCTTTTAAATGTTGGGAGAGGGGTCCGAAATTGTGCTGACTTTTCTCCTTTAGCGTGCAGTACTATATTATTTTATAAAATGTATAACTCTTCAAACCATCTTTGCTCTTACGACGTACGGCCGCGATTTCCGTAATTGCTTTTAAAAGTAATATATGCTTATTTAAAGTATTAAAAAACAATTTTCATGATTATCCCAGAAAATGTCTTCCCTTAATATGTACATTAAATACATAAATATATGCTTTTGAACAATTAGAATCTTTTGCGCCGTACACGTACGGGGCGGCGTATATGACGTCACGCGGAAAATTTGATTTTCTTTTTTCTTTTTTTAAATCGCGGGGTACGCGTTTTGTTTGAAAAATAAAAAAATGCAAAGCCCGCTTTATTGTTAATTAGTCTCCTGGGGGCCAAATCCTGGGGCAATTTTTTTTTCATCCTGCATGGGGATCGCTACCCCCCGGGTCTTTAACTATATGTATGCGGCGGGGCTCATGGCCCCCCGGAGTTCCGGGGACCGCCTCCCCTTCCCCGGGCCTCTTTTTATTAATAAAAACTATGAAAGGGGGTTGTAAATGTGGTATTTTGCTTTCCTTTCTGCCTTGTAGATGATCCAGGGTAAATATAACTTTTTTTGTACAATCAGTACCTTTCTGCCTGTTACCATAGTAACAGTTCATGGATCACTTGCATGAGTACAGAGGTTAGAAGTTCACCACAATATGTTGCTAATTGAAATAGTTACTGTGCTGGAGATTTATATATTTTTTTTCATAGGAACCGTTAGTCGTAGAAGAAGTCAGTGGAAGGTTGGCTGTGAAGTATTAAAAGTAGAAGGTTTGGCAGTCATTCCTTGCTCGTCTGTGGAACAACATGGACATTTTATTGGCTAAAGTGTTCCGAGCACAAGTTTGCTCCTTATTGGGTGGGGACGGTTCACTGTTGTCAGGGATATTGTGATGCATTTTCCAAAGGAGTATGGGGAAAGAAAGTAGTAGAGGGCAGGTTAGGAACACTATTAACTCCGTACAGTGCCCATAAGATGGTGGAGAGGGATTATGAGGGAAATAATTGTTTTTATGTGTTTCAAGGGCCATTTATATAATTGCCATGTGGTGTATAAATCACGGCGGAAAAATGACAGTGTCTTGCGCTGTTTATTTTTATCAAGTTTGTAGGTGACATACTTCTTAGGAGTACTATTTACTTATTATGTGGTGTTTACTTTCCTCATTTGGAGGTGTGGTTGCGCAGCAAAAAAGTCAGTCTAGGTTTGAAACAGTTTTTATTAAGCAAATACAAATAAACTTTCTTCAGAAACTGTTGCAGTATATATGAAAGGAGTGACAATTAAAAATGGAATTTCATAAAATATCAGTTAAGCGTGGCTATATACTTCTTTTTTGTGCTACAGTTCGTAAAAGTGTTGCCCCACATTCTTGATGATGTAAGAGGCATCAGTTACTTTCAGATAAAGTAGAATAGAAGGGCTACAACAAACACTTCTGCACTACATTATCTCAGATCAAGAGAACAAGTAAAAAACAGTTGAACACAAATGATTTCATATTACATAGAAATGCATTCATTATTATTTTTCAAATTTGTATTCTGTACAATTCAGGAACGTGCTGTCGTAGTGCTTAGAGGTTGCAGACTGTTCCTCTAATAAATCACATACTCATTAAAGAATATATAGGATGGTACTCTTATAATATAAAGTACAGGTCCTATATATTCTTTAGGTAGAAGGTGAATAGGAACCGCAAATAAGAATAGAAATTAGAAAATATTACTCAGAAATGTAGGGTTCATTAAATATTTAAATTAACAAAGTATGCATGATAGCTATATTTTTTTGGTCTGCTGTTTCGTAAAATATGTTTCTTGAAAAAAATATCTGATCATGTACTTTTTAATATTTGAAAGTTATATTATAGGTGGTGCTGAAAAATCTCCCATTCCTCTTCTGTAGCAATAGGACTATCTATTATAATATAACAATTTAAACCATTGTTACAGTAAAAAGAAAAGGAAAAGAAAGTTTTGTATTTAACAGGACATCTGTAATGAAATACTTTCGAGCGGTAATTATTTACTGAACTACTTTTCTCCGGGAGGTGAAAAAGTTTGATCTTCGTGGTGGCGGGTCATAAACTCCTCTGAGATCATGACGGTGAGAATATTAATATGTATATATTTTCACAGCACATGATCACAAGGGGAAAATAGACTGAAAACCGCAAGCCGGTAATGTTGCTTACTTATCGTTACTCTCTGTGACGGCGGATCATGAATTCCACTAAGATCACCAAGACTGTTAATGTTATAATATACATATTAACAGTATGTGATCTCTAGGGGAAAACACAATAGCAAGTGGAAGATGGTGAAGTTGATTGTAAATGTTTCAGGTTTGCGTCGACGGGTCACCAACACCTCTCAAGCGAAGTACAGTGTCAATATTATAATATAAAAAGTCACTATATATAAGGTGAAAGGAGCCAGAAAAGGAGCAATGTTTGTTATAATCTATGTTTCTAAAACCAAGCTGCTGACGTTACAGAGAAAAAGCGAAAAACATGCAATACATTTTTTTGTACATATAAATGTTTAAATATTGACAAATAGCCACAAATTATAAATAATTACTATGCCTATGCCATATTGAAAGAACTTACAACTCCGGAATATGTTTGTTGTCGCAAAAAGAGAATCCGATGCTAGAAAACGGAACCTGCAACATAGATTGGCGACTCAGAAATAACTCACGAAAACGAAACTAATTACACAGTAGGTGTGGTTTATAAAGTTTTTGGTTGTTTAGTAGTCTACGGAAGGAAGCTGTGGGTCCGCCTATTTAGATGGCACGTTTTGCAGTTTACACGTGCTCACGTTTTAACTGTTTTTCTTCTGCATGTGTTCAGAAATGTTACAAACTGTGAAGCTGTAAAGGTTTTGATTTCGATCGTAACACGTATACGGTATTATTATCTACATACGTTGGAGAGTTTAAAGAGTGTTACTCTGTAAAATGTGTTCTTTGCATTTTCATGGTTAAAAACATGTAAATAGAAGACATAAAAAAAATATTGTTATCATTAGAAGAAAAAAAAAGGATTAATATTTGTTATTATTATGCTTCTTAATTTAAAAAATGCTAGCATTTGTAAATCGTAAACTTACCCTCGAAAACGATGTGCTGGTGCTTGGGGCGTTGGGAAGATTAATAAATAATAAAACCCCCTTTCTATGCACCTGCAAACTTGGCTTTTAAACTTTCAATTGCCTAGTCTGTATCTTTACACTTGCGGCCAAAGGCACCAGTACTCTTCATTTCGCCCTGTGTGTCTGTTCGCTTCGCTGCCCGCCCGCTCCGCTTGTTACGGACGTCCTCAGCTTTCCTCCAGTGCCGCGCCCTCGCCGTCTGATGTCACGCGCATGAACGCGTGCTGAGCCGAGCCGCACCACGAGTAGAGCGGAATCAAGTGCTGCACCCGGGACTCACGCTGGGAAGGCGGGGAAGGCAGCAACGCGACGCGGCTACAGAAGCCGAGTTTCTAAGCAAAAAGCAAGTAGAGGAGACACGGCAAACAAGGGGGGGTGCAGGGTGTTCCCTGTTCCTTGTTCGCTGCCTAAACAGCAGTCCGTGGGGCGTGGCACAAAGGCTGACTCAAACAGACACACAGAGGTAAGTGGGGGAGTGGAGAGGAGGGAGGAGATCTGGACAGCTCTCCGAATTTGTGTGCATCTTGGATTGGGGCTTGAAAACTTATGGACATAATATGGTGGATGACTTGCTGTAAACCCCAGTAAAGATAATCTACAGTGCACATGCAGTGTAAGGGGAGAGACTAAGAGACCGGGAACTTGACCCCGGAGACGCATTAAGCAGAATCGGTCATTCTTCTATCTAATAACATATAGAAAGGAAAAATTAACCCCGGCAAGCTGTAACAGCATTGGAAAAATCCATGATGACTTAAAAAAAAGTGAAAAAGTCGGCAGAACATAATCTGAGGCCAAGATTAAATGTAGCAAACGCAGCAAGCCCGGGCACCTTGGAAGAGAGTACTGAGAGTTTAGAGTTGACACCGGCGAAAGTAAAAAGGAAGGGAGCAAAAAGGACTAAAGTGGTGGCCAAAAACCCGGGTAGCGCTGCTTCAAATTCAATAAAGGAGTTCATAGGGAAATATTTTAAAAAGGTGTTTACACCAGTAAATGACAAAGAAAAAGCAACAAGCAAGTTTCTCCTAATGGGGCTTTAGAGAGGGAGGAGAATGCAGGTGCCTCACTACCCTTGGAAGAACACGTGTCCAACTCCCTAAATATGGCTAATCAGTCACTACAGTTATTATTGGACCACGGGGGCTTAACCTCGCCACGGCTGTCGTCATCACCTCGTGATCCTTTCTCCTATGACTTGGAGAGAGGATCTCTGGCAGCCGGATCCCATTGGACAGCCCAATTCCTCTGGCAGGGATCGAGAGATTAACAGAAATCTCCGCGAGGAGCAGGACAAGCCAGAAATGTCAGAAGAGAAGTGAAAATAAAAGTCCTCCTGAAGCTCGAAATATTAGCTCAAGACATTTTGCCGAACTGGATAAAATACCTGAGCTAAATCTTGAATCAAATCGTAACGTTTCATCTATGTCTGCTGCCTCTATGCTGGATCTAATACTAATGTTACAAAGGACTTTGCAAGGACTTTTAGAAGTAACCCTGTCTAATAATACTATTTTAAAAAAACAGAAAATGTATCTAGCCAACATAGAGGGGGAGCTGCAGGGGATTAGAGCCCATATGTCAAATATGTTAAGACAAATCCCTGATCCAGAGCCCCAAACTCAGGTACAGGCCGAATCTGACAAATCTTATAATTGAAGCGAACATATGATAAATCCGGCAGGTAAAACCCCAAACCCCGACCCTGTGCCCTGGGGGAAGGGCCAGATTCAAACGGACAAACAATCCAAAGAGAGCCACCAGGTATATATTTCAAAGTGGCCTATGAGGATAATAAGAAGAGTAGAGCAGACTAGACGTGGCCAAATAAATAGAGTTAGAGGCGTGGGAAACAAAACAGAAAGGAAGGTGAGCCAAACCCTTGAGGAACAATCAGTGGTAGAAGAGGAGGATGTCATGAGGGGAAAAGAAATAAAGGGATCTAACCCCCAGATGAGTATATCAAAGAAGAAAAACCCAAAAATGGCAGGGAAAAACGGCGCTTCCACATAATATCTCGAAACCCCAGAAGAACCCTGATAATGATAAATCTGTAGCACAGCCCAAGGTGGCTGGGAGACAACTGGGAGGAAATTTGCAGGCCTGGGTTACCCGGGAGGTACGAGTGAATAGACCAAATAATCAAACAGAGAAGGCCAATTTAAAAAAAATTTCTGTACCAATCAAGGCAAGGAAAGAGGGGAACGTGAAAATGGGGTTATACCTTGAACAAATCCGTCTAAGGAAAGGAGGGAAGAAGTTAGGAAAGAGGTTGCCCATAAACAGGTCACAACTCTTGCAAGAATTTGCTAAATGTCAGAAATTAAAAGCGATAGGAACAAATGACCTAAGGGTAGTGGGCTTCAGACAAACTAGAGAAGTAAAGGAGGTCACTGGAATCACGCTGTACTCAAATCTGGTAAAAGATTCGATTGAGAAGGCAGCAAACAAGCTACAGAAGGAGGGAATTTGATTACTAAATGAGAACGAAGTTCTAGCAGAAGTAGAATGGAAGGGGTGGCAGGGGTGGCTGGGTAAAAATTTCCTAAAATGTCACGCAGGTCTAGGAAAGAGACAGGTCAGGTTGTGTGATCAGGAGGAAGAGGAGGGAACACCGTTAGGAAACATCAAAATAGTAGCAAATAATTCAGAGGTTGAACATTGGTGGGGAAATTGGAGTAAGGAGTCAGGCCAAGTGGGGCCCTCGTCGAGATCTGTCAAAGACTTGGGAGAGGAAGATTGGCTAGATGATATTGAATAGGAAAAAGGTATGCCACATAGCATAAGACTAGCCTCCTGGAATATAAATGGCCTAGGAGATGATGTGAAACATAAAAACATAAGGGAACTTGGAGAAAATACAGAGATCATAGGTATCCAGGAGACTTGGCTATGTGGCAAGACCCCAATTTTTGATGGTTTCTACCAGCTAAACCGACTAGCCAAGAAATATAGATTTTGTCATCCGGCTGGTGGAATAATGACCCTGGTATCAACAAAAATTATGAAGACAGTAACCAAAATAACTGTAAAATGTAAATGGCTGTTGGTTTGAAGAATACTGTTATCAGGATGCATAAAAATGGATACGATTTTTATTATAAATGTGTACATGCAATGGGACTCCACAGAGCAATATGCGGAGGAAATGGTTCTGTTTAAAAATGATATGGATTATCTTTGTGAAAAGTATTGCCGGGATATGATTATATTAATCGGCGATTTTAATCATAAACTTCACCCCAAGAGTGTGGACTGTTGGTTTCAAGAAATATTAGAGGCCCATGAGATTCTACAAGCTACCTTCCCAGAATGTATAACAAGTGCTAAGGATATGCAGTTGGGAAACTTTCTGGGAGCTAAAACCCCTTTTGTTTAAATGGACGATGCCACTTAGATTGTCCTGCGAAAAAAACATTCAAGCTGGGTACCCAAATCTGCCCTATTGATTATGTCTTCATGTCACCCTGGAATTTCCAAATAATCTCTGGGTTTAGGATCTTGAATAGAGAAGGAAGTGACCATAATTTGGTAGTCTTGGAGATCCCCGATGTACAAATAGAATTCCGTTCACAGGTGATGGAACAACAGGTGGACTATCCTAGGCGTTGTACAACTAGGCTAACGGAAAAATATGTCTCTAGATTAATACATTTACAACAGAATCTAGATCTGGAGACAGCAAGGGGTCAGACTCTAGATTTGTACGTATGAAAAATTGAGGAGGTGGTCCAAATTCTCAGTAAGGGACTAAAAAATGGAAATAGTGGTAAAAACAAAAATAAAGTGAGCAGTCTAAAAACAGAGAAATCGACTGGATGGTTCACAAGGAAATGTCTGGAGAAAAAAAGAGAAGTCAGGAGAATAGTACGCCGTAAACTCCTAAAGAGGGATCAGGGTAGTGTAAACGCCATAGTAGCCTTAAAAAGAGAATATAACATGCTAATTAGGAGGACAAAAAGGGAATTTAAAGAGAGATGATGGCTAAAATTACTTGAGGCAATCGAAACAAAGAACCTATGCCAGTTCTGGAAGCTAGTGCACTCAGCAGCAGACCGCCAGCCAGGGGCAATGAATTGTATAGTAGAAGAAGCAGCTTGGGCGGAGTATTTACAGAATTTGTATAGCCCCGGGACTAACCGGGAAGAGAATCTGCACACAGTCTGGAGCGGTCTGGTAGCGGATATAAAACCCATTTTTTCAGTCACTGAGGTAAAAAAAACGATAAAGGGCTTGAACTTAACAAGAGCGGCAGGCCCGGACAACCTCCCGGCTCAGATAATTAAAACTCTTCCAGACTGGTGGGCGGTATTCTTTGCAAATATGTTCCGAATTATCTCAGACACTGGGAGACTCCCTGATAACTGGAAAGGGGCTATAATAAGGCCCATACATAAGAAAGGGGATATGCAAAACCCGAAAAATGATAGATTAATCAATCTACTTGATATTGGGGAGAAGATATTTTCAAAAATAGTGCTAGGCAAACTAAAAAACTGGGTAGGTGAGAACTCAATCATCCCGGTGGAACAGGGGGGGTTTTAAAGAAGGGCACTCCACTGTGGACCACTGTTATGCCCTTTAGGCTCTTGCCCGGAAGTCGATAGAACAAAAGGGGAACATGTTCTGTTGTTTGTCGACTTCCGGGCAGCCTTTGACTCAGTGGACCGCAGGAAATTATGGGAGTGCCGATTAAATATAATATCCCAGTGGGCCTATTAGAAATCTTAAAAGAATTACATAGAGGGAACTGGGCCCAAGTAAAAAAACATACACATGGGGCATTGACAAGGAGAATAGAAATAGGGAATGGGCTGAGACAGGGCTGCGTCTTAGCCCCCCTCCTCTTTTCAATTTTTTTAGCAGACCTGCCTGCAGCATTGGATCACTGAACAGATATAGCTAGGGCTACAGAGAAAATTAAATGCTTTAAATGATTACTGTAAGGGTAAATTGCTGGTAGTAAACATGGAAAAAACAAAGATCCTTTTTTTTGGAAAAAGGCCCAAGAGCGTCAGTTGGGATTTAGATAAAACAAAATTAGAAACGGTAAAAGAATATAAATACCTAGGTCTATGGTTCGAATCCTCTTTAAAATCGGATAAACATTTGGAAAATCAAAAGGCAAAAGCATCTTCCTCCATTTGTGGCCTGAAAAAATTCAATAAAAATTACACGGAATGTCACACAAACCCCTGCTCAAGGCGTATGCAGCCATGATTCCCCCCCGCCCCCCAAGTACTGTACGGTGCAGAGGTTCTCCTCTTTAGTGGTAAAGGAGGATGGGATCTGGAGGAAGGTAAGGCTTTAAAAATGCTACTGTCCCTCCCAAAGTCAGCAACGATACAGGCAATTAGACTGGAAACAGGAATGATAGGATGAAATACCCAGGCCAAAATGACTGTGGCAAGATTCTGGAAACGCCAATCCCTAGAGGAAGCCCAAAAGGTCTCACATTGGTGCAACGATGAAATCCGTCACAGTAACCTAAGATGGCCGTTTGAGGCAAAAAGGAAAATAAAGGAGATAATTTGTAGTCTAAACGTGGGTGTAAGTCCGAACTCCTTAGATGTAGATTTCACGAAGAGTGCACTCAGAGCACAAGGAAGGGAGTATTCCAGAACGCAAGACTTAGGATACCTGAGAAATAAAAAATCAGTCCAAAATATGTTAGAAGCATGGGAAAATGAGGCAGGGTATCCGTATTTAGAAACCCTGCCGAACTACGGATTTAGGTGGGACATTCTGATAATCCGAATTGGCACCATCCCTTGGCTATTGGAGGGGAGAGTTAAGGCTGAAATGTTATATCCTGATGGTACATGCAAATGTGGACTGGGGTCCAAGTGTGAAATGTTGCACATATTACTTGATTGTTTGACGTGTGTAGAAGTGAGAAAACTGTTCTTACGACCCTTATTTATAAAATTTGGCATAAGACTACACGCCCAATCAATCAAATTACTGATAGGAATGGAACACTTGGATACAGCAATTGCACTTGGTAACTATCTGAAAGGGGTAAACCAATTGGCGAGGGAAATGCTTAAGAAGGCATAGGGAGGAATCTACCAATACTCCACCACGAGCAAAAGTTGAAGGGTAAAAACCGAGGTGAGGCAAGCCCAAAAGGTCCTAGATTGTACTGTAAATGAATAATGTTAAATGTAAACAACTTGCTTATTTTAATAGATAATAATTTCCAGTTTTATTATGTATAGTGGGTTTTTATAATTTTAAAGATTTTACTATCTAGAATACTCATGAAATAGATTTTGGTAGACGTAGATATGTGGAGCTGTACAGAAAGTATTTGTCTGATTTTATAAAATTTTGTATTGTCTTGATATTGATTTGTTTTGTACAATGTTTTGAATTTTATTTGATCTCGAGGTTTAAAGACTATGGTCTAAATAAACAGAGTTTCTCTCTCTCTCTCACTTCCTCCAAATATTCTGCTACTGCTATTTTAGTATTGTAGTGAGCCATACAGCAGTTTGTGTTTATCTATACACTGTTTTAAAAGTGAAGCTGCTATATATTCAGCCAGACACTCTCCTTGCAGAACTGTAAGCATTCAGTCAGTTCCCAAGTAGTCATGCACGAAAGTAGGCCTTAGGGCATTAACGGCTTCAAATCTGTGTAGACTATGCATGCACTCTTGTATGCACCTGCAAACTTGCCTTTTAAATCTTCAATTGCCTAGTCTGTATCCTTACAGTTCAAATAAACACTTTCACACTTCTGTTTCAGTATTGTAGTGAGCCATACAGCACTATGGGCCAGATGTAGGAAGGCGAATACTGGTCGGTAACGGCCGGTTTCGGCCGTTACCGACCGGTATTTGAAGATAGAGATGTAGGGGCATGTTAAAATACAGATTCGGTAATTTTACCGAATCTGTAAAATACTGAATCGGTAAAATTACCGATTCTGTATTTTGACATGTAGGTAGCACTGCAATCAGTGCTGCAGGGGTTTAAGAATTCGTTATTTACCACCAACTAGAAGTTGGTGTTAAATAATGAAAACCCTTAAAAAAGCATTTGTTTTGCTTTTTAAACAGTGCCATGTTGCAGACATACTTGCCCTAAGGGCATGTATGTCTGCAACATGTGCACCCATGCACAATTGAGGGGTGCAACAGGGTGTCAAAGTGACACCCTGCCACCCTTCAATGTTTCCCATTACCAATTCAGTATTTACCGATTCGGTAATTGCCATACATTCCTATGGGCCTTTCCAGAATCGATAAATACCAATTCGGTAATTACCGAATCATACCGATTCGGTAATGAAATCGGTAAAATTACCTAAATCCCGATTGCCAGTTCTTAAATACCGAATCGGTATGATTCGGTATTTAAGAATCGGTAATCTGGGATTGCCTACATCTGGCCCCATGTGTTTATCTATACACTGTTCTAAAAGTGTCAGTTCCCAAGTAGTCATGCACGAAAGTAGGCCTTAGGGCATTAACGGCTTCAAATCTGTGTAGACTATGCATGCACTCTTGTATGCACCTGCAAACTTGCCTTTTAAATCTTCAATTGCCTAGTCTGTATCCTTACAGTTCAAATAAACACTTTCACACTTCTGTTTCAGTATTGTAGTGAGCCATACAGCACTATGGGCCAGATGTAGGAAGGCGAATACTGGTCGGTAACGGCCGGTTTCGGCCGTTACCGACCGGTATTTGAAGATAGAGATGTAGGGGCATGTTAAAATACAGATTCGGTAATTTTACTTTAATTTTAGAGAGGTGTAATTATTATTATTATTGTATTTCTTATATAGCGCCAGAATCGACCCTCGAAGGGGTATCTCCGCGCTTGCCTTGGGAACCCGTCCTGGTTTTTCCCTGTGAGATAGCCCCTACAGGGCATCCCCAAGGTGAAAGCCAGGCATCCCGCCGCGGGGGGGCCGTTGTGGAGATTAAGCAAGCTTAATGCCCAGAAATGCAGAGTGTGAACCCATGATTAGGTCAGGCCCCAAAGCGAGAATTATCGAGTCCGTGGACATTTGAGCTCAACACCCTGCCGCGTCGGGAATCAAACCCTGGTCCCGGGTCTGACCTCTGCTTCAGGGTCTGCCTGCTCTAACCAGTGAGCCACACTTCTCCACACCAATGAGGCCACGCCCCTTTTTACACCTCTCTGCAACGCTGTCCCCTGGTGCATACTGGAGGTTCCTGGTGGGCTAGTTGGCCCCAGGGACCCCCAGTATGCAAGGGGACTTAATCCCCCAACTTAGTACACGCTACAGGGCACGTTTGCACAGTGGTGAAGGTAGGGGGCGGGGCTTGAGATGATGTGAGTGCAAACATGCCCTGTGGCGCGTATTAAGTTGGGGAATTAATTCCTCTTCAATCCAGAGGTCCCCTAGGCGGAAACTAGTCCAACAGGTATGTCCAGTAAGCGCCACGGAGCTGTGTTGCAGAGTGTTGTAAAAAGGGGGCGTGCCCTTTGAACACCTCTCTGCAACACAGCTGCCTGGCGCATACTGGAGGTACCTGGTGGGCTAGTTGGCTCACAGGGGACCTCAGGATTGAAGAGGAATTAATTTCCCAATCTAAAACGCGCCACAGGGCGTGTTTGCACACATGTTACCTCAGGCCCTGCCCCCTTCCCTCACTATTGAGCGAAATATTCCTGTAAAATCAGCCGAACTACGAATTCCGATTTCCTCACCTGTTATCACAAGAAACGTCAGTGCTGCATCTTTGAGCGCACTACTGATCCTGAAAAGTAATTCTAACCATACTTACAGTAACTTGAATTTCCTTCCATAGGCTAACATTGACTGGTTTCACTTGGAAATTTTTCTCTGTGTGGAGTTTTGGAACTTAAAAAAATTCCTCAAAAATCAGTGGAACTACGAATTCCAATTTACTCATCTGTCAGCTCACTACTATTCCTGAAAAGTAAATTTAACTGTACTTACCAGTAACTTGAATTTCCTTCCATAGGATACCATTTCCTGCTAAATAAAATATATATAAATTAAAAAAATATTAAATAAAAAAAATTACAATTTCAATATTTTTAAAAACATTTGTTTAATTTATATAAAAAATATGTAATGTAATTTAAAAAATAAAATATCTAACAATAAATACTTTAAAACAATGTAGTAAATTAGTATAAAAAATATAACAATTAATACATTTAAAAATTATCATTTACAAAACCTTTGAAATTCACTGAAAAAACCATAGGTTTCAGCTACGTTATAGTTAGGAATTAGCATTTAAAAAACCTTGCAAATTCACTGAAATAACCATAGGTTTCACACATGTTATAGTTAGCTGGACATTTCACACATACAAAACCATTGAAATTCCCCCTTGTATAGTTAGTTCAGCTAACTATAACTCGCGCCCGCAATGCACTGCTGATGACGTCACATATTACATCACTCATGACATGTTCAGTGATATCACTCATGACATCACTGATGACATCACTGATGACATCATTTAGTGAATGTGAGTCTTTTTGAAAAATAAATATTTTTTATATATGTATATCTAAAGGTCGATGGAAGAATGAATGGGTAAATAAGTGTCTAAATGGATGTTTTTTTCGTAAAATTGATTGTATAACTGACTTATTAAGTGTATCTTAGTGAATAGATGTATTAGCGAGTAATGTTTAAATATTTAAATATCTGTATCAGTGTCTCACTTTGTGTTTAAATGGCTGCATGGGTTGGTGAGTTGCTACATGAGTGTGTGTATATGGGTTATTAGTTGTATTTTTGAGTATCAGTATGAGTGTCTGTATGGTTGGGTGGGGGATATTACTTAGCGCACAGATGCATGAATGACTCACTGTTTGTATGTGTTTTGAAGACAGCATGTGTGCAGGACTGTATGAGTGGATGAGTGTGTGTATGGGTGTGTTCGTGAGCGAATTACTGTCTAATATCTGTATGAGTAAGTTTGTTTTAAACTAGTATATGTGAGTATTGATGTATATAAGTGAGTATATGTGAGAGTGAGAGATTGGAAGAGTTCCTGTATAAATAAGTAAGTGTTTCTATAACTGATTGTTTAAGAGAGTAAGTATATGTACGTTTCTGTCGAAGTAAGTGTAGTGATGTATGTATAGCTGTATATGCAAGTAAATGGATGTTTGATAGTTTATTTGTATGTGTGAGTATGTGTGTGAGTAACTCTATGGATGAGTATCGGTGTGTAACAGGATGTATAGGTGTATGAGTACATATGATGAGTGAGTACATGTATGAGTAACTATGTAGGACTGTTGGTGAATGAGTGGATGTGTATGTAGATTTTGAAATTACCTAATAGGTTGTTGTAACTGGTATTGGTATCTCCATTTTTTTGAAATTTTAGTTTCTATTTTTGAATGTGTGTATCAAAGGTTATATTAGGGTGAAAGAAGGTCTGCCACTCTTTCACAAGGATGATGTCATCAGTGATGTCATTTGAGATGTCATCAGTGATGTCATCAGTGATGTCACTGACCATGTCATGAGTGATGTAATATGTGACTACATCAGCAGAGCATTGTGGGCGCGCGAGTTATAGTTAGCTGAACTAACTATAACGGGGGAATTTCAATGGATTTGTATGAGTGAAATGTCCAGCTAACTATAACATGTGTGAAACCTATGGTTATTTCAGTGAATTTGCAAGGTTTTTTAAATGGTAATTCCTAACTATAACATAGCTGAAACCTATGTTTTTTTCAGTGAATTTCAAAGGTATTTTAAATGCTAATTCCTAACTATAATGTGGTTGAAACCTATGGTTTTTCCAGTGCATATATATATATATACATATATACATATATATATTAAGGTAAGTAAGCTTTATTTCGATATATATAAAAGCATATCATAAAAGCATCACAACATAGTATAACAATAAACGATACAAAACTTACAATTCATTATACAGTACAAGGAAGCCGTTCATTGAGTAAAAAACATATTAAGAACTGGTAAAACATCATTGGGTCATCAGTTTTTTAGAGGTCCTTATTCGCCAGGCCCATCCTAGGAATTTTGCCATACAGATTGAGAAGTAGGGTCTTGTATCTGATAGCAGTATTTTCAGGGCTTCAACATGTGAACGTGTTCCTAGGGACCTGAACAGGGGCTTCAGCCACCTTCGTCTAGGAGCTAAATAAGCTCGGCACTCAAATACGAAGTGGGCCACGGATTCAGTTCTTAGCTCACAAAAAGGACAGTCGGGAACAGTTTGGAATGGTGGTTTCCAAGTAGAAGTGAACTGATACAAAGGTAGGACCCCAACCCTGAATTTGAAATATAGAGCCCTATCGTAAGGGTTCTGTATTAAGTCTAAATAAGCTTCTCTGGAGGGATTACATTTTACCATCAAGAAATTGGCAACAGTTTTTGGATGGTTAGTTTTGCCCAATCTCTCGCTGTCAACCCAGTCCCAATATACCCTCTTTAGTTCCTGTTTGGGGGGTGCAGTTTTATTTACCCAGCTGGAACCTAGACCGAGCAAAGTAAGTGACTTCTTGACCTCTCTAAGCCAGGTGATCTTATGCCATCCTGGGAGGGACAAAATGTCTTCTAGGGCATCGGCGTAGCTTTGTAGCTCGGGGACGTTCCAAATTCTGGACCACAATAACAAGGGGCGTAGTTTGGCCTGGTCACAGATAGGGCGGGTACCTGTGTCAAGCAAGATTGGAATGGTGGGAGTGCTTTGGGGTAACCTCATCAAGTCTTTAAGAAATTTGTTTTCAAGGAGGGCCAGGGTGTCCACTCTCTGGGTACCCCAAAGTTCTGCACCGTACAGTGCTGCGCTCACCACCCTAGCTCTGTAGATGTCAAGCAGTGCCCCAATCGGTTTTGTGGTGGAGGCACGTTGTTCTTTGAGTAGAGCGCCAACAACCCTTTTGTGGGATAGAAACACTTTCTGGTGGTGGGCCTTCCAATTCATGCTGTCACAAAGGCGTATCCCTAGATAGTCGAATTCTTTGACCCGCTCAAGTGGAACGCAGTCAAGGGTGGGGGGTTTTACAGATCTCTTTGGGGGGTTCAGAACGAGGAATTTGGTCTTACCAATATTTATTGCTAACCCCTTGGAATCACAGAAGGCCTTGAAACTGGTAAGTAGGGTCTGTATGCCAGCGGGTGTCTTCGAGATCAGGAGGGTGTCATCGGCAAACAGGAGTGTCGGGATTTTCTTTCCAGCCAGGGATGGTGCGTCTGCAGGATGTTGTAAAAGGTGCTCCACCACTCCGTTTACGTACAGCGAGAACAGAGTGGGGGCAAGCACGCAACCCTGGCGGACACCCCTGTCTACTGGGATACGCGGTGTTTTTTCTCCCTGATCACCCCATCTGATTTGGGCAAAGTTGTTTGCATGAAATTTTACCAGTAAGGCCAAAAGGTAGGGGGGTATGCCTAGACCGTCAAGGACCTTCCACAGTGCTGCTCGCGGGACCAGGTCGAAGGCAGTTTTCAAGTCTATAAAGACTAGATATAAACTGCCTCCTCCCAGGACCACTACCTTCCAGTATAGCATTAGAAGGCGGAAGGTCTGCTCGACGGTGCCTGTCCCTGCTCTAAACCCCGCTTGGAGATCGGATAAGATATGATTATCGTCCACCCACTCCAGAATCCTCCCCAATACTACTTTCCCCGCCACCTTTTGTGTTGTGTCTATCAAACTAATCGGACGATAGTTTCCTGGGTCCTCCCTGCTACCTTTTTTAAAGACAGGGACGACTTCAGCGCCCCTCCAGGAATCAGGTAGTGGTCCCCCTAGTGTGGCCTCATTGAGTAGTTCTGCCATTAGTCTGCTCCAGAATGGGGGGTTATTTTTTATCAGATCTCCCGGAATCCCATCCGGGCCTGCCGCTTTATTTGGAACAATGCAGCTAATTGCCTTCTCCACTTCTACGGAGGAAAATGCGTCTTCGACTGGCGCAGGGGCAATGTTGGTGCTGGACCAGTTATTGGGGTCTGGTTGGATGGTCCCTGTTTGTGCTGAGTACAGGTTTGAAAAATGAGTGAACCAGACAGCGCCCGGGATGTTACAAGTCAATTGGTTATTTACGGGCTTATCTCTAGATCTTAGCAAGTCCCAGAACCCCTTGACATCTTTCTTTGTGCTTGCCTCCGTTAGGTCACGCCAGAAGTTAAAGTCATATGACCGTTTGGCCTCAGACACAGATTTCCTGTATAATTGCCTTGCGGACCTGATAGCAATTTGGTCTTTCCCCTTTACAGCGGCCACAAGTTCTCTCTTGGCATTCCGGCAGGACGCTGTAAACCACTTCCCATTTGTTCTCGGAGCGCCTTTAGCAGCGCTTCTAGCGTATGGTTTAGGAACGGTGAATAACCCGCTTAGTGCTGATATTGTCTCTAAAAATAAAGTTAGAAACTTCGTACTTCCCTCCTTTATGGAGCCGAACTTGGATTCAGCCTGTAGCAGAATGTTTGTGGCTTGGGACATACGTGTCTCGTCAGCTGCAATTTTTGCCCATTTGAGACGTCTCCCACAGTTTGAGGGGAGAATCTCACGTGATGTCTGCCATATCTGGTTCAATGTATCTCGAGAGACCAGGTGCCAGGGGTCGGAAATGGTTAGAGCAAGAGGGTTGTGGTCACTATCACAATTTGCTATAACCTCCATGTCCTGGTGGTGTGACCAGAGGGTATAGTTGAGCATAACATAGTCAATTCTAGAGGAGTGGTCCGTCCTGTTGTATGTATGTGCACCCATGGGGTCTGATCTAGAACGCCCATTCGTTGCTCGCAAATTGTGTTCCATACAAAGAGCGTTTATATCGATCGCCCGTTGTGACCATTTTGGGATCGGATCGAGATTCAGGATCGGAATTCCCCTTCTGTTATCCTCATCGTTGGTGTCCAAGATATCTTCCCTGGCTAGGGGCTCGAAACAACAGTTAAAATCACCTGCCAGCAGGACTAGAGAATCGGCATTACAGACAGTCAAATTGTTATTCAGACATTGCAAGGTCGTAGATCCACCGTTCCTACTGTCCCTTAGGTAGATATTGAACAGTTCTAATTTCCTTCCCCCTCTGTGTCGGATTGTAAGCCATTGAAGGTCAGGAGATTCAGTAGCTCTTTGGAAAACGCTGAGGTCTAGAGCTATATTAATCCAGATGAGGAGACCGCCTGACGGGCGACCTTTGGAACCTTGTTGGTGAACTGCCGGAACATAGTAGGTCGAGAATCCCACTCTGTATTTGGGTTCCTGGCACCATGTTTCCTGAAGCAAACAGATGTCATAAGGTGCCAGGAAAGTGTTCCAGTCTGGGTTATCCAGGTTGCGATCTAGGCCAGCCACATTCCAGTTTAGGATCTTGAATGAGGGATCACCAGATGGAGGTATTTTGGGAACTTGAGAATGTGAGCGCAATTTCCCCTCTTCCGGAATGGTTGGTATTATGGGGGACTTGACTCGATTTGGTTCAATGAGGGCAGCACTGCTTGACTGCTTAATCTCCATCAGATTGAGTTGGGCCAGAGTAGGTGGACTTATGTGTTGAGTGTCTGGCCGTTGTTCCATCCCTGTATGGTCTGAAATAGCCATATTGTGTTTTTCCAGGGTGCGCGGCAGGTGAATCCGGAATGCGTCATCCTTAATCTGGGGACTGCAGATTTGGTTTCTCAGTGGTTCGGGATCCAGGGTGGGTGGAGCTTTTACAACTATAGATGAAGAAGTAGGGGGCACAGAAAGTCAGTCAACCTCCTCCAGACCTCCAAATCTATTATAAGTTGAGAGGCCGTTCCAATGTAAAAGGGTTTCAGTTGGCCTCGTAGGATGGATATTTACTGGAGGTGGCGGCACCAAGGACCAACTTGCCGCTTGAGTGTGTGTCTGCCGTGGAGGGTAAAAGTAAGATAGCGGCCTCGGAATAACAAGGGAATCTTCGCTGGTGGGCCAAGAGCAGATGTGGCGGGCCGTGTGTGGGTCCTCAAAAGTTACAACTACACAGTCCCCTTGCTTGGATTTCTTTGTTGGGCCCACCCAGGGTATTCTACGGACCATCATTACCCTACTTCTCCTCCCATTAGAAGCAGGTCTATTAACATTGAGCCAGTGCATTGTTTTATTTTTCAGGGACCAGTGGTTTTCGTACTGGTCGATGCCTAGGACAGGGACACCAGTCAGCACAACTACGTACTCGTTGGCCTCTGGAGGAAGGTCTATGTAGCCCCCTCTAAAATTTTCTTTTGGGCGGGAACCCCGGATTTCAGAAGAATGAGGTTTAGATGGAGGTGCCGGGGTAGGGATAGGGATAGATTTTTGGGGCTTAGAGGACCCGACTGTAGCCTGCGGTTGTGAAGCCTGGGGTTTAGCGGTCGTGAAATTTTTGCCCATAGCCACAGTCCTTGGCTTGGGGACAGGCCTTGCGACAACAGGTGCTGAAGGAGGGTGCTGCTCGGCTTGTGCAGCAGGAGCTGGTGGATAAGGATCAGGTAGAGACACGCCCTGATTTTCAAGGCTTCTCAGGCCAAGAGTGGCCAGAGCAATAATGCTCTTTTCCATCTCGAGTAGATTGTTTTCAATCCTGGACAATCTTAAATCGAGTGGAGAGAGAAGTTTTTTTAGTGATTCCCAAACTTGGCCTATAAATTCTTTGTCACATTGTCCCTGATCCTGGGCCTGCAACCCCTCGCCCTCTAAATTAACGGTAGCTAGGTCGTCTCCCATTATATGGCGTTCTGGCTGTGCTGTTAATACTAATAAGCCCTCGGGTGGGACCGTGCATGTCTGGGGATTTGCCAAAGTAAGGTGTTGAGAACCTGCTACTTTGGCCTTTTTGCGGGAGTAGGCTGATCTAGAATGGCGTTTCCTTTTGGGATGCGCACTAGTAGCACTAAAAATAGTTGGGATTACTTGGGCAGGCGGTTTAGGGGTAGGGGGCTGGACTTGTGGAGGTGCAGGGGAACTTAGCTCTACTACGGTACGTGTTTGTTCTGAGGGGGAGGTAAGAGGAAAGAGAGTGGTCGGGGGGTGGTGAAAGTCAGCCTGTGTAGTGATGCTAACTGGACAACCGGGGCGAACAGGGGTGACAGCAGAGGCTATGTGGCCTAGGGATGATTTCTTTGTGTGGGCCATTACCTCAGACAGCCTTCGTGCTGCTGCCAATTCTAGGGATACCCTAGTTTGAAGTTTGGATATTTCTTCATCAATCGCTATATTAGTGCGGGTGATGAAGTCGTCCATCGGGCCGCTAACTTGTGGACCGCCCTTGACTGCCTTACTACGTGTAATCCTAGTACTCATATTGCGTGCTTAGGTGTTGTTATTGTGGCCCTTACACTTAGTAATAGATATGTTGCCTCAATTCAATAACCTGACTTACCCCACCGGTAGATCGACATATATATACACACACACACACACACAATTAATTATAGATGGTTAACATTTTTTCATTTGGTATTTCACATGGTAATTTTGCCTGCGCCTAAATTCCCATTTCCCATTTGAAAAAATATATAGAATTATAGAAGAGTAACAGCAAATTATTGGGATATTACCCCCAGGTCCCTCCTGTCCTCATCACATTCATTGCAAAGTGGAGATAACCATCTCCCAACAGAACAAAAAGACAAGTGGAATGCTGGGACCCTATCCCCGCCCCTCCCACTGGGAGTACATAAGCAGTACTTACCCAGCATTCCCCCTGTTCTTTTATTCTGTATGTCAACAGAATTGGGACAAGGTGCTGGTATGGCTCCTGCTGGGCGGTAGTGGCATTTCTTCTTTCTCTCCCCTGTCCGGCTGCCTGGCTGTGTGGGCAGGGAGTCTGCTGGATTGCTATCCTGGCCTGCTGGGCTTGCTGGGAGGCTTGTTTGTTCCTGGTTGGCTCTGGCATGCCGATCAGCCCTTTACGGCTGGTGTGCCATCCTCCCGGTTGCTTATGGGTTGCTGGATGCGTCTTCCTGCGGCCTGGCTGGGTGAAAGACGCACCGCGATTGCCGTTTCTTTGCCTTTGCACCCCTGGCGTAGGACTTGATGGATGCCTTGGGCTGGCTGTGGAGGGAGGGGGCTTGCTCCTTTCTAGCCGAGTGGTATCCTTCCCCCCTAGGTGGGTACTGCATAGCAGTATCGATTTTTCCCCTTTTTTCGGTGGCCAGTGCTCTGCTTCTGCCCTACGCCTTGGGCTGGCTGTTACAGAGAAGGGCGGGTGCTTGTTCACGTCTGTCGCCACCCCCTAGGGTGAGTACTGTGTTGTGGTTTTGCTTTGTGGGGGGGCTGCTTGTCCACTGTGTATGGTATTGCTACATAGTACTAAGTTGAACCGGGTGCTGTGGCACCGTGGCAGCGTCTTGTGTCTTTGGTGCAGCATGCCCTTCCTTGCAGGGGTTCTTGTCTCCCTAAGGCACCTCTCTGGCCACATGTTCTCTTCTTCAGCTGGCTCCGTTCTCTCCTGTTGTGCCAGTTGGTCGGTAGTGCTGTTGCCTACGGCGGCAACTGGGTGTTCAGACTATGGCACTTTTGCTTCTTGCAGGTTCCCCTTGTGCACCTACAGTGCTTGCCCTGCTTCGGGGTGCTGTCCGTGGCATGGTTGGGGCTTTTTTTTTGCTGCTTGGCCTCTTCCGCTTTTCCTCCTCTGCAGGCTCTCGGTAAGCGCTGTGGTGTGGGACCAGACTCCATTCCTGGGCCATCCTCCCTTGCCAGTGTGCTCTCTAGGAGTCCAGGCCAGGCCTCACTGGTCCCCAAAACTAGCCAGCTCTGGTGAGTCAATGGACTATTGCATCCACTGTGGAGTCCTGTGTTTGACCTCTTGGTTAGAGGTTCAATTTCCAGTGGGTCCACTTTGCCTTTTGTCAATTTGAGGTTGTTTACCTGATTTTCATTGAGTTGGGTGACATTGTTTATCTGATATTCAGTGCCAAGATACCCATCTGGGTGAACCTTTGCTTTCACCCAGGCTCCTTGGATTGAGCTGGCCTGGAGTATAGTCTGCAGGCTTGGTTTCCTGGTGGGGGTGCGGCCTGTCCTTGCCTTGTGCAGGTGGTTTTCTTTGGCCGGGGTAGGCTGTGGCTTTATTCCTTTGCCCCAGCATTCCTCCTTAGTTGGCCCTTCTAGTGGCCTGCAGCCTTTCCACGCTGTTTGCCCCTGGGTGTGTGGCTGACTCTGGCGTTGTTCTTGCCTGTGTGGGGGCCCTGGTATTGTGTGGCTCTTGCTGGCATGGTCCTTTGGCTGTTGGGGTTCTCGACCCTTCCCGTACCATGTTTTTGATCCCCTGTATTGTGCTCCTGGGGGTGTTCTTCTTTCTTTTCCCCTTGTGTGGTTGGAAGTCTGGGGGCTGTGCTCCGGTCGCTCCTGGTCTGTCGGCTTGAAGCTAGTTCAGCTGGACCTCTGACTGTGCCTCCTTGGTATTCCCTGCTCTTCTCCTGTCTGTGGTTCGGCTGGTTTGAGCCTGGTTGCGGTCTGGTGGAGTGTCTACCTGGGTCTCCTGGTGCTTTATGCTCTGTGTTGCCCAGGCGCTGGCTTGATGCACTCCTGGGCTGCCTGCTAGGGCTGTGTTGGGGCTTGCCTGGCTGTGGAGTTTGTGCCAGCTCTGGGGTGTGTATCTCCTGGCATCCATCCCCCTTTTTTTATGGTGTCTGTCTCCTGGCTTGCGTGTTGTCCGCCTGTTGGGTGGCTGGTCCCTCGCCAGTTGGGTTCCGGTCCTTGCGGCAGTGGGGTGCACCTGCCATTGTGGCCTCATGGCTCTGGTTGGGCCTGTCTTTGCCTGTTTGCCCACTCCTGCCTTCCCTTCATGCCTGCTCCCACTGTTTGTGTCAGTGGGCAGTGTGCCCCCTTACCCTGTTGGGGGGCAGTTCCATGGTGTTTTTCTTGCCTTTGCAGCTGCCTGTCTGCCTGGCTGCCAGATCCCCGGGGTCTGTGGCTGTGTTTTGGGGGGGGTTTGTGCCTGTAGACGGTTGTCCTTCTGCCTGTGTCGCCTGTTGTGTTGTCCCCATGGCCACTTGCTCTCCGCCTTCCGGTTGTCTTTGGTTGGCCTGCTTGCGGCTCTTTCTTTACTGTGGCCTCTTCGGGTCTCTGTTTCCTGTGGAGGGTTGGGGGCCGTGTGTCCTCCGTGGGCGCTGGGCTCCCGTCTGCTTCAGGACTTTGGCTCTGGCTTCTGTTTGGCTTTGGGCTTGGCATTGTGTGTTCTTTGCCCTGGTTGGTCCGGGCATTTGGGCTGTTGCCTTGTTTAGGTTTCGGTCCTCCATGGTCTGACATTTTGGTGCCGGGGGTCTCGGCTGCCCTCCCGGGCCTTTGCTTTGCCCGTGCTCTGCTGGGGCCTTCCCCTCTTTGCCCTTTCCCAGGTGTGGGTTTGGCCTCTGGTTCCTTCTGTTTGGGCGGTTTGCATGGCTTTGGCTCTGGCTTCCCAGCTGCTTTGGTCCTCTGTTGCCTTCGTTCTGCCCTGGGGTTTCTCCCCTGCTCCTGCTCTCCCTTGTTGCGTGCTGGGCTGTGGGGTTTGATGTGCATGTGCAGTCTACTTGGCTTCCGCCCTGGCTTCTGTTGCCTCTATGGCTGGGCTGGTTTTGGGGGTTCTTTTCCCCTCGGGGTTAGGGTTGACGGGCTGTGGTTGGCCTTGTCTCCCTCCTTCCAGGCCTCTTTGGGCTTCCTGATGTTGGCCCCCGGTCTTTGCTGGCCTGTCTGTTGTTGGTCATCGGTCTGTCTGGTCTTTTTGGGGGGTCTCTGGCTGGCCTGTTCTTTCGGATGTTTCTGGTCTTGAGTCATCTGCTGCTGGTGTTAGGGCTCGCTTGGGGTTGCCTTGCTCTGGTCTTGGTTTCTCCGGGTCGCTTGGTCGGCTGCCTGTTCCATGGGGGGCCCATTGCGCCTCTTCTCAAGTGGTCGGTGTGCCTTCTCCGGGGCTGCGGATTCCTGCTCCAGTCACCCCTGAATTTCAGTTAGGGTGTTCTGCTGGGGCTGTGTTGTTTGGGGCAGGGCCTCCCTCTTGTTCCCCTTTCTTGTTTAGTTTCTCCTGGTCTCGTGGTCTTGGGGGTTGGCCTGGATGGCTCTTGCTGCTCTGGCTTGTACTGGCAGACCCTGGTTCTGTTTGGGTCCTTGTTCCGTGGGCTGTGTTTGGGCCTACTGGGATTCTGGTCTGTCCCTTGCCGGCTCCCTTCTGACTCCTGGGGCCTTGTGGGGTGGTTTTCATAACAGCTCTCCATGAGAGGCATACATAGTAAAACACGTAGGGTCATATTTACAAGTCTCTTGCGCTGTCGGTGCTTTGTTTGATGCACCAGCGGCTCAGTGTAGGGCTCCATATTTACAAGGCCATGCAAAGTCACCCTGCGTGGATTTTTGTGTCCTTGTAAGTACGGCCCCTGTTCATGCAGCACTTTGCGTAAAAGGGATGTTTCATGGGTGTTGCTGTGGGTGTTCCCAAGCAACACTCATAGATTCTGCCGCCATCCCAGATTTACAATGTTTTATAAGCCTGGGAATACATCAGAATCCTACACCTCCCCAGGGGAGGTTTAAGGAGCCGCAACATGGAGAAATACCTGTATATCACCTTGTTGTTTCCATTTTCTATGCTTACTACATTCTGCAGCACACATAGAAAGAGTAAAACGTCTCTTGTGAATTTTTTTGTGCAAGAAGGTGTCCCTTCCTGCACAAAACAATCATCCCCACAACGCAGGCACTCTTGCACCAGGGTGCAAAGGTGCCTGCTCTGGCGCATGCATCCAATTGTGCACCAGCTCAGGGGAGAGCTAGACGCATAACTTTGCTTTGAAAGAAACACAGCGCAGCACAGCCAATTGGTTTGCAGGACCGTACTGTGTCACTTTCTTGTAAATAAGGCTTCTAATATTTATGTTTTGTATTTCCACCACACAAATAATTATTGAAAAGAGTTTATGTGTGTGGTCTGAATTCAAGTTATGATTATGAAACATAGTAAAAATTGATTACTTCAAAGTAGGCTCAGCATATGCTATATATGGCACAACACAATGCTTATACTATAAGGGATATGACACAGCAGCTTGAAGTACAATAGTAAAGAAAACAAGTGACTCACCAGTCGGTTCATATAAAAGTGATGAAAATGTCATTCCTGTCATACGCCAAGTCGACTTACCTGTGTAAAAGAGCCAGATTTAATCAACTGCCATATGTTCCACTGGAAATATTACAAAGTAAAGTTTCACTGATGCTGGACATCTTAAAATATCATCAGGTATTTATATATGCTTCCGCCGATGCTTTAATTCAATTTCCTTCTCCTGCTGCTATGAATATCTGACCCAATTAGACATACAAAATCAATTTACTGAATATTCAAAACAAAACAGACCCACTGTTGCTATATTTTAAACCCCTTTCAGGCCAGGTGACAGGCCTCTCAGAAAGTCTGTCAGCACAGCACTGCTTGTGAGCTTTGACTGAAGTCAGAAGGCATAGCTGCAGGAGAGAAAAGGAAAGAACTGAAGGTGCCTGGGCAGGATAAGGACAGCAGGAAATATATTTATTTTTCACATTTGAGTCAGGGAGGAGAGGCAACTCTATGTGTGGCTCCATCATTACTTCTCTGCCCCTGCTTGGCAGTTGAAAGCAGGGGCCATACATAATCTAAGATTATAGGTGGTAAAAAAGTGAATTACGGGGCTATTTCTTGCCTTGGGGTTCTTAGTGACATCATAGACAACTCGAGTGTCATTCTTGCTGTCTATCTATCTGATGT
This sequence comes from Lissotriton vulgaris, assembly GCF_964263255.1. NCBI lineage: Eukaryota > Metazoa > Chordata > Amphibia > Caudata > Salamandridae > Lissotriton > Lissotriton vulgaris. The sequence goes on from NC_141699.1 coordinate 810,446,500, forward strand.
TACTCAGAACCCTCAGTGAAAAACATCTCAATAATTCACTGTTACACATCTATAATTCTATATTTTGGTTTCATGTGTACATTTTGGCTGCAAAAGGCAGTCAAAACCTCCATGTGAAATACCAAATGAAAAAATTGGGGAATCAGTACGGAAACACAGATTTCCACATGTTATAGCCCCAGCTGCCGCTGCTGCAGGTAAGAGTGGTGGGGAGGGGGGGTGGGGGGGCTGGGGGGATTTTGAGGGACGACCACAAGGGAAAATTAATCATTTATTTAATTTTCCCTTGTGGTCGTCTCTCGAAATCCCCCCCCCCCCCAGCTGTCCCCATCGCCCGACCACTCTTACACTCTTACCTGCAGCAGCTGCGACTGTTTACCCCAAAGACTTCTAATCCTTGAAATATCTCCCTTTAACGGAGTGAGCAGGATCCCCAGAGACAGTAATTCCAGGGCATCAAAATAACATGGATTTTTTTTATAACAGGCTCTCATATCAAGACCAATACGAAGCAACCAAAAACCTGAAAGATTTTTTTTGGTTTGAAAAGAATATTTCTAAAATGAATGAAAATAGTACTTGTATTGAGAGCTTAAAGATGATTGTGGGATCAAACAGTGAATGAGACAAAGAGAGGTTTGGAATAACCCATTAATTGAACATAGAGTCTGAGATGGTGCCAACATCAACTATGGTGAAAACGAGGTATGCCTTGGAGGCAGTAACAGTTTGCCCATTACAAACATAGTGGGCAGGTAGTAGGATAGACAAGGATCCATCTAGCTGACTGAACTTCAATGGACTGAGAGTTTACATAATTCCCTACTGTAATAAGTGCAAGCCTGAAAAGAGAAAATGCTTCAATGGCCTGATTCAAAATGTGAATGTTACTATCAATAAGCTACGGTGGGAGGGAGATGCCAAAAAAATAACCAATGGCTGAAAGGGCCTGACCCATAAAGACACTCTGCATAGTTTTTCATGGATAAATGAGTCACAACAAATAATTAAAGATGCTCTAGTCAGACCTAAAATTGGGAAATGGGTTATTTTGGGATATCTGAAAAGAAGAAGGGTGTTTTGATGAGCTAACAACTGAATCTTTCCAACTATATTTTTATTTCTCCCTTAACCCTCAGGTCCCTGTATGCATTAGTTTTATGTTTCTGATAATGGATTGCATAGCAAGATATTGCTCTATGTTGGATGACAAAAAAGTTAATCTGGACTTCTGGTCAAGAATCTGGCCTCATTATTGTCAATCTCAGCTCAGAAGCATAAGACTCGGGGAGTAACTGCCAATTGTAGGTTGCAAGAACTACACAGCCAATCTCTCCTTTTCAGCAATCAATTACAAGCAAGTTGTAGGGCAGATCTGCACCCATGAAAAATCTCGCCAAGTTAGGTTTGAAAAGGAAATTCCAGGCTGCAATCCTCATGGACCTTCTCATTCTCTTGTACCTGACTGTGATTCAGCAGAATGCTATCCCGGAGCAGTACATTATGGAAAGGAAAAGTATGTCAATCTGGATATGTGCAGGATTATCTGCTAGAATTGTGTTGATGTACTGTTTATTCATGGACTCTCTACTCACTGTAAGTGAGGGAGACATTGTCACTATTTTAGCAGGGATGCCTGAACGAGTTCTTATATCTTCATATACAATGCATTTTGGGGAGAAACGAAAATAAAGTTACAATTATATAGTTCTGGTGGTAAAAAGTTGCTAGATTTATACTACAATATTGCCTGCGTGCTAGGCAGGGGGGGGGGGGTCTGTGTGATGCAGCGGGAGAGGGGCTCTTCTTCACCACATGAGTGTTTAAGGTATTATCACAGTCTCTTACCTTACAAAATACAACAGGTGTTGCAGAGACAGTTAATATATAAGTGCACAACTAGAAGGTCAAAAAAGGGAAGATGGACCCTTGATGATTGGGGCCGTTGGTCCACTGCCAAGTTGTCAACCTTTAGTGAAACAAAAAATATAGAGGCGGCTTGAGGATGATTTTCCAATTCTGATATCTACTCTTGTTCCCCATCCACCATCCAACACAACCCTAGTGTTCCCTAAGTACCCTTGAGTCAACTTAAGTATCCATACACCAAGAGAGGTTGTTGTAGCACAGGAGATGTGGTCATCATAGGGATTTGTCTGGGAGATGAGTGCACAATGTAATGGGTCCTTGCCAGTGTAGGTTGTCATCAATGACTTGGATTTCTAATGTAAAAATCAAAGTGTTACACAATATTATGATACATACATGCAATCTCTCTATTTAAGCGACCACTGGTTTTGTTTGCACAGTAGTACTTTTATCTAGAGTCTTTTATACCTGACAGGATGCTGAAATATGGTTGTATGAAGAGATCATTAATGTTTCTTTACATTGATCCCTTGATAAACATAGGTCAGTGAGTTGCAAGACACTTGTGCTTATAGTTCTTTGTCCTTTCTCTTTGCAAATGAAAAACCTGCAAGTTTAATATGTGCCCATAAAAGTTTGAATATTGGTTCAAATGCCAAGTCAAATATTTTTGCATAAACAAAAACCAAGTTTTGTATCTTATCTTCTTTCTTTTTTGGTTACAGGTAACTGTGATGCTGTCAGGGAACAGGTGGCACCATGATGAGGGCCGGAAAGAGATCAAGTTGTAAGGTAAGTGATATTATGGTACTGTGTGGTTTTGCTGCACAACGATCCTTTCAGTCATGATGAGTTTTTGTGAGGCGGGCAAGGAAAAGGAACATCTTCTGTGATGCAAGTGGGAAAACGTCATCAATGCGGTAGTCTCTGGAGACAAGGCGTGCTTCTAGATTTGGATGTAATATTTATGTAAAACTGTTGGACCATGCCCAAGATGGCCACCAATGCAAAAAGAACAATTGATGGACAGAATGCAGACCACTGTCATACATCCACCCCAGTACAGAGATCTGGGCCTAAATCCATCGTTTTTTTGCTCACCATGCCATTCTAGTTTGGACCCAGCCACATGCAAATCAGTCTTGACCCGCGCCCAATGGGATCAGTCCAACTAGAACTGCCAGGTCAGGTACTCCCTGGACTGGAAACAAGCATCCTCGGACCAGATTCGGGTTTCCAGCCCTCATCAGCCAGGATAGATTGACTTCAGTGGCATGGAGAGCACGGGACCCACGTCTGAGCATACCTGTCCCACTCGGGATGACAAATGCAGAAAGAACAATTGATGGATAGAATGCAGAACAATGTCATACATTCACCCCAGTACAGAGATCTGGGCCTAAATCCATCTTTTATTTGCTCACCTTGCCAATTCAGTTTGGACCCAGCCAGATGCAAATCAGTCTTGACCCTGCACCCAATGGGAACAGTCCAGACCAAACTGCTAGTCCAGGTCCTTCCTGGACTAGAAAGAAGCATCCGAGGACCGGTTTCGGGCTTTCAGCCCTCATCAGCCAAGATAGCTTGACTCCAATGGCATGGAGAGCACAGGAACCACGTCTGGACATACCCAGCCCACTTGGCAAGATGGCCACCAAGGCTTGCAGACATGTCAGTAAGCGCCCATTTGTACTAAACATGTGGTTGTGTACTGCAGGCTTTCTTTGGCACATAACATTACTAGTCTTGGCGCAATGTATTAAAGGTAATCCCTAGGCGAGTTGTAAACTGAATACACAATAATAAACTCCAGGAGCATCGTGAAGGGCAATACAATATTGCTGAGCACATAATGAATGCAATCATCTAACTCATAGTGCAAATTATAAATAAACAAATGCACAGGAACTAAGGGTTGAGCAAAGCCATTGCGCCTATTTTTACATAAACAAATTCATGCAAGAACATGTATCACAGTGTGTATTAAGAGTGGTGATAACGGGGTGGCTTACGCGCTGAAGGAATATGTCAGACCCTGCCTGAGCTCCGCCACACAGTGGGACTCTGCGTTATTTTGGCAACCTCCAATGTTGATTTTGGGACCGTGAGGCCACAGCGATGACTTTCTTCCAATGCAGGGCATCTGATGGTCGAAGTTTGGAAGTGTTTCTGCCATCCCTGACGTGTTTTCTAAGGTGGTGCTCCTTCTGCTTATCGGAGACTCGGCGGCCACCATTTCAGGACGCCGTGATCGAGTTTTCTCCGCACCTACTATCAAGATACGTGGTATGTGTCTTCAAGCCTCAATAAGGATTTGATGCTCCATCCTCCTCAGTTTACAATTCTAATGTGGCGGCATTGTATTTTTCCCTCATATTAGTCACAGTGGTTTTCTTTTTGCACTGACGCGGCCGGCCGCCATTTTAGGTCGCTGCGCTCGCGTTGCGCATATTCCGCATTTCTTATCACCGCTGACTCGTCATACCCTATGAATTTTAAGAGCCACATGTTTCTCCTCACTTTTATATGCGCTGGAGGACATTGAAATCTGATTATTTTTCATGCTTGCTCTTACTAGGGTGTTTTGCCACAGCTGTATTGCTGCCTGCAATGGACATTTCCAAATGAAAGAGTCATGTTTCTCTTTTTTTCTTGCAAATAACAACACTTAAATTGATGTGCCTACTGTACCGCCTTTATCTATATCACAATTTGGCTCAATATACAGCAGTGCTCTTATTATCCAGACGGTAATGATCTGTTTCTTTTCTGGGAACCTGCGCATGTACATCAAATTTGTTCTCAACGCCTTGTTGCTTCTGCTCACCTCCTTTTTTGGCTCTTTCTTCATGCTCATGTCAATTAGTGTGGAATCTTGGAACAGTTATACTATGGACTAATGGCAACATTTAATTCCTGAGGATACTTTTCTTCTTTGGCTTTACTGTCTTCTGTCAAATTTTGGAGGATCCTATCCATTTGAGTCCTATTTTGAACACAACGATTTCTATTAGTAACCAAGTCTAGCTTTGTTCTATGAATTCTCTCTTTTACTACGCTAAGTGATCTCTTGTATATCTCAATATGGCCAATGATATTCATAATGCAAGATCGTGTATATCTGGGACAAAATCGAAGAGGCATAAAAATGACCCACCTTCTCCTATTCATTCCTCTCAAAATCCTGTCTTAGACTCTATTTTGGATGAAGTTCATGGTCTTCAACCTTTTATGTCTGCGACCAATGAAAAACTGAAACAAATTGATAAAAGATGGGTTATTATGAAAGGCAAAGTTCTGGATCTGGAACAACGTGTTAGTGACCTACAAGACGTCTCTTCAAAAATCCCTCTACTAGAACAGGAAATACGTAACCTAAAGCTTCATACTGAGGACCTTAAAAATCAAACTCGTAGAAACAACCTACGCCTTTATGGTGTTCCGGAAAATATGAAAGGTTCAGATATGGTATCATTCTTTAAGAAATCCCTTCCAGAACTTTTAGAGCTTCAACCACTGACAAATCTCCTCAATATACAAAGAGCTCACCGCTTGGGTCGTCTAAACCCCAATGCTACTAAACCACGGGGCATCATAATGCTCTTTCTTGAATTTACAGAGTTGATGCATGTTCTGAAGGCTGTTAAGCTTAAACGACGTCTCATCTGGTCTGGCCATAACATTTTCATCTCTCAGGATATTTTAAAGGCAATTAACGCACGTCGCAAAGAATTCCTAGCTTTCCGTCCTCAACTGAGACATCTTAACATTCAATATGGAATCCTCCATCCCTGTCTATGTAAGATTACCCACAATGGTCACTCACGCTCCTTTGATGACCCGGGGAAACATGGACTATATCTGCAGAATGTTTCATCCACTGGAATGGACGCTACTACTTGACTTTCTTTTTTCTAGGAACATTCTTTTAAACCCAATTTCTATGTCTGCTTCATGATCTCATACCATTTTGTTTTTCCCTCACTTTATGAGGTTCTTTTTCTCCTCCTTTATACCTATCACTGAGGTCCGTGTCCTTTTGGCGTCACTATGCTCCTACTGCTCCGACTTCTCTTCTCTTTACAGAACTGGCTGCTATGCCATGATCTGTTCACTTGCTTTTTCTCCTTACTTTCTTTCGCTTTTCCCTCTCTCCCTCTTTTCTATATCTTATCTATTACTTTAGCATTTGCTTTTTATTGTCTTCCTCACATTTTTCATATCTGTTATGTATTGTTAATTGTATTTGCATTATTCCAGGTGTGTGTTGGCAAAGTGTGCTTTTGTATACTATTTTTCACATATAAATTTTCTATGTGGTGTGTTTTTTTTGTAGATATACTCCTGATGTATATTACATCCGTTCGTGTATTACCCTCCTTTCCCTCCATTATGTGTAAGTTTGTTACATGGAACGTCTGTGATCTTGGGAATCCAGTCAAAAGGCAAGAGGTACTGTCCCATTTATCTAAACTTGGTTCACAGATATCTTTTCTCCAAGAAACACATTGTACTGAGGCGGAATCTATTAAGTTAAGAAGGCAATGGGTGGGTCAGGTCGTTTATTCTTCTGCTTCTAGTAATAAGGGGAGTCTATTCTGTTTCATAAATCGTTATCAGTACAAGTTTTATCTACACAAAGTGATGATGATGGACGTTGGGTAATGGCAAAGATTGTGATGCAAAATAAAACTTTGGTCTTACTAAATATTTATGGCCCTGTAAAACCGGACCCTAAATTTTGGCACAACATTAAAATGTTACTTTCTTCTGTAGATTGCCTAAATATTATTGTTTCTGGTGATTTTAACCAATGGTTGGATCTCTTTTCTGATAGATTATCCACATGCAAGTTTAACCCTGATTGATCTCATAAAGCATTCCAGTCGGCCATTGCCTCTTTATATGATGTTTGGAAAACTTGTAACCCTTATTTGCTTGAATATACTTTATTTTCCAATGTACACCTCACTAGATCCAGAATTTATTATATTTTGTTTAGTAAATCTCTGCTTCCTTCTATTCAATCATCTGACATTGGTTCCATTTTTATATCCGATCACGCACCCGTTCATGCTGTATTAGATCTATCACTTACCTCATCTCAATTTAGTAAATGGAAACTTAATAACTTTTTATTACCTGACCCTATTTTTATTAAAGAATCTACCTCCTTTAATAATGATTTTTTTTTAGTTTAAATAATCCAGCTGACACATCTGTTCCTAACAATTGGGATGCTTTTAAGGTCTCGTTTCGTGCCTTTACCATTTCATATGTTTTGAAAAAGAGAAAACCACAAGGAAAAAGTATGAAGATCAATTACAACACCTTAAACACTTAGAACATACATATTTCACCTCTAGATCACCCTCTGCTCTTCATGATTTGATTAAGGAAAAATCTGACCTTGATAAATTAGCTTCAATCGAAGCATGTAATGTTTTGCTTAAAATAAAATCTGAATATCATGGAGGTCAAAATAAAGCGGGCAGGATGCGAGGTAACTATTTGAAAATTAAATCTGAACGTAAAACTGTTGGCCCTATCCTTAATGAATCTACTAACAAATGAGTGCCATCTGATGAAGATATTGCGAGGTTTTTCATAAATACTATCAATCTCTGTATTCTGATGACACTTCTCCCACTACTCACAATTTGGATTCTTTATTTTCTGGTCTCCCATCCCCCCCTCTCTACCTGATGAGTGTAATGCATAAGAGAGAGACATCTCACCTCAGGAGATAACTAACGATATTAAATCCTTTAAAAACTCTAAAGCTTCGGGACCTGATGGTCAGTCTGTTGAATTTTACAATACATTTATCTCCATTTTTGTTCCCAAGCTTTTGACACTTTTTAATTATTTTTTTACAGATGCCAAAGCCTCCGGCTCCTTCCTGGATGCCTTAATCATTATAATTCCTAAACCGGATAAGTATCACTCCCAATGTAAAACTTACCGTCCCATATCTTTAATAAATTATGATTGTAAAATTTTTGCCAAAATTCTTGCGTCTCGACTTGAAACAGTAATCCCCTTATTGATTAAAACTGACCAAGTTGGCTTTGTGAAAGGCAGATTAGCATCTGACAATGCTGGAATGTTTGCTTACATTGTTTCATATGGCAAAAAATACAAGTCACCTCTTGCAGCCCTGTCTTTAGATGCCGAAAAGGCCTTTGACTGTATTAACTAGCGATTTATGTTTACTACTCTCCAATGGTTTGGTATTGGACCCTCTTTTATTTCTTTTATTAAACTATTATATTCTGGTCCTCGAGCTAATATTTTTGTTAATAATCACTTTTCAATTTTTTTTTCCTTTCCAGAGGTACAAGACAGGGATGTCTGCTTTCCCCTTTATTATTTATCCTATGCCTGTGTAGGAGAGTAGGGTCTGCTATCCTATGGTCACCCCAATTTTTGCTTTTTGCTTCACTGGTTTTCGACTTAATGAGGCTGTGGGCCTGCTAATCAGACCCCCGGCCTGCTGTTCTCTCTCTAAATTCACATACATGTACTATAGGTACATAACCCAATTGGAACTGGACTCCTTGTCAGCCCCTGTACCATGCACTATAGGTGCTCAGGGAATAGGTGCCACCAAGGCCTACCAGGGGCTGCAGCATAGCTTTTGCCACCCCTGGCTTGTTCTTAAATTGACACAACTGGCTGATCACTCAGCTGGGGCAAGTTGGTGTAATCACCTCTTGCTTAGATATAGTATACCTATATCTAAACCTATATCTGGACACATATAAACCTGTGAGTCACTCCTATGGAAGGCCTTATCAATCCTGGAGGCAGAGTGCGTGGTTTAACGTGAGATGGTGCTCTGGCATGAGCTGAGCCTGTCTGCAGCTGTCGGGAACAACTCCCTAAGCTGTTCCGGGATAATGCCATACCATATACTATTAAGTGCATTATAATCCTCGCAGTTATATGTTAAATTTGGTTTAGCTTTATCAAAACATGTTGTGTAAGGTGTCATACGATTTGGAATACTATCCCCTCGACAGTCCTGTCGACGGGGATAACATTCCATCCCTCTAGAGGGAGAAGATATGTTACTTTACTGAAACGCGGTTGATTTTTAAAAGAGCCTCAGATCCACAAAGTGGATGCTCTGCCACAGACACAAGTCTGACCTCCTGCTGCTGACCGAAACTCAGCCGAGGAGGCCTGGACAAAGGCTTTCCTGTCACAGGGAGGTGTCACACCACCCCAGACAGGAGATAGTGGATTGTAGCAGGGAGGTTTCAAAGAAACCAGACACTGCCTGGGGAGCACAAGGCTTTCCCTTGCATAATCCGGCCAAACCGGTTCTGGGGCACACCAGCCCCAGTCCCAGCGCAGCCTGGACAAAGAGAAAGGGGTGTATCCACCCCCTTCCTGGGTCCCACCCATAGGAGGGGACCTAGCAGGTAATCCAGCCCCCTAGATTGGTATAAGAATGGGAGCAGTGCCAACGCACTCAGATTATCCTGATGAAACATTTGAAACAAAACTCTGGACCCTTCGACATCCTACTCAACGTAGAAGACTGAAGAATCTCCCTTGTGGTCAAGGAGTGACCACCCTGTGCAAACAGGCACCATCCAGCACCTCGACGTCTGCTTTGTTGTAGTTCCCGCCGGAACTCGAGCGACAGAGATCAACAAGATCAAGTTTGCCTGCCTTCTACTAGCCCGATCCACAGTCCCTGCAGAGCTGAGACCCGTGGACGCGACCCGAAGCATGGGGCCTGCCATCTTGAAAAGACCACGAGACGCTAACCGTGCTGCCCACAAGTGAACCTCGAAGCTGTACACTGGAGTTTGAGGTTTGAGAAGCCCCAGCCCTGAGCCACTTTTGCACCGAAGCTCACCCCTCTACACTCACCGAGTGCTGCGTGGGGCTCTTCTGCTTCTTTTGGCGCAATGCGTTGGCCCGGTCACTTGCCCGATGGCTTGTGGCCCCTATGCCAACAAAACCTGAAAACCGACTTGTGATTCTGGTTGCTCCAGACCCACTCCTCTGAAAAGGAGCACCCGCTCTGACCCTCCTGGTCCGAGTGAGAAGCAATCTTCAGTTCTGCGTGGATTGCTCTTGCCAAGTGTTGTTTACTCCAATCTTGAAACTGATAGCGCCGACGGTGAGAGCCTGCTTGGGACAGCTTGTGATCCGCTCCTGGACGTCGCAGATGCCTCAGAGCCCATGTGGCAGCGGAGAGAAGCTCCTCGACAACCACCTGATTGCGCCCGACATTGCCTGGTTCCGTCCTGGTTCAACCCTGGTCAGTGTTGAGTGACCCAAACTCTGTCCCCTCTGCTTTCAGGTACTTTACTACTCTGATCCACCCTTGGATCACACCGGACACTTCTCCTTCTCATCGCCTGCAGCATCTTCAGCTTCAAGCACCAACAACCTGCGTGAGGAAACCCGACGCCACTTAGACCCTATGCACCCGCTTCCTGTGGGTGAGGTAACTCAGCAAAGCCGGTGTTCCCACACTGGTACATACCTCTAGGGTCTGTGTCTAAAGTTTTATCCTTCTAGGTTAAGCGGAAGTCTCCTTAAACAGTAACTCTATAACTTTTACGCACCATTGACTTTACGTTGGTGCATGCATGTGCTTTAAGCGCTGCACCCGAGTCCCGCAGGCTTTTCCCAACTTCAGCATTGCTAGTCTTGACTGCTCCCAGCGATTCCCCAGGCCCTAGGCCTGACCACTGTTCGATTGGTATCTCTTATACCACTTTCTTAATATATGGTTTGAGTGGCCACCTGCCCTCATCCATAATTGTGCAACTTTCATATGTTATACTGTGCTTTTGTTTAAACGCTTGTGCCCCTTTGCTCATAAAGAGTACTGGGGATTATTCTAGTAATAAATACATATATTTTTATGATATATACTTGTGTGGTGTCCTTTCATTTGATATGACAGGATTGTGATTGGTAAAACAGCTCGCTTAACACAACCTCTTGAGTTTAGCCTTTCAGGCTGCTTAGTCCATGCTACCCCTAGGATAGCTTGTCTATAAGGTTGACTTACAACCAGACACCATAAGGGATTGTTTGGACTGATACAAGGTGGTTCCAGAATTGGAAACATCATATATCAGGCCAACTTCTCACAGCCTGGAACCATTCCTGGAGCGTTTTCGTGTTAATTCACTGATTACTGGCTTCAAATATAATTCTATAGAAACTAAAATATCTGCCTATGCAGATGATATATTGATTTTTATGTCTAACCCTGTTGAATCACTCCCTCATTTTCTGAGTGAAGTTCGCTTGTATTCTAGTATTTCTGGATATAAGCTAAAACTCTCTAAAACTGAAGTTTTACCCCTGAACTCTATATGTTACCAATTTATGTTCGATGATACCCATTTTGCCTGGTGCGCCTCGAAAATCAAGTACCTTGGTATTAGGTTCTCTTCATCTCTTAATGCTGCACTTAAACATACATTTCATGTATTACTCACTATAATTCAATCACTCCTCCTTACATGGTCCCCCTTATTCCTCTCCTTGTGGGGCAGATTGGATACTATTAAAATGATGATAGTCCCTCATGTTCTTTACGCATTGTCTATGCTACCTTTTCGGATCCCCCTTTCTTATTTCTCTCAAATTAACTGAGCCTGTATAAAATCTTTTGTGGATTAAAAAAATACCCATAAATTGCTCTTAATAAACTTATTTGCCCCAACGGTGAGGGGGGTGTTCGCTTTCCAAATTTTAAAGCATATCACTCGGCTGTCTTGATTAAGCAATCTTTTGCTTTATCTTAAGATTTTGCTGACATTCCTATTCCTAGATGAATTGTTTTTGAACGTTCCTTGCTAAAAGATTTTTCATTTCAAAATGTCATTTTTATGTCTAATAGTACTTTTTTGTCAAATAACCCTATTCTAAAATACTCTCAAAATCTCTTCGACAGCACATTTTCTAATGATTTTACTCCGTTTCAATGTTTTTTATCCTCTATTATATGGTATAATAAATTTCTTAAATATAAAGGTACATCTTTCTATTACAAATATTGGAAGGAAAAGGTAATTAATTATGTGCACCAACTACTGTACCACAATATTATTATCCTTTTCCTGACCTACAAGTACAATACCACTTGTCTGACTCTTGCCTCAATGAATATACCTTAATCTCCAATGCCCTACAATCACATTTAGCTTCTTTTGATCTTCCAGAGGATTCACCATCTCTTACTCCCACCACTCCGTTATATCTATTGTTTCCAACACACAGACCTAAAGCCGCTCTTGTATAGAAGTTGTTATTATCAAGTGTTAATGAAAGACCAAAATCCCCTTTTGAAACTGCTTGGGAAGCTGATTTGTCGACTTCTTTTTCTATTTCGACCCGGGATAGGATCTGGTCTAAGTTATTCAAAGTTTCTGCTGCTGCTCGAATTACCCAACCTTTGTATTTTATTTATAATAGATCTATTATTACACCTGTTTGTATTTCTAAATTTTCTTCCTCCTCATCTTCATTGTGCTGGTCCCGTTCCAATGCGACAGGCATATTGAAACATCAACTTTATGAGTGTTCTACTGTTTTATCTTTTTGGAAATCTGTTTGGACTATTTGCATGTCAATTTTTAAATGCAACATTACATTATCACTACAAAATGTATTTCTAGGTTTTCCTCACCGGATGTTGGAGACTCATCGCCTGTTTCTCTGTTATTTTACCTTTTTCTTGCATTAGCTTTAAAAGTAATATTATCATCTTCGAAAGATAATTCTAAAATATCTTTATTAATTTGGGGGAATTTCATATGTGATGAACACAGGATTGCTACTGTTTCCTCTGTGTCCCTTGCTTAAAAAATTAAATCTGATCTTTTATGGCTACCTTTTACGACATATCTCTCTACTCATGCTCCTATACACTAGCTTCTTTCTCTTTTTCTTTATACTTCTTTCTTATACAATTTAGGACATTCTTTCCCCTTCTTTTCCTTCCTTTTTCTCTCTTTCTTCTTTCTTTTCCTTTTCCTCTCTTCTTTTCTCAATGTCTGATTCTCATTATTCACTTTATATTTTGAATATTATTTGCTTGCAGATTTCTGATATATTATAATGTGTTTATTTCATTATTGCTTTCACCTTTGTATTGTTCTGTTCTGAAAAACTTAAAAAAAGCGTGTTTACTGCGCTCCGCCCCTGGATGCTAGATGCTGTTCTTCGCAGCTGCTCGCTCGCTGCTCCACTCTTGAAAGTGCGGGGAAAATGCTGAGGTTCATATGGGTACATGGGTGAATTGAAAGGAGCATCCGAATTGAGCCGGAAAGCTTGAAAGCATGAAAAACACGGAATACGTCAAAGGAGCACCTGAGTTATGCCGGAAAGCTTGAAAGTCTGAAAAGCACATAGCAAGCTAAAAGGAGCACTCGGGTTGAGCCTGAAAGTCCAAAAAAAATGCTCCCGGTGTCTGAGGTGAGCCGACTGTTTTGATAAATCAAGGTGCCGGTACCGTATATCAAACGCTCTCGGACGTTCCCTGTTATCTGCATTTTGCTGCTTGAATGTTTGGAATTATGTTTTTGTAATGCGCCGAAAATTGAGGTGAAGCAAGGTGAGGCGACCCGCTTGAGCGAACGCTGCTTCTGAGATCCTGCCCCCCTCTTTGATCCGACTTCCCCTTTGAATGTTGGTGGGTTTCTAAAGTGTTTATAGCATAAGAATAAAAAGACTCAAAGGACTTTAAGGATCTTAATATGCACAGAGCGGCTTTCAGTTTATGCAGCACTGAGGGTGTTTATGTCTTTTTAATACTGGGCCTCAGCTAGTAAAATACTTAATAGCCCATAAGGAACTATTTGTTCCAGCATACCCTGCGGTCCCAGTTTGCATGGCGGTCCTTGAGCGGCAGAGCAACAGAGAGAGCTAAAAGGGGGAAAAAACGCCTGTGCTTTTTTTGCTGGGGTTCTTAAAAGTTGATTACTATACAACTCTCAACTGCCTATCTGCTCCTCTTGGGGGTCTGGTCTCAGCCAGCCACGGTCTTCCCTGCACACCGAGGGCCTATAGCAAAGCAAACAAGCCTACAACGCAGCGGAGTTGAGTGGAGTTAAGCGGTTGATCCTTTTTACTGTGCCGGGAGTGTACGTTCGTTTTTTGTGGATGACTGTCTTTCCCTCGTCTTTGCTCACAGTACAGCCGAGTGGAGCCATTACAGCTTGCTCTCTCTCCCTTGCCTCATTTCCTCTCTGCCACACGGTCTATTACTTCTCGAGTTACGAAGATGGCAGTGAGAGCTAGGGGCAAACAGGCTAAAGCAGACACGGTAAGAGAGCTCTTAAAGTCTCGCACATCACCGACTGTGGCCGTAGCTGCTCTTGCGTCTAAAGGGGAAAAAGAGGAAGAAGAAAGGCACAACAAAGAAATGCCTTAAAAATTAAAGCTATGGAAGCGGCGGAAAAAATAGACAAAACAAATACAATACCTCAATTAAATCTGTGGAGGAGGATGAAGACTTGGGAGAAGAAGATGAGGATGCGGAAACATTATCTGAATTGTTGGCGGAATTGAGTTTGTTGGCTGTTGAGGACAAGAGTGAGGGGGATGGGGTGGACAAGGAGGATAAAATGGACAAAACAGACAAAATTGGTAAGAACATGAACAGAGAACAGAGAATCAATCGAGTCAATCAAGCCCTAAGCAATACCCTCTCTTCTCCAAACCGCTGGTCCAGCAGGGGCGATTCACGAGCACCCCGAATCGGGAGGAACCAAAGGGAACAAGGGAGCGGGAAGAGCACAGAGAAGAAGGGGATGCGTTAAAAGCAACACCGCCAGTGGCAGTGGCAGAGACAGTGGCAGTGCCAAATGCAAATTTGGCTCCCCCGACTACTCGAACACAGTCACCGCAGCTCCAGGCTCCCTTGACTCAAGCAACACCCCAACCCCACCCTCAATCTCATCCTCAGCCCAGTCCTGATAGGATTACAAAGACAGCTCAACATGTAGAAGATGCACAGCCCGGGAATACTCATTCCTTGCTAACCATTTCATCTTGATTAGATCTGGCAGGTTCAGGTTCGAGCTCAAGCTCAGGCCTACAAAAGATCCAAGAAGATGTCCTATGTATCCTCCCTAAAGCATCAAAAGCTTCAAAAGAGAATTTGGTGGAGGAGATGTTGTTAACTATTATTTAGGAAATAAGGGACCTCAAAATCTCCCAAGCACATGAGATATCACAACTGCATAGTAGGCTTTCAAAGATGGAGGAACACTTCGGAAATCTCCCCAGAAGGGTTCCGGAGGCAGAAGCTCATATTTCAACCCTGGAAGATACTGTAACTGCTATGCAGAAAGATCTTCGTGCAGCAAATAAAGATTAATCTCAAATGGAGGCAAAACTGCAGGACTTAGAAAATTACAACAGGCAGTCCAACTTACAACCAGTGGGCATTTCTGAAGGTTTGGAAGGTACTGATGTGGTCAAATGGTCAGAGTCACTTTTAGGAAAGGCTATACCGGAGCTGCAAGGTGACTTAACAATCATAAGAGTGCAGAGAGTCCCAGCATATAAGCCTAATAACCTTAAATACCTTCGTACTATTCTATTGAATTTCTCGGATTATAGGGTTAAACAGAAAATCTTGAATACGGCATTCTCAAGAAGAACTTTTAATGCTGACGAAGCAAAAAACTTTCGGATTTTTTCGGATATGTCAGCGGCATCTGCTCACAGACGCAGGGATTTTGTTTAGATGATTGACTCTTTTAAGGCTAAGGGCGCTCAAGCAATGATTATCCAGCAGTGCAAGTTAAAGGTGTTAGCCAAAGGGAATTTTTATATATTTACGGATATACAAGAAGCTCAGTCATTCATGGAGGGGCTCTCTACATGTCTAGGCTTCAGATAAATTCAAATTTAGTTGAACTTTCCGGAAAATTGAAGATCCCATGTAGAGATTTTTTCGACTGAGGGGGCAGGTGCAAGATGACTCAGGAAGCGCACATGGATGCAATAAAATGGCATCCACAAAGAAGAAAAGAAAACAGATTGGGATGGAAGTGGGACACTGGGGGTCTCCATCCCTTCTAGGGGGTTCAGGGAGGGGGGTTGGTGAAGGGGGTGTAGCAGGGGGTAAAAAGAGAGTTCATATTGTAGGAAGTTATTTGGTCAGTTGGCTGTACAGTTATGTTATGGGAGAAGCTATTAGTACCAGTTCTCTGCACGTTTAGGCACTTTTTCTGCACATGAAGGCACTTTGCAATTTATGTTGGAGGTCTTACTAAAACCCTTAATCGGAACACTTTTGCATTCTAAGGCAGTTTGCACATGGTGGCTGAGTTTGCACATTTATAAATCTCTAGGTAAAGGAAGTTATATTCCCCAAAATAATTTTCTATTAATGATGCTTTTGCACATTCTGTTACTTTCCCTTTTTAGAGCTCAGGTTTGCACACGTTACACTTTGTGAAAATGCTCAAGTTCTATGCTACTTGCACTTTAAAATGCTGACTTTGCACAATTTTTGGGTAAAGGAAGTTATATTCCTCAAAATAATTTTATACTAACAATGTTTTTACAGATTCTGATGCCTCCCTTTTTAGCGCCCAGGTTTGCATATGTTGCACTTTACGAAATGATCAAGTTCCAAGTTATTTGCACTTTAAATGCTGAGTTTGCACAATCTTTGCTGCTTTCTCTTCCTTGGAGTGGAGGTTTGCGTATTTTGCACAAAGGAGGTTCTTTGAACCCTATGATCTCTGTATTTTTAGCATTAACTTTGTACATATTGCCCGTGTTTGTCTTTTGCCTCAGTGTTTGCGTATTCTACACATTGATAGCTGCCTACCTTGCATATCCACTCAGAATTGGTTTAAATGAATTTCTTCTACAATGTCTGCTCTGCAGGAGTATTCGTATTCCATGAAAGTTTGAATATTAATAAGAAATTAGCTGATTTTTTTGTCTTTTAATGCAAATGGTTTGATTAATGTTCGTAAGAAAAATGCTATACAATGTTGGTTAAAAAATCTCGGTCCAGATGTTATTTTTATACAAGAGAACTCATTACAGAGCCCTGGCCGACTCTGATAAAATTTTAAAGGGCTGGGCAGGCTATAGAGTTTCGTCAGTAGCTGGACTGGCACAGAGGGGGGTAAGCATCCTAGTAGGAAAACATGTAGGGTTCTTAGTGGAGGGGTCACACACAGACCATAGCGGTAGATGGGCATTTGTGTATGGAAAACTAAATCAGGTAAACATACTATTAGTTACAATTTATGCACCGGTATTAGATGACCCACTCCCAATGTTGCAACTTAAACAAGCTTTGACAGGTATACCTGGGCAAATAATATGGGGGGGAGATTTTAATTGCTTACAAAATCCTACAATTGATTCATCGAAAAAAGAACTACGCCAAAATAAACCCCAAGTAGCCATTGCTTTACAAAGTTGCAAAACAGATCTGGATATCTATGATTGCTGGCGTTCCCAAAATCCATCTAAACATGAATACTCTTGTCATTCTGCAAAATACAATTCAGCATCTAGGCTCGATTTCTTTTAAGATCCCATAGTCTTGAGGTTCACAACTATGAACATCTACCTAACGCATTTACAGACCACGCATAACTTAAAATGGAAATAATTATACGAAACCAGGAAAAAGAGGGACCTAGAAGATGGTATTTTAATAAACTGAACCTTGCAGAACCACAATGGTGTACACACATTCAGAAGGAGATAGAGGCATTTTTCAATCTGAATAGAGGGTCCGCCTCAATCAATGGCATTTGGTACGCGTTTAATGCCATATTGAGGGGAATAATTACCTCTAAAGAAATAACTAAACGGATGGCAAAAAGAGAGGAGTAAATAAATCTACAGACAAATCTGGTACATGCAAACCAAGAGCACTACAGAGTAATATCTCAAGTTTTTGGGCAAAAGGTAGCAGAAGCAAGAAGAAAAATGATGGAATTTTATTACGAATTTAGGTGACGCAACTAGTAGTCTGTACGCACAGAAGCTCTACGAAGAGAGTGAATACACAGGTAGACTCCTAGCGTGGCAAACTAAAGAAAATCAAGTACGCAATAGGATAGATCAGCTTTTTGATCCCGTCACAAAAGTGAGTGTGAAGACTCCTGCATCTATAGGAGAGATGTTTTTAAAACACTATGAGGGAGTCTATTAGACAAGTGAAGGGGCTGCAAGCGAAGCTGTTTTTGAGTTTTTAGGGGCACTTCGAATTCCCAAATTAGGAAACGAGTATAACATTTTTTTAGCTGAGGAGTTCACAAAGGCAGAATTAGAAGTGGTAATCAATTCCCTACCCAGTGGTAAAGCCACTGGTGAGGATGGTGTCCCTGCAGAATTTTTAAAAAAATGTGATGGTACCCTTCGTAAGGGGTTCCTGCTACTAGCTAATTATCTATTACAAGGAGGGCCACCACCGGAAACCTTCGGCACTGCAGTTGTAGTCAGTATTTTGAAAAAAGGAAAAGATAAGGTAAATATGAACTCTTATATGCCAGTCTTTTAAATACTGACTACAAAATTTTTACGAAACTCCTGGCGAACCGTCTGTAAAAAATAGTAGGATTACTTTTCGGACCAGACCAGTACGGTTTTATAGCAGGAAGACATCTCCACACCAACACAAAATTTTTAGTGGAGGCATTGGATTTTTTTAATGTTAATAAAGTGGAAGCACAGATTTTGCTTTTTGATGCTGAAAAGGCTTTTGACCTTGTGTCATGGGTCTTTTTGCGATTTTGCACAGTTTTGATTTCCCGATCGATTTTATTTCCCTCTTGAAACAACTATATAAGAACTCTAGGGCACAGATTACTATTAATAACATGAATGTTGGGACATGTCAAATTAATAAAGGCAAGCGCCAAGGCTACCCCCTATCTCCAATTTTATTTGCCCTATTTATTGAGCCCTTGGCAATTGCAATCAGGGGGAAAATGGCCGTCACAGTACCAGTAGTCGGAATGACGAATATAAAACTTTATGCCGATGACATTGTTCTATTTTAAAATCAAAGCCTACCAGTCAAGTGGAAATTTTAAAAATATTTTCTGATTTCCAAAAACTGTGAGGTTATAAGATAAATACGAATAAAACGGAAATCATCTTATGTAACTGCACGGTAGACACTTTATTATTAGAATTTAGGCAGACATATAATATTCTTCCTAAGACCTTTACCCGCTAAATTATATTCCTTTATTAAAAAGGGTTGGCTCACAATTAGATCGCTAGACCCAATTGCCTTTATCAATAATGGGGAAACGCTTCGCGGCAGCAGCCGAGTCATTGACCAGCGGGGGCAGGCTCTCGGACTACGAGCCCCAGTGTCCAACGGGGCAGCAGCAGCGTGACCAGCAGCCCCTCCCTTCACCACCGTGTATATCTGGACCTCGCGTTAGCTCCGCGGGAAACGCTTTGCGGCAGCAGCCGAGTCATTGACCAGCGGGGGCGGGCTCTTGGACTACGAGCCCCAGTGTCCAGTGGGGCAGCAGCAGCATGACCATCAGCCCCTCCCTTCACCATCAGGTATATCTGGACCTCGCAGAGCAGCCGAGTCATTGACCAGCGGGGGCTGGCTCTTGGACTACGAGCCCCAGTGTCCAGTGGGGCAGCAGCAGCGTGACAAGCAGCCCCTCCCTTTATCCCCGCCACTGAGAGGACTTAACTGGCCGCACCCTCCCGCATCACGGGACGCACACGGGCGGCACCGGGCTAAGCCCGGGCAAAGGGCGGGCCGTCTGTGGCCGTCCGGAGCAGTACGAGGCAGGGCTGGGCCACCCCCATTGATGTCTGCAGTCACTATTACCAGCGATTGGTAATTTCATTGTCTTGGTTCACTACTGTGGTCATAATCCTCCCATGTGTATCTTATTATTTCTCCATCAGTCAAAGCTTGCCCCTATTTGTTTAGGTATATCGAGTAGGGACTGTTTATGATATTATCTTGTAATCTGACATTTACAACGTGTAGTTTAATTTGATTTAACATATCCCTGCATAGTGGGGATCTCTTCCTTATTTTTTTTTCTAAATTTACTATGAGCAACATGGGAAAAACTAACAAGACTTCTACCTCACGCCCTATGACCAGGCAGTTAGCAGCTTCCACTCAACCACTACCTACGCTCACAGCTGTAGATAAAATGCTGCAAAAAATGATAGGAGTCGTCTCAACTGCCATTGAAAACACTGAGAGGCATCTCTCTCTTAACCCGGTGATCGTCCTTTCACAGCCTGCAGGTGATTCCTGTGAAATTACAGCTCAACCCTCAGAATATACATAATTTTTCACGTCTTTCTCAGAGTTACCCTGAGCACAACTGGACTCGGAAGCCTTTGTCCCTACAGTAGGCCCGTCGCCACATTTATCACCACGAGGTAGACAGGCCCCCTGACCGAGTAACAAATGTAGGAACCCAAAACCCACAAGTAAACAAGCTACTAAAGCAGCCTCTAGACCGGCTGCACTGCAGTCGGAGCCTGGACTTAAACCACCCCCCATTGGGCCCCACTATGGGCTACTCACTTGCTAATTGACCTCCAGGCCCACATGGAGCAGCTCATTACCTCACACTTCAAAACACTGTCCTCCAGGATCGATAGGCTAATGACACTCATTAACAATAAAGGCTTGGGGAAAGAACTGGCTACTAGTGTACTGGGGAACCTGGATATTAGAGTAGGCTCTGGCCCTAGTCTGGCCACTGTCTTAGATGCCAGGCTGGGTGACAGCATCCTCCCCTTCAACCCCCCATATCCTTTGGTACAGGTAGCAACGAAGACATCCACTATAACATCAGCTAACAATATTCTTCCTGGGTGCACAAAAGCATTGTCCATTGAACCTGATAGGTCGACATGTGTTCCTTGTCCCCCCTTGGTACACCCCGGGTACCAGCATGCAACCGGTAGCACACATAAATCTTCTTCTTTCCCTAAACCCCAAGAAACTAGTCAAATAAAATCCCCTCCCTGTCCTCAGCTACCGCCAGAGGCAGCATCGTATGTGGTGGTGCTTACGGGTGTTCCACCACTCGCCAGTGCTCGTGGTGAAACTTTTCCCAAGCTAAAGAACAAGGTCATCTTCTGGCTAAATAGGCACAGACCCCTGATGGGACAGGGTCAGGGGGAGATTCTGTTTGTGCGTAGGGTTAACTGGCTGGGGATAAGACCCAAAGATATTGAGGGTGACTGCATAATTGTTAACTTTAGGGACCCTGTAAGTGTTAAACAAATACTGGGGAGTGGTGGACCAGTCCTCCCAGGTTTAATTAACACTAGTCATTTGGGATATTTTTACTGTTTTAATTAGGTACCGGCCACGCGGGAACAACTCCTTCCCCCCTATGTCGATTGTGTCCCAAAGTATAATATCCCAGTGGCCAACCGATTCAGGGCTCTGAGTAGTGTGGACTGACTATCGCTACCCTCAGGCGCTCCCACAATGGCCCAAAACTATGGGGTTAGTCAAGAAGTGGGAGGCCCTAGCAGGGTTGTAGGGTCCATGGTACAGACTCCAGTCTAATTGTGCATGGCCTATCTTTACCAGCTAATAACTCTGCACCCTTTGTAGAAGGACGGGTGCTGGATTCCCATCTCTGTGTAACACCTATCCCTCTTGGCCAAGTCCATCCCATCGTAGCACCTCTTGGGTCAGCAGTTGTTCATCCCACACTGATTTGTTCCTTGAATGTGGCCGGGCTGGGTCTAAAGCTACAAAATCCTAAGTGGGGGGAGTTGGTGGATGGCTTTGATCTCTGCTTATTCCAAGAGACCGGGCTTCTGTCTGCTCCTGTGAGGGTAGGATTTGTGTCATACCATAGAGCGGCAGTCCAGGGACCATGGGAAGACCCTCAGGAGGGCTGTGTATTGGGGGGCGGTCCACCTGGGGTGTGTAGTAAAGGTAATCAACACTAATTGTCTAGACATTTTGTGTATCACACTCACATTCAAAGAGGGGCTGGTACTGGCAGTGATAAATATTTACCTACGCCCTGCCCCTATACAGAAGGGCCTATCTACCCTGGAGGCCCTGGAGGCACTCTTATCTTCCTTCCCCGCTTTTTATCACAAAATTATCGGGGCAGATTTTAATTGTCATTTTGAGCCACTCATGGGGCTTCCCCCTGTCACTACAGAAGAGGACGAGTCTTGCTCCATCCTGGAATGTTCCATGTATGCAGTAAAGCACTTGTTGCCGTTGCCACTTGCGATTAACAAGTTGGCTGTAACCTTTCCCTAAGGGCCTGTAATGGCAGGCTCCTTCCAGATGTACTGGGTGCACACACCTATTATAGACCAGGAAAAAGTACGACAAATCATTATACCCTGGTCAACGTGGAATTCTGGGCACGACTAAAAGCGTTTGGTGTAACACCAAGGGTTGATAGTTATCATAATCTGCTCTCTCTAGAACTAGTTAACCATTTGGGGAATTATACGACACAGGAGCAAGCAGGGACCTCTACCACTCCAAACCTACTACAAGCAATGGGAGGCAGGCGTGTCAAGTGGGAGAAGGTGGCTCAAGCACCGGACCGGACATGCTAGCAGAGATCTATAACCAGGTAGCCAGAGCCTTATTAGTAGCTAGCGATATGTGGAGTCGCAAAAGTGAGTCTTTACACTCTTCGGATGTCATCTCGAATCGTCCGTTGTTATACCAGAGACAGCTCTGGGCTACCCCGGAACTGGGGAGTTATAGGGAGGATCTGCTGGATTTGCTAGCTAGAAAGGGCGCGGGGAGGATCCCATGGTTAAAGTACATCCAGCGCCTCTCCCAGGCCCTCAGTAGGAGGGATCTGTAGTCTTCCTCGGAGGAGGCCTGTGCCCTGCTCCCAAGAAAAACTCTGAGTTCGGTGCTGAGAGAGCATGGTATGGCTCTCTTACTATCAAACTCTTCCTTGGGTAGGTTTACTAACACCTTTTTAGAGACCAAGGTCCATCCTAATTTTGAGAGATTCTTGGACGACATCCAGCCCCCCAGGCCAAGAAATTATACATCCAGTTCAGGCACGGCTCACTTCCCCTAAGGGAGGCCACTGACAAGTGGTCAAAAGTTCCAGCCCCTGTGAGCACTTGCCCAGGGTGCGCGGGTAGCAGAGAGACAGATCTGCTCTTTTGCCCCTCTTACTCCCGGGCAAGAGCTAAATGGATAATTAAATTCTGCAAGTCCAGGGGCATAAGGGACTATAGAGAGATCTTTAGAATTCTCAAAACTTATACCACTTTTTTGACAGTTTATGAAACAGCAAAATTCCTTCTGTCTATGTGGTTTACAAGGTGTGCAATACTAAAGGAAAATAAAAAAAACATAATAGGGGAGGTCTCCCCCTTTATTAAAGTTACCTGGCAGCTCAGTATTGAATCCTTGTTGCTCCTGTGGGATACTTATGCATGTACTCTTTTTCTGTTTTTAAATCTTTCTATTCTCACTCAAGAACATTGTTTTATGAGGTATTTTACTATTTTTTGAATATTTATATAGTATTGATGTATGTGTAACTGTGTAAATATTTCTTTTTATGGTTTTTAACCGATAATGAAAGCTTTTTGACTTGACTTGAATAATGGGTCGTTTCGCCCTAATTCGCATGTCTATCCTACCACTTGTTAACTTCCTTTTTAATGCAGCTCCATGTGCAATTCAGGTTTCATTTTTTAAGAAAGTTGACACTATGTTTTCTTCCTTTTTATGGGCTAATAAGACTCCAAGATTAGCACTCAGCACTTTGAACTTCCCGATTATACAGGGAGGGTTGTCTCTTCCAAATATTAGAGATTATTATTATGCTACCTTTGCACATCATAGTTGTAGGTTTTTCTTCACATAAGATCATGAGGCAGATAATTTTTTTATGAGGAAGATGTTGCTTGAACTTAAAATCAACGACCCAGTAAGATTTACTAAATACCCAAAGAAGGTTCGTTAAAAATCTATACAGTGGTTATTTAAGCAAAAATCCCAGCTCCTGAAATATTATGGCATTTTTAGAATAAATAGTTCAACTAGTTTAATAATTTTAGTATAGGAGATAGAAACATTTTGAGACTCTGGAAGGATAACGGCTTTGAAAAAAATGAGGATTTTATACTAGGGAATAGATGGAAATCTTGGGGGGTAATTGAAAGGGAGATTTAACATTCAAATACAATTCTGAAATGGTCCTTTATTCGCCTCCATGCCGAATTAAGAGAGTTATATATAGGTAACCTATTTGTTAAAAAACATATAACTGAAGTGCTAAATACTGCAACACAGAGGAAGATTAGAGCATCTTTAAAAAATCTCAATGAAGATAACATTATATAATAAGGCTAGAGACAGGTGGAGAAAGAGAGAAGACATTGAGATTATTAAATTAACATGGGATAAAGTTAATAGATTTAATAAGTCCATCTTCCGAGGTGCTAATTTTAAGCGAATGCAACTCTTCAGCAAATGGTTAATCTATAGAACACCCTCTTTTCTCCACAATATATATCCCCAAGTGGAGGATAAGTGTTTCCGTTGCGAAGAAAAGGGTACCTGGAAACATATAATTTGGGAATGTCCCAATATACAGGATTTTTGGAAAGACATAGGAATATACCTTAGAAATATAATCAATGCCACAATTACATTTAATGAATTAATTTCAGTTTTTGGATGTTCCCCTAGCTCTACTCCCTATGACGAGTCCTTGTTCATAGCATCACTGGTAGCAAAATCACTTATTTTGCAATTTTGGAAAACGAATAAAGTACCAACTTTTAATGCATGGAAGGTAAACATATCTAGGATTCAGGGAAGGGAAAAAAAATATGCACTGAGGTCAGGGGCGCTTAGAAAATATGATAAATACTGGAGTGCCTTTGAATGCTAAGTTATTGTTTTCTTTTAATTTCTTTTTCTTTTTAAAGGCATATTGTCGGAAGGTATTGTTAGTTTTTTCTATTATCAATAGATTACACTATGCACATTGCACTTTAGAAGTAATACCTTCTCCTAGAACTAGAACTTGAATTTGTA
Source organism: Lissotriton vulgaris (assembly GCF_964263255.1). Classification (NCBI taxonomy): domain Eukaryota; kingdom Metazoa; phylum Chordata; class Amphibia; order Caudata; family Salamandridae; genus Lissotriton; species Lissotriton vulgaris. The sequence goes on from NC_141699.1 coordinate 810,471,407, forward strand.
TTTGTACTATTACTATATACTGCCAGCCTGCCTACTTTTGTATAATGTATTTTGTACTTTTTTCTAATTATGATGCGAAAATTGGCATGTTATGTTTACCTATTTTTTATGAAGTCTCAATTAAAAAAAAAGAGTGGTGGTAAACTGTTAATGACGCAAGGTTGGGGCGACAGGGTCAATGAAGCCATATTGGAGTGACAGGGACATGTTCTTGACAGTGAGGCCCTGGTTGCTCATGCTGCTCCTATCTGTCAGAGTCATGAGTGCAAGCAGCCCAGGGCCCGGCACTCCTTGCAGTTGGCAGAGGCCATGGCTGCTAGAATCACCTGGGGACACAGCTTTCCAAGAGGCCCTTGCCTTAACCCCTTAGGTGACAGCTGTCGGGAACACTTTGAAGACCCGATGCAGAGGTACAACTAACTTGGGCATTGAGGGTAATTGGGACTGCCCCATTTTGGTGGGTATCACCTGGGGCACTGGTCCTACATCATATTCCTGAGGCTGCGCTAGATAGATGGAGACACCCTGGTGCCCCCTACACAGAAAACCCTGTTTGTCAAAAGAGACTTCTATACTGCAGTTTTCCTCCCATCCCTCCACCAGACAGCAGGAGTTGAAGGCACAAGGCTGGTGGTTGACTGAGTGGTGAGGGACCCAGCAGGCAGTGGCTGCTCCTCTGCTATGGCGGAGGAGGGTCGACCCCCTGCCAGCACCTTCAAAAATATCAACAAAAAAATGATTTAAAAGCTGTTTTATAATCGTTTATTTTTCTTCTGTGGGCTGAGTCTTGGGGTGAAGCCAGTGTATAACAATACTGAATAGGGAGTGGTGGGCACTGCCTTCAGTGTGCATAATGGTTTGGCTGGCCATCTGAGGCAGGCCAAACAATTATGCACACTGAAGCTCTCTCCAATGCGAGCTGTATTGCGGGGTTGGAGAGAGCAGGCACAGGCTCCCAGTCTGTCTGGGAGCGCAAATTCATGTCATGCAGTCCAATCCTGAAGCAGTGCCTGCCTGCAGTGGAGCCAGAACAGCGCTACGCTGGAGGGTGGCAGGTAAGTTCTTTTTTCTTTTATTCTTTTTTTCTTTTTCTATGTTGCCCCATCCACCCGCTCCACCCCACCTCTTTTCCATGACATGAGATGCTCCTGCCAACCGGGAGTGAGCTGACTACCTCCGAGCAAGACACGGGCCACACACAGTGTAGTAACTTTGCCTTTCTGCCCCTTGTGCTGGGCACCCTCCCAGAAGGTTAAATACCGATAGGTAGCTGGGACAATAACAAAAAAAGTCACACAGTACTCAACTAGTCAGGGTGGATAACCTACAGAAAGAATACTTGTTCAAAAACTGGTGCTCCCGTAGTATATACCCCTGCTACCTATCAGGGCAATGATGATGTTACTCCAAAGAATAGCAAACCACTACATCATAAAACAAAATATTAGAGAACTCCAAAAATCTGTTTAGCTTCAATATTGTTAAGCTCTTAATGAAGTGTTCCCACATTTCATTTTGTAGAAGACAAGACAGGGCTTATCAGGGCTCTCTAATCTAGTGTAGCCCATGACTGAAAAGCAACACCACTTCATTGTGAGCTTGAAAATGTTAATGATAAACAGATGAAGGTGACTACATTTGGTATTAGAATGAATCCAACAGTCAAATAGGCCACCGGAGAGATCATCTAGAGGAAACTCATACTCTGGCACCTATATCATTTTCCTTAATGTATTAATATTAAACGAATAATAAATACGGTTTGTAGTCACATGTCTTAAAAAAGTACCATTGGGGAAAAAACATGTGTCGGCTGATGATCATGTACTTGGTTAAAAGCATATAAACACAATATACACAATGGATATATATCATATGACCTTGGACTTATGGAATATCTTTTCCGGTTATTGTCCTCAAACAGTGTTATTTAAACAGATTGTTTGAGTGCACCAGTATACTGTTTTATGACCATCCAAGAAGGGGAAAGGACAGAGGACACAAACACAAATGGATAAATTCACGATGCAAACTCCATAGACAGAACCCTCTCGGTGCACCAAGATCCCACCTCTACTGACCTTATCACTATCTTACAGGCCACCCAGTCCTTCTGAGAAGCGGTCGAGGCCAAGGTAGGGGAGGTGGGTGCTAACATGATCCTTATATGCCAGGACCTGTGAAATGTCACACATAGGGTTACTGAGATGGAAGGATGGATTTGATTATTGGAAGACAAGGTGAATGCACTTAAGCGCCCAGTGCCCAAACGCATTACTACTACCAGTAATCTGGAGGCTCATTCATAAGATGCAGAAAATAGGCCCAGAGGGAACAATCTATGCTTCATTGGGTTTCCAAGGGGAGCAGAGAGCCCACATCTGAACACATTTTAGAATTCTGAATGACGGCAGGAATACTGTCATCCTGGTTTGTGATTGAGAGGGCGCAATTCTCCACCCCAAGGCGAACCCACATCCTTTGATAGCCCATATTCTCAATCATAGGGTCAGGTATGCAATACCTTGCGAGGCCCGCAAGGTGGGTACCCTGACCCACGACTGTCACAGTATTATGATATTCCCAGATTACACCAAAGCTGCTCAACTGTGAAGTAAATCATATGATGAGTTCAAACAAAAGCTTCAGGCCATGAATGTACCATTTATATGCTTATTTTCTCCCTAAATAGAAAGCTAGTCACAACTTGAAAACCTTATTTTTCAACACCCCCGAGGACTTGTGGGAATGGGCTACTGAAAGGTCTCTTCTCTAAAGTAAGTCATATCCTAGGGCCATCATCCTGCAGGTCAAACCGGCTGACAACTGGCAGCCAAACATTGCAAGAAAAACTGATCGCGAAGAGAGTGGCGGGGTGGCTGCAGCCCTTCTAGATCTCTGGACTCTGGCGGAACTCTCTCTCAGAGCGGTGGGAGGATGGCACCCCACACAGCCCAGATCTGGGATCTCAAAAGGTGTCCACACCCGTAGGTGGCTTACAATCTGAGATTGATTAGACTAGACCCACTTGTGGGACACCCCCGCGCCGCACGGCCACCAGCTGCTGCGTGTGTTCCCCTCTGCCTGCCTTCTGCCTCGCCGCCGGCCTCGCTGACGCCGTGGTCGCTCCCCTCTGGTTTCCCAGTTGTTTTGCCCTAAATTTGTGCTTGTCTGTTTCTGCCGTCTGCTCGCGTATTTTGCTGTTTTTCCTTGTTTTGCCCGTAATTTGTGCTTGTCTGTTTCTGCCGTCTGCTCGCGTATTTTGCTGTTTTTCCTCGTTTTGCCCTAAATTTGTGCTTGTCTGTTTCTGCCGTCTGCTCGCGTATTTTGCTGTTTTTATTTGTTTTGCCCTAAATTTGTGCTTGTCTGTTTCTGCCGTCTGCTCGCGTATTTTGCCGTTTTTATTTGTTTTGCCCTAAATTTGTGCCTGTTAATTTCTTTGTATCCCCTGTGCCGTGTCCAGTTTCCTTCCTGATTGGCCGCCTACCTCGCCGCCCTCCGCTCTCGCTTCCCGCCACCGACATTGGCCCCGCCCCTTTTTCTCTTCTGTTCCCTCCCCGCTCCCGCCTCCCAGCTGCTCCGCCCACCCACGCACTTGGCCTTAAATGGCGACCGTGCAGCGCAGGTGAGTGTGACCCACTTGTGGGACACCCCCGCGCCGCACGGCCACCAGCTGCTGCGTGTGTTCCCCTCTGCCTGCCTTCTGCCTCGCCGCCGGCCTCGCTGACGCCGTGGTCGCTCCCCTCTGGTTTCCCAGTTGTTTTGCCCTAAATTTGTGCTTGTCTGTTTCTGCCGTCTGCTCGCGTATTTTGCTGTTTTTCCTTGTTTTGCCCGTAATTTGTGCTTGTCTGTTTCTGCCGTCTGCTCGCGTATTTTGCTGTTTTTCCTCGTTTTGCCCTAAATTTGTGCTTGTCTGTTTCTGCCGTCTGCTCGCGTATTTTGCCGTTTTTATTTGTTTTGCCCTAAATTTGTGCCTGTTAATTTCTTTGTATCCCCTGTGCCGTGTCCAGTTTCCTTCCTGATTGGCCGCCTACCTCGCCGCCCTCCGCTCTCGCTTCCCGCCACCGACATTGGCCCCGCCCCTTTTTCTCTTCTGTTCCCTCCCCGCTCCCGCCTCCCAGCTGCTCCGCCCACCCGCGCACTTCGCCTTAAATGGCGACCGTGCGGACGCGCAGCGGTCACGCGCAGCGGGCGCGCCGATTGTGCGCCGAAGGCGCGCCAAAGGTAAGCCCGTCTACGCCCGTCCGCGACCGGATCGCGACCAGCGCCAGGACCCCTGGCCCCCGAAGACCCCGACCGACCCGCCTGACGTACTCCGCCGCCACCCTCACCGCTCTCAACACCGGCCGACTCCCAGAATGCCATCAAGCCTCTCCACGACGTACCCACGGACCCTTCAGCTGCCACGCCTGCAAGTTCACCTGCATCCGGACCTGCCTCGCACCAGCACCCACCAAGCCGAACACCAGCAGTACCCACCTCAAGTGCATCCTGCTCAACACCCGCTCCATCCACAGACATGCCATCGAACTCTGGAACCTCCTCGACACCACAGCTCCAGACGTTGCCTTCCTCACGGAGACCTGGATGAACGCCTCTTCAGCTCCCGACATCGCCATCGCCATCCCAGAGGGCTACAAGATCGTCCGGAGGGACCGAAACGCCAACCAGATGGGAGGAGGCATCGCCATCATCCACAGGAGCACCATCCGTCTCACGACCAGCACCGACAACTCCCTGACCACCGCCGAACACCTGCATTTCCAGATCCACACCAACCCGAACACCACCCTCAGAGGCACCCTGATCTACCGACCCCCTGGACCACGCACACAATTCAGCGAGGACATCGCCGACTTCGTCAGCCCACATGCCCTCCCCTCCGCTGACTACATCCTCCTGGGAGACCTCAACTTCCATCTGGAGAACAACAACGACCGCAACACCAGCACCCTGCTCGACAACCTCACCAACCTGGGACTCAAGCAACTGGTGTCCACCCCCACCCACCTCGCCGGACACACACTCGACGCTGTCTTCTCATCCAGCAAGGACATCAACTTCAGCCACACCACAGAGCTTCAATGGACGGACCACAGCTGCGTCCACTTCACCTTCAAGAAAACAACGACCCACCACCACCAGCAACAGACCGCCCGCAGAAGCTGGAACAAGATCACAGGAGACCAGCTCGCCACCTCCCTGAGCCAGCACCCTCCTGCCAGCTCAGCGAACCCCAGCCAGGCCGCCGACAACCTCACGAAGTGGATCAGCAACTGCGCGGACGAACTCGCCCCACTGAGGACCCCGCCCAGCAGACCCGGCAGCAAGAAAGCCCCATGGTTCACCGACGAACTCAAGAGCTCCAAGAAGAACTGCCGAGCCCTCGAGAAAGTCTGGAGAAGGGAACCGACACCGGACAACAGGACCTCCTTCAAACTTGCCACCCGGAAACACCACCAGCTGATCCGCGCCGCCAAGAAAACAGCATTCAAGGACCGGTTGGACAACAACGCACACAACTGCAAGGAACTCTTCAACATCGTCAAAGAGCTTTCCAACCCCAGCGCAGGAAACAACGACATCACCCCATCGCAAGACCTCTGCAACTCCCTGGCTTCATACTTCCACAACAAGATCGCGGACATACACAACAGCTTCAACAACCAACCAACGCACACCATGACCGAACAACCACCCCCCACCACCACCCTCCACGCCTGGACCCCGATCAGCACCGAAGACACCATCCGCACGATGAACTCCATCCACTCCGGATCACCGACCGACCCCTGCCCTCACCACGTCTTCAACAAAGCCGACGCTGTCATCGCACCCCACCTGCGAGACATCATCAACACATCCCTCGACACCACCATCTTCCCCGAGAGCTGGAAACACGCCGAACTCAGCGCCCTACTCAAGAAACCAACAGCGGACCCCACCGACCTCAAGAACTACCGCCCCATCTCGCTCCTCCCGTTTCCAGCCAAAGTCATCGAGAAGACCGTCAACAAGCAGATGGCCGCTTTCCTCGAGACGAACGGATCCCTCGACCCCTCACAGTCCGGCTTCCGAGCCAACCACAGCACCGAGACCGCCCTCATCGCCGCCACCGACGACATCCGAGCCCTGATGGACAATGGAGAAACAGCGGCCCTCATCCTCCTAGACCTCTCCGCGGCATTCGACACGGTCTGCCACCGCACCCTAGTGCAGCGCCTCAGCAACGTCGGAATCCAGGACAAGGCGCTGGAGTGGATCACCTCCTTCCTCGACGGGAGAACACAGAGAGTCCGCCTACCACCGTACAAGTCAGAGGCCACCGAAGTCATCTGCGGCGTCCCCCAAGGATCATCTCTGAGCCCCACCCTCTTCAACGTCTACATGAGCCCCCTCGCGGCCATCGTACGCAAACACAACCTCAGCATAATCTCCTACGCCGACGACACCCAGCTGATCCTCTCCCTGACCAACGACCCCGCCGCCGCCAGAGCCAACCTGCACGAAGGGATGAAAGAGGTAGCCGAGTGGATGACGACCAGCCGCCTGAAACTGAACTCGGACAAGACGGAGGTCCTCATCCTGGGCCCCTCTCCCTCCGCCTGGGACGACTCCTGGTGGCCTCCCGCCCTGGGCACCGCACCCAAACCGACAGACCATGCACGCAACCTGGGCTTCATCCTGGACTCCTCCCTCTCCATGACCAGGCAAGTCAACAACGTCTCCTCGGCATGCTTCAACATCCTACGCATGCTACGGAAGATCTTCTGGTGGATCCCCACCGAGACCAGGAAGACCGTCACCCAGGCCCTCGTCACCAGCCGACTGGACTACGGCAACGCCCTCTACGCCGGGACCACCGCCAAGCTCCAGAAGAGACTCCAGCGGATCCAGAACGCCTCAGCCAGACTCATCCTCGACATCCCACGAACCAGCCACATCTCCGGACATCTGCGAGACCTTCACTGGCTCCCCGTCAACAAAAGAATCACCTTCCGCCTCCTCACCCACGCACACAAAGCCCTACACGACCAAGGCCCGAGCTACCTCAACAGCCGAGTCAACTTCTACGCTCCCAAACGCCACCTCCGATCAGCCAACCACGCCCTCGCCGCCGTCCCCCGCATCCGAAGAGCGACTACAGGAGGAAGGTCCTTCTCCCACCTGGCCGCCAAGACCTGGAACTCCCTCCCGACCGACCTGCGCCTGACCCAAGACCACCTCTCCTTCAGGAAGAAGCTGAAGACCTGGCTGTTCGAGCAGTAGCGGCTCCCCCCCCCCCAGCGCCTTGAGACCCCACGGGTATGTAGCGCGCTTTATAAGTGTCACTGATTGATTGATTGATTGATAGACCTCGGCTACCATTTGCTTGCATTCGGTATGGAGGCATATGCATGTAAAAGTTACCATTGATTTCTTGTGTCTATCCTACATAGGAGGATGCCCCTGGCACACTTTTGGCCCAAACAAGAGGTTGAAGGTTTGTGTTTATGGACTTCCATAGCAGCAGATGGTTCAAGAGGTAAAGTATGGGAAGGGGGGGGACTAAGGGGATTGGAGCTGAGGCATAACGTCCCCCCACAGCCACTGTGGTGCAGGGAGCCCCTAGTCTTCTCTACATGGAGCCTCCCCCCAAGCCTGTCTGTGCAGAGTGTCTCTCTAAAGCAGCTGCAGTGAGCAGACTACTCTCAGCTGACACCATGCTAGCCCAGGACAGATAAGAAACAAAATAAAGTATTTTTTTTATCATTCTGACCCTGCCAGGCACGTTTCAGGAGTGGGTGGGGGGGCCTTGGACAGAGCGTTCTCCACAGAGCACTGCTCTCTTTGGAAGAAAGAGGCACCACAGAATTTACTGTAGCAGAGGCAGGGTTGCTGCCTTCCCAGAGAACAATGTCAGAATCTCTTCACATTTTCAGATTCTGCCAATGATTGCACACGATTCCTAAGCGGAACTTTATATGAAGTAATTTATGTTCATTTTAACATGTCAGTTCTGTCTTTGTTTACTTAAATTATCAGTTGGGGGTAATTAGGACTGCTGTAGAACATACTTGAAAGTGTTTTGTTCTTACATTAACTTTATAGTATGTACTGATAACGGGAAAAGCAAACCCGCAGGACATTGAATGCTAGTCATTGTTATTTCACAATGTTTCCATTAAAGGATCTGGATGGAACCTCTGCCTTTTTGTTTCCCTTGGGCATGCTTTGAATAACCTGTCAGGCCAAACGTAAAAAGTAATATGCAATAGGTATATTTTAAAGATAATTGCAAAACATATACCAATAAAAACACAGCATTGAAAAACGAAAGTGACCAGCTTTGCTGAAATATTCATGTATTTACTTTAATCCAAAGTAAAGTCAACAAAGCATATTGCCTTTGTATTAGTAAAAAGATTCAGTGAATTCAATATTTAAATAACCACAATAAATTGCTTCAGGTATATCTTTTTTTTTAAGCTGGTTCTTCTTTTATTATTATTTTTGGCAAGCCATTAACTGACAATGTACAATTACAGAGATTAAATGAAAAACACCAGAAAAGAGCCAACCATAATATTCTGGTCAACCTTAAGTTCCAACGCAACGGAAGAAAGGGGCTGAGAGGACAAACAAAGTGAAGCGAAAAAAACAACAAAAAGGAAATATATACATATAAAGCTTCTGTATGGCCATACTACTGTGGTGGTCAGATACATCAGCATGTCTTTTAAATGCCATAAATACACATAAATTACTTCATGAATACCAAAGACATAGAAAAAACAAATACATAGGACACACAGCATGACATAAACACTAAAACAGAAAGAAACATATTTAAGCCATTGTAGGCGCTAAATGATCCACTAGGGCCCCCCAGATCTTAATACCCAATCTACGTTTCTGCTGCCATTCAAGGATGTACAAACTATGTTCCAAATTACACATAGTATATTGCCCTCCTCTCCACATTTCGAAGGTTGGGGGTTCTTTTTGCCGCCAAAGTGATGCTATGCACAATCTAGCGACAGCCACGGCTATAAATATTAAATACCTAAATGCATACATCTCCTGAGCTACCATTGCATCCTCCAGAACTCCCAACAGCACGACCGTAAGTGTAATCACAGTCTGTGCCCCTGTAACCTCCGTCAAGAAGGCCTCCATCCTATTTATCAGCTGTCTCAACCCTGGACATGCATAAAACATATGCAGACTGCCAGTCTGATCCATCCCACAGCGTGTGCATTTGCCCTCATTTGCGCCACCCCATCGTGCAATTTTGGCGGGAGTATAATATAAGTTAAACATTGTTTTATATTGTTGTGCTTCAACCCTAGAGGCTATCAAAAGGAGATCAAGCACTCTTTAGTGATTCTCGGGTCATGGAGGAGGCAACATACTTAGGTGTACGTATCAATGCATGCTTGGATCAAATGGTACTGTCCAACTGAGACCCGTGCATAAATCCAAAAGGGATTTAGATAACATGGAAGGTTTACATTTGTCAATGGTGGGAGGATGTAATGTCTTAAAGATGAATATTTTACCAAAGGTCTTGTATTATTTTAGATTGGTCCCCCTGGAACTTACCCGAAAGCAACTCCAGAAACTTCAATCTATATGTAGCAGTTTTATACGGGCTACTGGCAAACCTCACCGTGCAATGAAATATATGACCCTACCATGACCCCGAGGGGCTGGGCTGTGCCTAATTTTCTGTTTTATTATTGGGCATGCCTACTTCAACATATGGGTATTTTGTTGGTTGTGGAAGGAGATATTATGGCAGAGGAGTCCCGCATATTTTTCAAATGCTGCTAGTTTCTAAAGTAGAGAGGAGGTTTTTTCAAAATCTTGAGCCCAGCTATTATAAAAAAAAAACAGTTCAAGGTGGTTCAAGCTGCTTATAAGGCATGGCTCCAGGTGCAGAGGTGCCTACAGATTGGTAGACTTACTTTTTGTACGCCCACCTCTTCCTAAGCACTGCCCCTTTCCATCTTTTCTGATACTACAATGGCCAGATGGAGGCGGAAGGGTATCCTGACATTGGGAGTGGATAACAGTGGTGTTAGGGCTTACTCTTCACTGGTGTCTGAATATGATCTCCCTAAAACTGACTTTTTTAAATACCTCCAGGTCTGGGATTATTTGCCTATAAAGCAGATGTAGCATGCTTGGTCCAAAACAGCAACCTATTAGAGAAAGTTAGGAGGTGTGGAAGGATTGGTGTTTTATACCAAGATCTTATCGAAACACAGAGCGACGACGTGGAAGTGCAGAATTCAAAATGGAACACCAGGTTATCCGAGGGAGGGAAAAGTTTACAAGATTCCATTGCATTGGCTGATAAAACCTGGTTCATGTTATTTTAAAATTTCCTTTTATAGAGAGGACTACAAGGACTCACACCAGAGATGTAAAAATGTGAGGCCACTGTGTAAGGTCTAATAAAATATTTCTTGTAAGCATATGGAGCATGGAAGCATTTTCCTTCATTGTTTCCATAAACTACGTTTGTCTTTTCATATCCTTAGTTCACATAACAGGAATATTCCTCAGCATTGACAATTTTAGTTTCATTAGGTTTTGAAAATACACTCCTTCCCTCATGTATAGGGGCGATGGGGAAGCGGACTAAGCACATGATTTTATTGGGCAGGTGTAAAGATAGTGACAGTTGGCCATTAGGGAATTATTGCTGAAAGGGGAGTCATGATAGGATCCAAATGTAGTCAATTTGAATTGCTAGGTACAATTCCTGACACATTTAGTGTAAGTGATAGATATTGGGCTCCTGGTTGACTGGGGGAAGCCCTGACCAAGCAGTAACCACAAACCTACTCAGGGTAAGTCACAAACACACACTAAATTAACCTGTGCTCACCCTCTATTAGTATGCAACAGAGCAGTCAAGCTTAATTTAAGAGGCAATGTGTAAAGCACTTGTGCAACATGTTAAACAGTAAAACAATGAAAACACCACACTAAAAGATTCCACCTTAGGTTAGGCACATAGGGTTTATTCTAATTAAGAAAACAAGATCAAAAACAGAAAAATCCAACACGTAGAACCTGAGTTATGAATTTTGGAGGAATACACTGAAAGACAGGGCATAAAAGTATAAAGCACCAACCTTGGATAAATGGTCACACTAGACCGAGTCGAATCCAAATGTTCAGGTCGGAGCGTGGGTCGTATACAGTTCAGGATAAGTCCCGCTGAAGTTTTAACTTCTCAGAAATTGTGCCAAGAGTCCCATTCACTGGGAAGAAGTTTTCTAGGATCAAGGAGATATTCGTTTCAGTGATCCACAGGACACCAAGAGCTGCCGAAATGTAGTGTCTTGTGAGTTAGAAATTATAGAACCCTATTGGCTCTTGATAGGCTCCTTAGAACTGTGACATAAGCTGTAAAGTGGAATGCAACGAAGACTGGTTTAGAATGTTGAGTTACACACAGCAGAATAAAATAGGGTAAAACTAAGCTCTGTGTGTTTGGTAGTCATTGGAGGGTAACCAGGCTGAGGAGGATGCTATAACTGGCGATGAGTTAGGGATAAGTAACCTGAAGATCGACAATGCTCTTCCAGAGAGTTTGCCATGGTCCAAGTGAACTGCTCATGCATACCATGTGTGTTGAAGTCAAAGTATGGGGTAGATGCTTAATGCATGTGGAGTCAAAGTCAACCCCAGCCAGTGTTAAGCAGTTGACGACAATAAAAGCATTGCAGAGAATCTACACACCGTTGACCGAGAACCTGCTGGTCAGACCATACATAAAAGTACTGCGCTGAAATGCAAGATAGAGTTGTAATTTGTAGGGAGCCTCATTGTCAAAGGCGGATATGTGCAGATACAGAGAAGAAGTTCTAAAGACTATAGTAGTCGAATACAAATAAAATATGTAAAGCGCTGGCTGATGAAATAAGTGACAAGATAGCATTGTGTCAATTCACTTACCAGAGCCTTGATAAGTGGAGCTCTATGACCTCAGCACCAGGCAAGGAGACCCAAGAAGAAGCATGAGGGTTGTGCTTACTGAGCTATCCAATTTCTGAAGTGGCACACCACCAAAGCTACCAGCTGGTGGCTCAGATCAACTTGAGAGGCCTCTAGAAAGTGAAGATCTCAGATTAAAACCAAGAAGGAAGTCATGGCACCATGGACTGCCCAGGACAATTCAGATACTGATTCAATGCAGGGACTGAGATATGGTGCATCTGACGCAGATCATACTGGACAGCAAACAAACAACCCCCATCGTTTGATACCGCCAAAAGAAAAATATTGGTAATAGATGGACTATTTGGATAGAGAAATATGATGATTTAATTGATTCAGTTGAAAAGACTGATAACAAAAGATGATCAAGTATCTAAAAAATCTTGCTAGTGATGGTGTAAAAGAAGTCATAAAGAAAATACAGCGAACTGACAAAGAAGTCACATATCATCAGAATAAAGAAGTGTTGAATTTCAAGTTTAATCCAACCAAGAATGGCAGAAAGTTGGTGAATGGTATGGGTGGGTCTGCACACCTCAACTAAACGTGTGTAATCGCAATATCTGAAGTATTAATCAATTTGTATGCGTGTGGTGCATAGGGAGAGGGTACCACCCCCCCTGGGATATGTATTGAACTGAGTCCTCGGAGACCAGGGACTGTGCAGCGCACAGCTATAAGGTAATAAAACCTCAATCTATGTAATTCAGATTTCCAAAAAATGCTTTGTTTATTTGATAAACACAAATTATTGTTCAAAATGTTTCAATCATTAAACAGAACATTCGAAATAAGACCTTGTGTCATATATTCAATAAAGTTCATGAATACATCAATGAGGAAATTGTACATATATGTGAATGAATTGTGGTTTTCAAAAAAGAAGAAACAATCTCTAAAAAACCCAATGCAGTTCGGGTCTCTCACAACCCTTCTTCAGGGGTATAGTAAAGTTATTAAAGAACCAAAGTTCAAGATTCAAAATGCACGATCCTCAGGGAGGCTCAGGTAACGAATCTACAACAAAATATATATGATATTCAAGTTTGCATATATCTCAAGGCATGTCAAAAAAACAACAATTACAGATTCTTAAAATCACGCTCATGGTTATCTCAGGGTGTGATTTGCATTATCCCAATATCCTGTTATAGAACCCTCAAGACATGTGATTTTAACAAAAAGTGCAAAATCAGTGGAATTTAAAAAAAGGAGAGCAATGTCAATTATCAAAGGACCAATATCAGCCATCTATCTATGTCTGTGACGGTGAAAGAGAATGTATTTAAGGTTTGTGCCTGTGAAAAGAATGAAGGAGTGAAAATAATTAAAAGCCCATGTGTAATAGTGCTAGTAAATTAAAGGCTAGCATGCTGAGAATAAAACTGAAGTATGTATGCTGAAAGCAAAAGTAAAATATCATGTGTACCGTCCGATCTCCGACACGGTGCTTATTTAAATTAAATCTCTTCAACACTGTAGTCTCACTATGTAATCAAAAAGACAATCATAATTCACCAACTCGTTACTGGTGACTCAAATGTGCCAAAGACTCGATCGTGGGAAGATATCTACATACCCGTCTCTCAAATGTTAAATCCAGACGGTTTGCCTGTAATCATTACTTCTTGGTGTAAGAATGAATCGCTGTTAAAAAATATAAATATACGCGTTATGTGTGATATGTGTGTGTTAAAGGTAATGTACACAATCAAAGGGACCAAAGTGTCCTTCTTACCCCCAAACGCAGAGAACGGTATCGCATGGAATGTTATTTTGGCAATGAAACAAGACACCTTTTGACTTCACACGGAGCCTTGGTCACATATATATATATATATGGAAATAATGTATCCTCAATTGAAGACGCACACTAAAAAAGAAGAATTCAAATGATTCTTTACTAAGGCAAACCAGCACTCTCCTCTGAAATGTAATTATTTTCAATTGCCCTCCGGTGGGCCACATGTGAGTACAACATGTGTTGCGTGCTGGGATATGTAGTACACAAGTGTTGCCATCCAGTGGTTTCTGGTGTGCCTTTAGACATAATTATTTCCTTCAGTTTGTTCTGTGCTGTCCCGTGCTGTTCATTTATTTTCTTGGCCCTCCAGTGGTCCTCAGAAGTGAGAAATGTTCAGTCATTGTGCCTATCTGTTTTTCCACCAGACAACTCTGAACAGTTCTGTGCCTCCGTGGCCCCCTATTTCCAGCTTGAGGAGTGGTGCAGTCTTCACGCTGGACTGCCTTAAAATATGATGCTAACAATATATCCTCGATTGAAGACACACACTAAAACAGAAGAATTCAAATAATTATTTACTACTGCAACCCAGCATTTCTTCATTTGGAAATATTTCTCTGCCTCACACGTTTCGGAGCAGCAGCTCTTTACTCACAGACATTTAATGAGACTGTGCAGTGTAGCTAGAAGCACTCTGTTTTAATGCTAGAACTACTCCCCGTCAATTAGGAATTACAGCTTATTAAATGTAATAAGGAATCCCCAATGTTAGCCTATGAGAGTTGTAAAAGATAAAAGTACATGTCCTACCCTTTACTTAATTTGAACAACAGGAGAGAAAGGGTCGAAAGAACACTCTCATACCCCTTGTGGATACATATATCAATCAACATAAGAGTGTCACTAATTGCAGGAACCAGATGCTAAGGTAAAAAATTCAGAGAAATTATAGAATTTCTAGCATCAGAGGAGACTGTTAGTGCAGTGGGAAAAATAGAGTGCACAAGCTCAGAGAGAACTAAAAGGACCCTCAGGCCCCAGCTGAAATCTGGTAGCCAGTTGTCTTCATTGGGTCCCCGATAGTTGCAGAAAAAATGAAAAGTGCATTAAAAAGAGTGTGGACTACTCCTCAAAACTATTTTAATGAGAGGGTAGCTCTAACTCTGTTAAAACCAGTGCAAAAAAATTAAGGACTGCTAAGTGGTTGTGTAAGTTTGAACCAATAAGTCCTATTAATGGTGCAACAAGAAATATTAATGCTAAGATGTGGTCAACATGTTTCTGCTAATCGAGCATACAGTCAGCTCAGCATTCGTCAGGACCAGGGAAAAAACACACACTCCTACTCACTAGTGGACACCCCCTAAAGTGTCCAGACCTATGGAGTAGAAAAAAGAACTAATACGACCTGATTTGTCGGAGTTCTTTATGGAGATATCTTCCCAATGTCTCTCCTCATTATGGGAGACTTGAAAAAAATCTGTAAATGTAAACATACAAACAAAAGCGTCTAAATTGTGAGCTCTTATGAAAGAAATCCGAAACATCATTTGGTTTTGGTAATCTCTGTTCATGTGCATAAACCAAGTATGGCCTCATAATTTGCTCTAATGTTTACTCATAGGCAAATACAATACAACAATATATACATGATTTAGACTGTTGGAAAAACACATGTTTTTATGTAGTGTTCATTATTGTCAGCCTAGAGATAAACGTGTTAACTGAATCTTTTCCACCTTAAAGTTCACAGCTCATTATAACTGTTAGTAAATAGTGCTCGTCAAGACTGTTGACAACTAGGATGTCAAACATGAGTTAAAAGAAAGAAAACACCTTTGCGTGGATGGAGTACATCAATAGCCATACGTGCTCCACGAGAGGCAAAAAGACACACAAAAACTTACACGATATCGTGGGGTAGTAGTCACCATGGGCTTGGCGGCAGGAGGAAATCTTCACGCCCAGACTTGTCTGAAAATTAAATAAAGATCAGATTGTCTGTCGTGCCCTTACTGGCCTCAGTGTACAATAGACCTTGTTTAAATTGCTGTGATATAGATATAGTTTTTTAGTTTTTTAAGACGGAAAACAGAACAACTCAAGGAACATGTCTCATTTTCTAAAATCTAAGAAAAGGGAACATATCTCATTATCTGAAATCTAAGAAAAAGAGAGAGACAGACAGAACAAAGGGGAAAGCTGTCTATGGAGGGCAAAACTTTCATGAGGGGCACCTCTCTATCTACGCATGACCGACCCCCACGGAATATCATCGTTGAGGCCATGTGTGTGTGTCGAAAGGCGATATATCCACCTTTGTTCCTTTTCGAACAGTGTTCCTTCATTGTTGGAATTTATTTGTTCTATTACTACCCACTTTACATCATTGGGACAGTGGCCATATTCAAGGAAATGGGTGGTCAGTTTCGTGGTGTTCCTACCACATCTCATGTTACTGCGATGTTCCCCTATTCGCATTTTTATCCTCCTGGTGGTCATTCCCACGTATCTGAGACCGCAGGGACAGGTAATTAAGTAGATGACATTACTCGAATTACAGTTAGTATGACCTCTCAAATGTCATTCTTTTCCCTCTTCCAGATGTAGAATTTTTGTTGTCACCGTAAGGTGGCACACACTACACCCCCCACAAGGAAAATGACCTGTGACAGGTGGCAAACCCCGGGCATTCAGTACTGTCTGATCATGTTTTGTCTGGTCAGTTCTAGGGCGGGTGTGTACTAGAGCATCTCGCAAACTCCTTTCTCGTTTGTAAGAGAATAGTGACTTTTGCCAGTTCCGACCATTACTCTTAAAAAAAAAAACTATATCTGTATCACAGTGACCACAAGGCTGCCTGATTTGTAAACTATATAGCCTGTCCACAATTAGCAATTTTTTTTTGTCACAACAATGATGCTCTATGACCCTCCTTTTTCACGAATTTGGCTACCCTTGGTCAAGGGGTTTCGGTTAATAACTTTTGGCAATTTGCATTTGCCAGGTTGCCAGGTCTACACTGCCAAGCAGATATAAACATTGCTTGATTTGATCCGTGAAGGTAACGACTTTTCGGGTCTCGACCCGAACTTATAATCCATCACGCGTGTAAATAGACAGGCGCCTTTAAGACACTGACGTCGCGATGCTGGTCATGTGACCGCTAGCGACGCCTTTTACGTTTTTTCACTTCCTACTTCTTAGCCCACGGAATCAATGCCGCGTTTGTAGATACGGGCGCCGGATGTGGCTGCTGTAGGTTCTCGAGCGGGGAGCCGTTCAGAAAGAAGTAAGTTCTCTGACGCTATTTAAACGAGGTCTATTGTACACTGAGGCCAGTAAGGGCACGACAGACAATCTGATCTTTATTTAATTTTCTGACAAGTCTGGGCGTGAAGATTTCCTCCTGCCGCCAAGCCCATGGTGACTACTACACCACAATATCGTGTGAGTTTTTGTGTGTCTTTTTGCCTCTCGTGGAGCACGTATGGCTATTGATGTACTCCATCCATGCAAAGGTGTTTTCTTTCTTTTAACTCATGTTTGACATCCTAGTTGTCAACAGTCTTGACGAGCACTATTTACTAACAGTTATAATGAGCTGTGAACTTTAAGGTGGAAAAGATTCAGTTAACACGTTTATCTCTAGGCTGACAATAATGAACACTACATAAAAACATGTGTTTTTCCAACAGTCTAAATCATGTATATATTGTTGTATTGTATTTGCCTATGAGTAAACATTAGAGCAAATTATGAGGCCATACTTGGTTTATGCACATGAACAGAGATTACCAAAACCAAATGATGTTTCGGATACTTTTCATAAGAGCTCACAATTTAGATGCTTTTGTTTGTATGTTTACATTTACAGATTTTTTTCAAGTCTCCCATAATGAGGAGAGACATTGGGAAGATATCTCCATAAAGAACTCCGACAAATCAGGTCGTATTAGTTCTTTTTTCTACTCCATAGGTCTGGACACTTTAGGGGGTGTCCACTAGTGAGTAGGAGTGTGTGTTTTTTTCCTGGTCCTGACGAATGCTGAGCTGACTGTATGCTCGATTAGCAGAAACATGTTGACCACATCTTAGCATTAATATTTCTTGTTGCACCATTAATAGGACTTATTGGTTCAAACTTACACAACCACTTAGCAGTCCTTAATTTTTTTGCACTGGTTTTAACAGAGTTAGAGCTACCCTCTCATTAAAATAGTTTTGAGGAGTAGTCCACACTCTTTTTAATGCACTTTTCATTTTCTCTGCAACTATCGGGGACCCAATGAAGACAACTGGCTACCAGCTTTCAGCTGGGGCCTGAGGGTCCTTTTAGTTCTCTCTGAGCACGTGCACTCTATTTTTCCCACTGTACTAACAGTCTACTCTGATGCTAGAAATTCTATAATTTCTTAGAATTTTCTACCCTTTACTTAAACAGCACCCTGCTCATTGACCTACCTAGGACCTACCTTAGGGGTGATGTTATATATAATAAAATGGGACTGTAAGACTTATCAAGTCAACAAGGCAGTGTAAACTGCACACACTATCTCTGCAGTGGCAGACCTCATACATGTTTGAAGGGCTACTTAGGTGGGTGGCACAAACAGTGCAGCAGGCCCACTAGTAGCATTTATTTACAGGCCTTGGGTACAGGTAGTGCTCTTTACTAGGGACGTATAAGTACATTAAATATGCCAATTGTGGATAATTCAATATTACCACATTTTTGGAAGAGAGCACATGCACTTTAGCACTGGTTAGCAGTGGTAAAGTGTTCAGAGTGCCTAAGCCAACACAAACAAATTTAGCAAAAAGGGGAGGAGGAAGGAAAACGTCTGTGGGTGACCCTGTATAACAGTCATTTCCAATAGTATGCTTCTCACAAAGGGTCCTTAAACTTGCCTCAGTACATTTCTGCTATGTGTGCATAAAAATGATCTGCTTGGGTCAAAGGCAAAGTTTTCCCTAGGGTGTCACACATTAGCTGCTGCAAACAATAAAATATCACACATACGTAGACTCGCTACTTGGTAGCCCTGTTTAACATAGTTAGATGTAGGTGTGGTGTCCCCTGTATATGCAATCAAATAAGGGGAGGTATTCTGTAAGGTCATGTGATTTAAAAAAAAATCCAAGCAGGTGCATTGAAAAGGTAGCAGCATCTCTTACGTTGAATGTTAATCCCTCAACAAGTGATTAACATTTGTTACTTGGGCCATTGGAATTATGAAGCATGAAAAGACCAAATTATGCGGCAGAGTTGTCTAAATTATGCAGCAAGAAAAGGAAAATTATGCGAAGCAATATGAAACATTTTGTGATAGGTTTACTTCTTTATTTTGTCATTTTTTAAACACTGCATGAGCTTAGGGTACTATTTGTATTAGTTTAATATACACATACAGTAAAAAGCAACACAACAGTAACTGGTCAATGTTTGCATAGGGCGATCCACTGCACGGTAACACGTCACTGAGATTTTAGAAACTTTTAATCAGTGTGAGTAAGAAACAATATTTTTTTGCTGAAATCTGCAGCCTATGCAGCAGATGATGAGCTGTGGCAAATGAGGCATTTCCGTATTGCACAAAACAGTGCAGCTGCAGAATCACATAATTCCAGATGCCCTATCTTGTTACCCCCAAAACAGCAAATACCCATATTACCTATGCCCTTGTGAGCCATCACATGAATCTGCAATATTTTCTGTATTAATTTTAATTATATGTGATGTTTTAAGTTTCAGCGCTCTGTCCATCATCTCCTTGTGTTTGCTTTGTTTGCCCTAAGTTGGCAGGGTATGCAAAGACGTGGGTCCCTTGCTCGCTTTGCCCCTGCATTCAAGCTAGCCTGGCTGATGAAGGGTGTTAACCAGAAACCGGTCCCAGGATGCTTGTTTCCGGTTCAGGGAAGACCTGGCTTGGTACTGGCAGTTCGGGCTAGACTGTTCCCATGAGACACAGGGTCAAGACTGATTTGTATATAGCTGGGTCTGAACTGAGGTGGTGAAGTGATCTAAAGAATGATGATGAATTCAACCCAGATCTGTGACTGTGGGTGAGTGTCTAAAAATTTTCAGAGGTCAGTCTTTTATCTCCTTGTGTTTGCTTTAAATGCCATTAGCCAGACTATCATTCGTGTTCCTAGAAGAGAATTTCATGGGAGCACACAATAAGTCACAGATAAACTGGTGCTACACCTGGACACTGAGATAAAGGCATTAAATGGAAAGGGAACTCCCAGTCTTATAGAATGGGATCTCTGCATTTTATGGAAGATTAACTCACTCTGCCAAAGTGTAAATAACTTTTTTAATCTTCAGCTTTTGGTGGCTAGATTTATTTTGCATCTGCACATCCCTTACAAACTTACTTTTACTATTCAAGCATCAGTACCTGGAACATTCATTCAGCCACTAGAGTTAGATTTTGTTAATAAAAATATTATAATAAAAATATGAACAACTCGATTTTAACGGCCACATGCATCTTTGTTGTCGTTTGCGATTTCTTAATTGCAAAAATTAAGGAATCGCAAAAGGCTATGCATCAAGAAATCGCAATTTTTTTTGCGATTTCTAAAACTTCCTTAATTGCGATTCACAATTTGCGAATCGCAATTAAGGAATCCCTTCCCATTGATTCCTATGGGCCAAGAGGTCTATAGGAATCAATGGTAAGTCATTCTCAATCTGCGATTAGCAACTTGCGAATCGCAAATTGATAATGCAATTTCAAGGGTGCGAGGGGGTCCAAAGGACCCCCCCCCCCTAGATCCCTGAAATATAACTTTAAGTGCATTTTTCACACACACAGGCCCCAAGGGCATGTGTGTGTGTGTAAAATGAAACTTTCAAAAGGCACTTTTGTGCATTTTTGAAAGTTTTAGCAAATTACCATGAAGGTCAACTTCATGGTAATTTACCTCTCCCTATTTGCGAATTCGCAAATTTTAAATATTTATGCATTGCATTTAAGAAATCTCAAATTGCGATTTCTCAAATGCAATCGCAATTTTAGAAATCCCAACATGATTGCGATTTCTAAAATTGCGAAAAACATGATGCATCCCAATTTTGTCAATTGCATTTGCAAAAGGCCGAAAATTGCGATTCACACCGTTTGCGAATGCAATTGACAATGATGCATGTGCCCGTTAGTGTGCATTTATCTTAAGAATGCTCATCCGACAAAGATAACTTTTTTCCCTTTGATACTAAACCCTTCTTGGAAAGCACCTGCTGTTGTCATGTGGATGCAGGAATTTAGGGGTGAAGTACTGTCATGGTCCCCGCAGTCTCCTCAACAGCTCATGCTAATGCATTCTCATAATAACCCCAGACACTATGTTCCACAACTTATGATTATTAAGAGTGGCCCCCCTCCACATTGATATTTGTATGTATAATATTTATGTGCTTTACTGTTCCCTAGTGGTCAGTGGCGGCTTGCGACATTTGAAAGTGGTGAAGGGTAAAAGTTTGGTATGACTAGGATGGGGCAGCTCTTCTAAAAGAAACTCCCTTATATTTGAAAGCATATTTAGCTCTCTGGACACAAGACTAATTGGTCTACCTCTCCAGGAGCAGTACTTATAGAAACCCCTTCTGGGTTGGAATTATCACAGGAATTAATGTAGGGGGATCCTTCTTGGTACCTGGTACACCTCATTAGAATGTACTGACTGCTACTCTTTAGCTGATGTGCCCTTTTCTGTTACTTAGAGGCTACGTGAAACTGACCTCAGGTATCATACTATAACAAAATACGTTCTTTTATACATGTTCTAGTAGACAATATAGTCAGCAAGTATTCACTATTTAGTGACAGCATGAGGGAGCACTACTTTGCCACGAATATAACAAAATACATTATAAAAATAAACAGGTTGATTGCATGCCCGCACCTTGCCAACAACAGAATTACTCCTATAAGGGAGTATCAAACTCCAACTGTACTAGTATGTTTTATAGCGATAACATAAACAATTGGGGGCTTTGCTTGTTCTTTCTTTCCCCATTGATAAATGGATGCACAGAGAAGCTGTACGAGAAGCATGTACAACACCAGTTTCAGATGGATTTCCACACAGTTCTACTTACTTTTTGAAATTCAAAAAAGTCTCCGTGGTCACCTTGTCAATAATTTAAAAAGTAAAGTGTTCTTACTACTATTGAATACACAAACAAACCCTATTCCCTTAGCCCTGAAGAAGTCGTGGGGTAATCCCCTGTAACAACGACGAAACACGTGTTGGCTAAGAAGGCTTAAAGATCTTGAATTAAAGACATCTGATAATATAAAGACAAGCATCATTGTGATATTTAATGCAACTTCATGTATTTACTTTTGAACGTGTGAAGAGGATTTGTATATAAAGTATATAGTAAGGCACATGGACCAAAATCCTCCTTTGCATGTGACTGTGATGACTGCTAATTCAGTGATTTTGGCCACACCTTAGAGTTTCTATGGTGACAATGCACAATTTGCTGTATTTATGCTTTAGTGTCAGCTCCACTTCCTGTGCAAGCCACAGGTATTTACAAATGATGAGGCTAAAGTAGCTTTCATTATAGCCCTTCTAGGGGGAGTAGTGACTAATTGGGCGATTCCTTTATTAGAGTCCAACAATTCTATTTTTTATAATCTTGCAGCCTTCAATGGCCGCCATGACTTGGCTATTTGCAAAACATGTCTATATCCAATCTAGTGATAATGAATTACTCGATCTCTGGCAAGGCACAAATGACCTTCTGACCTATCTTACCACTTTTAACTGATTAATAGCTGAGACTCATTGGCCAGAAGAACAAAGAAACCGGTGGTTAAGGGATAAACTGAAAGTCTCTTTGTCCCATATTGTGGAGTTATCTGATGACTGCTCAAAGTCTATAGATCTAGTGGTCAAATTGGACCTCAGACTAGGGGAACATAAAGGCAAAACACCCAGTAGTGAGACTTGAGTGGTGGTAATAAAAATGGACAAAAAAAATAGATGGCAAGGCCTCTGACTCAGATCCCATGCAGATTGGAGGTATTAAGGGACCTTCATCCAAGAAGAGAAGAACATGTGACTCAAACTAAACTTTTGCCTGGGACTGTACTGATACACCCAAGGAAAGTAAAACAGTGGCTAGCATTGGTTTGACATATATGGTGCAGGAAAACTATCACTCAGCGAGTGAAGAGATCGTCTTGCCAAGAGAGATTGACAGTAAGATCTCACAATACCTACATAACACAGTCTATTGAATCCCACACCATTTGACCGCTAGAGTTACTGTTACATTGACATCACAGCAGAGACATGTTCTGTCCCTGTTGATTGAGACATTTTTTACTTATCCCTAGTTACCAAATTGGAAATGAGGGGGTGCCCAAAGACAAATCGGAACCAGCAAGGGCAGTAGATGGGTCTGAAGTCTCTTTTGGTGTTATTTGATTTGAACTAACCCCTTTGACACTTGTGTGTGATAATGGTCATACTGAGAAACTCAAGTTTGATTTGATTGATACTCCCAGTAATGGAGGTCATCTTAGGGGTGCCATGGTTACTCTTGATTAACTGTTTTACATGACTTCATGCAACCAAGAGGGCCAGGGTGTTGTAACTACTATACATTGTGTGGCTGTGCAAGTAGCCTGTCCAGAAGGCTTACCTGAGATTTATCAAGATTTCCAGGACATATTCGATCTCATAAAATCAACACAGTTGCTCCCACATCAGGCATTCGACTGCTGTATTGATCCCTTTCCTGCAGCCACTCTCCCTTGTGGCAGGTCATATGCTCTTATAGAGCCTGAGACATGTCACAACGCAAATACTTGGAATAATTACTGGAGTTAGGGTTTATACGCCATTCCATCTTACCCATATCTTCTCCATTCTTTTTTGTCCTAAAAAAATGGGGAATTATGGTATTGTATAGACTATAGGGTGGTGAACAAAGCTACTATTAATAAAAACAGGTACTCACTACCCTTGATCCCAGAATTATTAGATCATGTGCACAATTCCGCCACCTATACAAAGCTATATCTGCAAGGGACCTACCATCTCATCTGGGTAAAAGAAGATGATGAATTGAAGACTACTTTTGATTTCAAAAGTTTAGTATTTTATTATTGAGGTCCTCCAAGATTTTCTAGATGTGTGCTCAATCACCTACATAGACAATATTTTAATCTACTCAAATACTGAACAGGAACATTTGAAACATGTGCATGCCATGAGAGTCAGAGAGAGGAGGGGTGGCTCTACCTCGGCATGACCAGTGGCCACTGTTGCAGCTGCTGTATGAAGACGTGGCTTCTGGGATGTCACTTAGCCCTGTTGGATCTGATTTTGAGCCGAAGATCTCTGCACTTTTTGCTGGTGTCCAGCTGCCTTGGTGGGAGCTCCCAGCTCCGGATGATTCGACCCTTTGCCATGCTGACTCAATCCAGGCTGACTATGCTGCCCACAAACCAGCATCTGTGTGTCCGAGTTACAGAGAGTTCTCTGGCAGCTTTGCACAGCAGCTGGACTTGCCCCAATAAAACAGAATGGGGTGGTGGCAGTGCTGGTGCCCAGAGCTTCTGCCTAAAATGTGGTGAGTTTGGGCTATCATCAAAAGACACTGATTTGGCAAATGTTATAGTGGCTACTGTTTCTGGACCCTATTCCTCCATTGTGGATCTCCTCGTGGCAGCAGGAGAGGAAGACTCCTGTAATGCAGGATAATCAGAGAAGTAAAGAGGATACCTTGACCACTACTCCTGGTATATGGACCAATCTGTATCTCAGGGGGTGGGTGGCGACAGTTAGCTCTACCATCCTCAGGAGAACTCTGAGCCCTCTGTTTGAACTAAGCCGCCCTCCTTCAATCTTTCTAGTGGCTCCACCCTATCCACAGAGGATTTACTGCTGCAACAGCAAAGCAGCCTTATTTTGAATCCCAGGTCTAATGTCAGTGATACCTCACAGCATGCAAAGAAGGGGGTGTTTAGATAATTCCTGTACAGACGATCTCTTCAGAGGGGTTACATCCTTCTGTTATACTGTCTTCCACTCTAGTGCAGGCAAGTACAATCATGAGCAAGACTGCTCCCTCCAGCAACAAGGGGCTCTCCACAACCTCTACAGCTACTACAATCTCAGCAGCAGAAATGGCAGATGTAAATAAGGAACTCCTGATCATTCTAACTGAAGGTGGCAGATCCATAAGCATCATGATGATGATATCAGCAGATATAAAGCTCCCCTTGCTCTGGCCAAAATGTATACTGAGGACAGCGCAGGTATATATAAGACACTAGATGAACTTCCAGAGCCAGGTGACAGGTGTTTTTCACTAACTGAAGGCTAAGATTCCTCTTGCTCGGAAGATGCTGACTCAGTATCACCTTCAGACAGAATGACGAGTGGTCCCTCAGAAGAGCCGGGTCCAGCAACTACATCTAAATATGTGAAGCACCATAAGAGATCTAAAACCTGGCAGACGGCTGGAGAGAAAGGGGGATTTAATCTGTGCCTGCCCTAAAATGGGATTACTTATCAACACTGCCAGTGTATGATTGTTTATTTATATCATTTATAGAGTGCAAACTGTCCCCAAAACTGGTATCCTGGTTCTAAGCATATAGGTAGCTACAGAACATTAAACCAAATAATTATCAGAAAGGAAAAAAAAGCTTGGGCAGAGTTATTATTATTGGGGAAGAGCCAAGTCTTCAAGGCTTTCCTGATATGCAGCAGATCTGTTATGGATCTGAAGGATGGTGGAAGCTTGTTCCATAATTTGGCCATTTGACTAGGAGGACCCGACCACCTTGTCTCACTTTCCGAATTGTACAGACACAGACTAGGTTTGCAGTGCTGAAGCAAAGATGTTGCACCGGAATATGTCTTTCAATCTTTGTTGTAAGGACACTGGCTTGAGCATGGTATTGCCTTGAACACAATGTGCATGTCTCTAAAGAGGATTCTCTGCTTCAAAGGCAGCCTGTGCAGTTTTGTCAAGGCAGTCGATGCTGATGATCTACAAGGTCTATTTAAGGCAAGTTTGGCTGCTTTCTCATGGGCTCTTTACAGTCTGTTAAGCAGATAATCAGAAGCCCCAGGCAGCAAAGCATTACAGTAGTCCAGTAGACTAAGTATAATGCTACAAACTACAAAATATGTAACTTGACTGGGCATCAGTGGTAGCACCTTTCTGAGACTATGTAAAAGAGCG
This sequence comes from Lissotriton vulgaris, assembly GCF_964263255.1. NCBI lineage: Eukaryota > Metazoa > Chordata > Amphibia > Caudata > Salamandridae > Lissotriton > Lissotriton vulgaris. The sequence continues at coordinate 810,497,374 of NC_141699.1, forward strand.
AAGCATGTGCTTGCTACTTTTGTGACATGATTCTCCAAGCATAACTTGCTGTCAACAGTGACCCCCGTGTTACAGACTTTATCGGATTGGAACAGCTCCTCTCCAAAAGGTAAGAGCCAAAAATCTGAAGTAAGATTCATAGGAATCTTACTTGGAGAGCAATGCAGAAATTCTGTATTGTCCCTATTTAATTTTAGTGAATTTACATTTATCCAACTTATAGTGTCCAAAATTTAATTTTGGGAGGAGGGACGGGGGGGGGGGGGTTATATGTGCAAACTCGTTCCGAAGCTATCTGAGTGTTTTACAAGAGCACCAGTTACGTTTTAGATGGACACATTCATATTTTTTAGGCATAGGGAGATTAAGTGATTTTCCCAAAATCATAGGATTTTAGGCACCCCTGCTGAAACTCAAACCTGATCCCCTAGGTTCGAGACTGACCGCTACTGCCTCCTGTTGATCATTATTAAATGCCAGAATCAACTGGGTCTCATCGGCAAAGCCTCACATATATATTAAACAGAATAGGGCTAAGTGCTGAGCCCTGTGGTACTCCCTGTTACAAGTTTTTAAATTCACAACAGAAAGGTAGTGAGACAGCCTGGCACCTGTCTGACAAGTAGGACTTCATCCACTTTAATGCTGTACCCCAAATCCAATAGCGGTTAATCTGAACAGGAGGATTTTGTGGTCAAGGTATTTTAGGGAGCCTTCCCTGAACTGGCAACTTGGAACTGGGAAGAGGAGTTGCAGAGAGTTAATCTGATCCCCTTCATGCTGGGAAAACAAAGTGAATCACAAGGGAAGTCACCTCCCAGCCTAAGGCAGTTATAGTGTATTTTGGAAAATTTCTTTTGAGACATGCCTTCTTTGAGAAGGCACAATCTTACTCTAAGTGAAGTTTTGAAGGGTAATTTTCTTCACAAGGTCGGGCTTCTGCCATGCCACAGTTGAATGCCAGTGGAGACTGAGGCAACTCATAACGCCATGCCAGGACAAGGGTGCTGAGGCCAACTTGATAAACCCAGCATGGCTCAAAGTTATTTTCAAGATTTAGACCCATGCGTTTACTTCGGACATTAAAGCAAAATCATTTTTAGACAAACATGAGGGCAGAGCTTGCTGGGCCGAGCTTGATGGGTGAACTATATGGGACCCGCAAACTGGTTTAGCTAGATTTTTGTAAAAATCATTTCTTGATTTGTTTTCTTCTTTCCATTTTTTTTTCTCATATCTATGTTGGTTAGACATATTTTATGAATATTTGCAGATGAAACAAATTTTGATTCAGGGGATCAGCTCTGTTATGTATTATTCATGGAGGATATTTTTGATCTATTATTGGTATAAGGGTACTCAGTTAATCATGCTGTATTTTAATCTGCCCCACATGCCACATTCCTGTGAAAGCTCTGTTGTACCTCATTAAATTTGGCTATTCTGTGCAACAATAAACTGCAGCTGACAATTATTATATCTGAAGCAGAATTCATTGCACTGTTAATTCCCCATTGTTAATAAACCTTCCCAGAGTGACTGTCTTAAGCAATAAAGGGAAGTGGGCATGGGACATGGCCAGAGCAGAGTTCAGCTAAGCAGGCCACAGTGTTTTCTGTATTCCACACCCATATCTTTTTGGGAAAGTGAATGATTTAAAGAATCATGACTTGTTATCCCTTTTCCTTATTCTTTCCTTTTATCTCTGTTGTTCAGTAGGGTTTCATGAGTAACTGAGGGCGATATTAATCTTTATCCCAGGGATCAGCTCTCTCATGATTTAACCCTGAAAGTTTAAATCATTCTCACTCTACTAGAAAGAGGTCTTGCAAGGGTGTATGGTCTAGCTGGGGCAAAGGGGCCAGCATGTGAGCCCTCATTCAGACCTGGTTGATCTGATTGCCTTGATTAGTAGTAGTGGGAGGGTTAGGGTGTGTGAGATGAGGAATGTGCTTTTGGGGCTTGGTCGGGGCTGTTAGGGGAGGTTTAGGGTGGGAAGGGAGCGAGACCGGTCTGTTAACACAAGAGAGGCTAAGAAGGGTGAGAGACTCAATAAATCTCAGCAGTGTGGTTAGCAGGAGCGCAGCATGAATTCTTAGGCTACCACCTGTCACCCCCTGGGATCACAATGGATCACAAAAAGGTAGATGCCATTATAAACTGGCCGGCCCAAACCACAGTAAAAAAAGGGCAATGGGTGCTCGGATTTGCCAACTTCTACAGAAGGTTCATTCCCCAGTTTTACAATATTGTGACCCTAATAAAAGCAATAGTTAAAAAAGGGGCAACCATTTTGTTGGTCTGATGCTGCAGATCAAGAGCTCCATATCTTGAGAGACAAGTTCACATCAGCAACAGTATTACAACATCAAGACCCTGATCAACCCTTCTGTGTGGAGGCAGATGCTTCTTGAGTTGCTGTGTTTGGGGTTTTGTCTCCAAAAGATCTGGAAACTGTTTATCTTTAGCCCATAGCATACTATTCAAGGAATTGCTCTCCGCTGAACAAAATTACGCGGGTGCCAAAAGAGAACTTTTGTGGGCACATGCATCATTCATACATTTTGCATTTCCTAATTTGCGAAAAATACCGAATCGCAAATTAGGAATTGCAAAATGGTATGCATAATTTTTTTGGCTTTTCATTTGGGATTCGGTAAAAATCGCAATTTTTACCGAATTCCAAATAAATAGCGAATTCCTAAGTGCATTTTCGCAATTCCCATTGATTCCTATGGGCCAAAAGGCCCATAGGAGTCAATGGGAAGGCATTTCCAAATTCGCAATTTGTTGATGCATTCCAAGGGTGCAGGGGGGGTCCAAAGGACCCCCCCCTGCACCCCTGAAATGCATTTGAAAGTGCATGTTTCACACACTCATGTCCTAAGGACATGTGTGTCTGTGACATGACAGTGTAAAAAATGATTTTTTTTTCTTTTTTAAACATTTTCGCAAATTACCATGAGGGACAACCTCGTGTTAATTTGCACTTCCAATTTCAGAATTCGCATTTTTTTAAATATTGATGCATTGCATTTAAGGAATCGCACAAATGCGATTCCTTAAATGCATTCGCATTTTTTAGAAATGCAAAAAAATGCGAATTCTGAAAAATAGTTTGATGCATCCCAAAAACGTATTTAGGAAGTGCAAACGGCCGAATTTACCGATTCGCACCGTTTGCACTTCCTAAATAGGTTGATGCATGTGCCCATTGGTGATCAATTTGCTCTTCACTGAGTGGAGACATGGTTTACTGGGGCAAAACACCCGGTCATGATTGTTTCTGACCACAAGAATTTGCAAATCTTTAGCCCTGTAAAGGCACTCACTCCTTGCCAGAGGCATCTGCTTCACTTCTTCAGTGGTTCTGATTTTGTCATAACTCTTCACATTGAGTCTAAACAGTTGTGGTTAGCGAACATTAAACATAGTGGTGAGTGAGGACAGATGTATAAAAGCAACTCAACAAGCTAAACCCTCAAGACTAGGTTCAAAACCCAAAACATAGCATTAAGGTTGACTTCCATCAATCAATAATAAACTTTATTCATTTTTTTTTCGATCCATCAAAGAATCCAAAATCCATCATTTGTGCAGTCTTAAAACATTTACAAAAGAAATATAAATTTCATGTAATTAGCATCATAAATATGCATGAGATCAAAGAATGAGAATGATAAAACAATCAAACTTCCGATTAAAAAGTTCACATCATGTTAAAATATAAAGAAATACGATCTAAAATACAAAACACAATTCACCCTTTTTTCCTGGACATAAATTCCACAGTATCCTTTGATTCCATAATAATAATGGCAGGGTTTAGTACATCAAGCACATGGCCAGCCTATGCGACCTGGGTTACAAACTTCAGTCGCCTGATCCAGAAGTAAAATAAAAATCAACATATTTAACAAAGTATTGGATCAGACGTATAGCTCTTCAGAATTCTATAAGAAATCCAATATTGTCTAACTCCTAGATTTAAGCAAATGGTTGTATCCACCTCTTAAAGATCTGGTGATATTTAGTACGGAAAAACAAAATGTGCTCCTCAGATTATTGTGCTCGACCAAATGCAGTACATAATTCTGATAATGGATCAACAACCTGGTTGTTAAAAATCTTTAAAAATAAGCTACCCAGCCGAAACCTAACAAATACATTTTTTATAAGTGATGGAGAAATCAATTTGAAATAGGATTCAAACCTAGGGCAGAGCTTAAAGTTTAAGAACTGTGTTGTTAAGTGGCCATTGGTCATTCTCACTGCATAATGCTCTGCCATGTACGCCCAGTACTTCGCCTTTACTCTAGGTAATTCATCTTTGCTCACGCCCTCTGGATGATCCCACAAGGTCAGTATTTCCAATAGTCTACACCAATTTGAACCACAATAAATATTTTGCACCACTAATCCTCAGAGTCTCCTGTAGTGAATTGCGGTAATCATTTAGCTGGGGCACGGCCTGTACATTAAGGGTTTAACAAAGTCACATCCCCAATTCTTTTACCCCTAAATTGAGGAATAATGAGGTCAGAGGGATGGTAACAGGTACAGAAACAAGTGGCCTGACAAAGATGTTTTCACATACCTTCAATTTATGGGTGTTCATGTAACTCCATATCACAGCTCCATACAATGCACCACTTTGAGCTTTTGCACAGTAAACCTCTAATGCTGGGGTCAGTGGCTGAATTTGTGGCTGTCTGAAGAACCTCAATATTGACTTTGACCTATGACATAGGGTAAGGTAACTTTAGTCTAATTGTTGCTCCCATCCAAGTGAGTCAGTTAACCTTATCCCCAAGTAGGCAACGCTTTTTACCCTCTTAAGTGGTTCGGATGCGATCCTGACCGTTCTAGTTTTTCCCTTCCCCTTCTCAAAGACCAAAAATGTTGTTTTCACAACACTGATTTCCAAACCCCTTTCCTTGCAGAAAACCAAAAATGTATCTACTAAATTTTGTAGGCCCATTGGTGCTGTGGAGATGAGTAGGGAATCATCTACAAAGAGCAGTATTAGCACTTTCTTACCATTCGGATGGGAGAATCATTCCTGGAGTCCATAAGCCAATTGGCCACTTTGTTAGTGAACAGGGAAAACAAAGTGGGAGGGAGTACCCACCCCTGATGCACCCCACACTGTATTGAAAATCTTGGGCCAGTTGTAGGTGGCCGTTTCAGGCCATTTACCGACGGGTAACGGACGATTTTGGCCGTTACCGATCGGTAAATGGGTGACAGGTATGTAGGGGGCATTATTTTACCGAATCGGTAACATTACCGATTCGGTAATTTTACCGATTCGGTAAAATAAAAATTCGGTAATTTTACCGATTCTGAGGCACCCAGATGTAGGTGGGACTCTTCAGAGTCCCAGAGGCCTTACCCAATCGGTATTTTACCATCAAATCCAATTTGATAGTAAAGTACCGATTCCGGTGTGCACGCACATGTGTGCATGCACACCTATGCCATGTGACAGGCAGACCTGCACTTAGGGCATGTATGCCTGCCACATGGCACCCGAGCCTGTTTTGGGGGTGCCAGAGGGTGTCAAAGTGACACCCCCTGCACCCTTGTGAATATCGGTATTTACCGATTCGGTAAATACCGAATGGGTAATGCCCATTCATTCCTATGGGCTTCAAAGCCCATAGGAATGAATGGGCATCACCGATTCGGTATTTACCAAATCGGTAAATACCGAATTCTTCCGAATCGGTATTCCAGCACATCTGGAATACCTACATATCCACCCCTTAGATTTACCGATTTTTATTTACCAAATCGGTAAAATTCGGTAATTAAAAATTGGGAAATCTATTTTACCTACATCTGGCCCCTTGTCTGTTCGTTCACAATTTACCCCCATCGTACCTGGGCATATAATTGCCTTTGTGCAATCGTGCTATCAGGTTTACTAGATTCATTGGAGCACCTAAATCTAGCATAACTCTTCATAACATTTTGTCAGGCACAAGCTCAAACGCAGCCCTTAGATCAAAGAATGCTACATATATTTTGTTTTTTTTAACAACATGTAGCTCCACTTGAGTAAAGTGAATCTGAAGTCCCGTTCACATGTACTGATCTTGGATCGAAAGCCCACATGATAGGAAGACAAAATCGCATTTTCATCTATCCATGCTTAGAGTTTATCTAGGACGTGCTTCGCAAAATCCTTTACAAATTATTGATCAAGCCGATTGGTCTATAGTTGGAGGGGATTGAGGCATCTCCCTTTTGATATAGTAATTATCTCTGCTCCCTTCCAGGTTGTTGGAATATCCCCTCCAGCTAATATACAATGTGGCAAAAGATTTATGAAAGGAGTCTATACCATAGGTTCAGTTTTATATAAATCGCCTGGTATCCGGTCAGGCCCAGGGACTTTTCCTGCTTTCAGTCTGTTGATTGCTGATACAGTGTCATCCAGGCTAAAGTGCTAGTGTGTTTGTAGGAGAAGGAATGTCTGGAGTATTAAAGTTGGCACTAGGGGTACCTATGCAGCAATATCCTCATCTCTGGCATAAAGTGTATAGCATAGAGAAGTGGCCAACCCATACCTCTGGCTTGATGTAGTAGCTAAGGGTCGTAATATTTTCCAAGCTTCCATGTGCAATATGTGCCAAAATGTGTGGTTATCATTGAGCCTTGCTGCTGATGGTAAACCTTGCCAGTTTTTATTGGCAAAATCTCGCTTAGGGATGACATATTCTTTCATACTGACAATTTGTACATTCCCACTACCACTCTGAGACAACTGGTGATTAAGTGGACTCATGATTCAGTTTTAGCAGGACATCCTGTTATATTCCATATAGGTTCCCTATATAGGCACTGGTAACACTGCAACCTTTCACCTATTCCTTCCCTACATTACATACATGACGGTTCATAGGGGACTGACATTTTACCTAGATACGACCACTGCATTCAGAACTTGGGTTTTTCCCTAGTTCGAAACTCATACATTATGCATGAGTCTTCTTGGAAGCACAGCAGGACTGACAGAAGGATGAACATCTCCTGAATAATATCTATGTATAAAGTTCAAGCCCGATGTCATCCTTTTATGCTAACACAGTAACACATCAAGGTAGGACCCCTGGGGAGACCTGTGGGTATATATACATCATGTCTTGCTTAGACAGACAGAGGAGACAGTGATTTCCCGGCTGACACACTGACAAGAGTCACTGAGGATCATGCTGGCAGATGCTCCAGCTAGATGTGGTCTAACATCCCTCGCGTGGTGTCCAACTCGAGACCAGGACGGGGTCCCATATTCTCTCCTTACTCAGGTAGTGGGGTTGACTAGAGCTTAGAGGGATTCTTGGCATATTGCATAATGCATTACACAGATGCTAGGTGTATTTATGTACATCTAGTTAGGAAGACTTTGCAGGAGTACTCACTTTCTTACCATGTGTTTTATGTACTTGTGTATGTTCATGATTACTGTAAAATGGTAGAACTGTACCATTCCTTTACTTTCGTAGTACTGCTAATCATATATCTCTGCTACTGTCTAATGGTTGTTACAGCAAATCTGTTCTACACTTGAATAACAACTGTTCAATAAATTCTTATTAAAACGTCAAGACAGTTTATTCTGTGTATCTCTGAGACAAACTAATTGAGCACGAGTGACTGGGCGAAAAGTAGTACATTGTTTCCACGATCCTGAGGGATCAGGGTTGTCATGTTCTGAGGTTGCCAGAAACTTTTCTCTCCCTGATTAGAGGAGATTCTAATGGCACTGTCAGCTAGCTTATGCAAACAGGCTAACATATCCAGTAGGGGAGCTCAGAACCAGTCTGCCACCAAACCCACAGTTTATGTTATCCGAACGCGCAGATCCTGTATAGGATATATAGGAACTACATGACAATCCATGGATATACAAGAATCTCGTGAACTGGAAAAATATTTCTGGTGGGAAAGCAGGAAAAATAATATATAGGAGTATGTATCTGCCTGCCCAGTATGTGCTTTAAATAAGGCGCAGCACACCAAGCTCTCAGACCGTTTTCAAGTCAGGACTTTATTACATACGTACTTGATTTCAATAAATGCGGAACAATTCTTGTTGTATGCTTTCCAATATAGCTCATTTCATACCCCTCAACGATTTGCCCAATGGCCACAGAATTCAGTGACATCTTCATTCACCAGACAGTTAGACTACATGGTCTCCCATCTAAGATAATTTCTGACTGTGATGTACAATTCACCTCAAAAGTTTGGAAAACACTATGCTCATGCCTAGGCATGAAAGTGGCCCTGTTGGCTGCTTACCATCCTCAAATGGATGGACAAACTAAACTGGTGAACGAGTGCTTGAAACAAACCATTCAGTGTTTACTCTTTTCCATAACTAGTCAGTGTTATCAAGCTTTCCCGTTATCAGAATTTGCCTATGAAAACAGCACCCATTCTGCCATGGGCTGTACCTCATTCTATTTCATGATGGTGCTTCATCCACAATCACTTCTCATAATGACTACTAGTGAATTCACTCTAGTTCCATCTGTTACAGAATGTGTACAATAATTACATGGCATACAAGATCAAGCTAGGAAAAGCTTAGTCAGGGCCAAGCAGATCATGAAAACACAAATTGACAAACACAGAACTCCAGAACCAATGACAGGAGAGCTCATGTGGTTATCAACATGCAACTTAAAAGTGGACAGCCCCCATGTTGATAACATGTATCCTTAATCAATGTATGCATGATGTTATCCTACTGTGAAGATATGTGTTCTGCCTCAAAACGTTCAACAATAAAGTTGGTTCTAAAACAAAATGGACAGTTCACATAAGCTTCAACCATGATTAATCAGACCCTGATCTATAGCTTAAGTGCTAAATCCTGTCACTGTAAAGTTTCGGCTACGTACTGAATATACATTTCACCGGGTTTTTCGTGTACCTCCTATCAAACCTTTCCATTTCCACACTTGAAAGAACTCACCATCTTCACAAATTGTAGTTAATGTCCAACAAGAATACAAGGTCCAACGTATATTAGATTCTAAATGCATCCGAGGCAGGTTACACTATCTAGTAGATTGGAATGGTTATGATCTCTCAGAGCGCTCATGGGAACCTGCTTTATTTGTACACACTCCTCGCCTTTTACTGCAATTTTATATATGCAATCCTACCAAGCCCTGCCCCATAGGTTGGCCCTTGGGAGGAGCGACTGTCATAAGCCCCGCAACAGATTGCGCTAATGCACATTCATAATAACCCCATGTACACAATGGTCCACAAATTATAATTGTTAGGAGTGGCCCCGGCCCCCCATCCCTGTTGATATCTGTATGTTTAATTTTTATGTGCTTCACTGTTCCCTGATGGTAGTGGTACCCATCTCAGAATGTATGGTTGCACAAATAATGTATTGAGGCATTACTTTTTTAATATTATGTTCAGTTCTGCGTTGTTATCTCTGGTTGTAGTGGTAGTCTCATGCTAATTAACAAGCATGTGCAAACCGCTCTGCATGCCAACACACATACAAGCTGAGTCACTTCGTGTGCAGGCGCCACACATGCTGAGTCACTACTCCACATGCAGAGAAAACCTCCGCTGCTTTACACATGAGCCGGCAAACATGCACCCATTTAAAACGCACCTTCGCCGAGGATCAGTGCTTAGCCTCATCAGAGAACCGCTTACCTGTGCTCCTGATGCCGTACCCCAGACTCCTGCCCTGCTGTAACTGCTTCTGCTGCATGTCTTCCGCAGTGATGCTCCTGCAAAGAAAAGAAATAGAGAAAGGAAACATTATTCAGGTGTTCTGGCTCCAAGTCTTGCAGAAGTCGCTCCATAAAAACAATAATCAAATTCAAGGTCAAAGCAGCATTTTCTCATCTCGCTTTGAGTTACAGAGAAATGGGTAAACTCAGAACTTCATGGTGCACTCAGGCCTTAGTGACAATTGATGTGCTGCGCCTCTTTATTGCTATTTGATATTGCTTTCTTGCATCTCAGCACTTCTTATATTTGTGTTTACATGCTGTGTATAGCGCATGCTTACTGAACATTGGTGCTGCCTTGCTAGAACTGAAATGTGTGATACTTTCAATCACCTTGTAAATCTTGCATACCCTGAAAGACATATGATGCAATATGTATGTGACCATGATGTATGAAACCCTCTAATGAGATCTGAACATATGGTCAAATGCTGTAAAGCAACAGTGTATTTTTCCCTGAAGTGAGAGGCGTTATGTGTGATAGTATATGAGGTTATAATGCTATACAACAATACTGCACTGCAGGCATTTAGTTAATAGTGTTTATCATTTACAGATACATCTGGTGTTATCATGATCCCCTGATATACTTGGTGCTCTCATGAACCTTAAACCCTGAGGACAACAGTCCTTCCAGCATCCAGTGGTTCAGAGAAGTATCAATTGAACATCTGTTATCTCTCTCTCTCTTCTCCCAACCCCCCTTCCCTTTGGGGAGTACTGCTGGTGCAGTGTCAGTGATTGCTACGGAGGTTAGTCTTCAGGGGGTTTGGGGACTTGCCCATGGGAACCTCCTAGAGTTCAGGTGAGTGGCTTGCAACAAGTACCTCTGCAAGGTGACTGTGCAGGAATGGGCATTGTAGGGGGTGCCCCCTCGCCATTTATTGCAGGGTGGCTTGTTAAGTTTTTGTTAAGCCTTTTGGTAGGGGCTCTTACTAGAACCTGTTTTGTTCACATTTTTGTTCTTAACCATTATACATTGACACACATTGTTGCAACCTTTTGTAGATTTCACTTCATGCCCTGGGATTCAAGCCACTCCTGCACTTTGGGGTCTGTTTCCACTCACTCCTCACTTGTCTATCACATGGTCATCCCAAGATTAGATGGCACACTTTACATTTTTATTATGAAATGTTAATGGTTTCTCAGACCGCAGTAAGAGGACTGCTGTATTCTGATATACTAAGCGTGCCAAGCCGGCCATACTGATCCTGCAGGAGATGCACCTGCTGTGGGCTCTCTCCCCTTTCCTGAAACTGGATGGGTATGACTGAGTATACCATGTAGGATTCACAAGGGGATCTCAGGGATTGCCATATTCCTTCATAGGGCCTTCCCTCTGGTGAGGACCTCAACAATCTCAGACAGACAAGGCTGCTTTGTGGGGGTGGAGGGTCTCCTGGAGGGGCCACAATATAACGTTTTGAGCACTTATGTGCCTCCCAATCTTCCTGCTTAAGCCTTATATACAATCAAAGTTGTGATCCTTGTGTTCCCCCATAGGACTACCATCATAGAAGGGGACCTCATGTCTCCCTTGACCCCACTGTTGACTGCTCAGATGCCCCTACAGTGCACTAACTATCTCGAGCCAAGCAACTCTCGGCTTGGCCTGACTCTATGGGGTTTGATGATGCCTGGAGAGTGTGGCATCCCATAGAAAGGGAATATGCTCACACTTCTACTGCTTATAAGGTATTTTCTTGCACAAACTTACTCCTTTTCCCTGCAGTGGATATCCTGCACTTGACTGACATTACAGTCCTTCCTCAGGGAATTTAGGATCACTCTCCCATTACCACCTCTTTCAGGTGTCTGAGTGGCGTGCTATATCCTATCTGGCTATTCCAAAAAACAATGGTCCTATGCAGAAAAGAATTGGTCAAAGAGTTATTTATAGACTTCAGTCAGTACTATAAAGGTAATTCACATACCCAGCCGGGCATGGAATATTTATTAGATTGTGTGAGAAAAGACTTTCTCACACAGTGCTACAATTTGACCATTGTGTTTATTGTATGCGGTCACTGTTGTTTTGAGCTTGCAATATTATGTAATAAAATGCAAGCCATTATTGGCTCCAAAGTTATTGCCTGATAAGTTTATTATCTCTCCTATTTTTCCACCCTTTCCTATACAATCCTTTTTCCCTCTTGTCGGGTACAGGTTTGTGCACCTCTGTAATTGTGTGTTTTATATCTTTTGAATAATTGAATATCAATCTAATAAATATTCCATGCCCGGCTGGGTATGTGAATTACCTTTATAGTACTGACTGAAGTCGATACATTTTTTGAAGCTGAACACCTTAATTCGAAATTCCACATGGGCCGGTCGTGCGCCTTGCATTGAAAACTCGAAATGCAGACAGTTGGTCTATGATGGGGACCTGGGTAAGGCCAGGTGTGGCTTGTACAGGTAAGAGTGTTGGAGCAGGGTGGGGGTGGGGTAAGGGAAATCGACATACGATGGGATAGGGAAAATAAAAACATTTACCTTGTGTTTGCTGCATCACCAACTCGACGATGCGACGATTAGAAGGTAATTGACTTTATTTAATTTTTGCTATCCCATCAAATGTTGACTTCACCTCTCACTCTGCCACGTCCCGCCCTGTACACCACCCCACCCCTCCCACCACCACCAAGCCCCACTGCTCTTACTCGTACCGGCCATGCCTGGGCATGGCAGATGTCAAGTTATATTACTAGATGTCACAACTGATGGTGATAATTGATTGGTGGACAGGGGAGCAGGACTACCTGGCTTATTAATGGAAACTCTTATTCCTGGGGCTGGATTCTTTCGTGGGACTGCTCTATGGGAACCCTATCCCCCACCTCCTCCCAGAACTGACTGAGCTGGTTATTAGGGTGTGGAGGGCTGCCCGAAGATTTATAGGGTGAGACAAAACATTTACACAACTCAATCCATTGTGGGAGAGGAAATGGCTTAATCACAGAACCCGCCTGGCAGGTTTACGGAGCTGGGATAAAATAGGACTCACAACTCTCTGTGATTTTTGGCAAAATGGGCATCTCTCTTCCTTTCAGTACCTGCAACAGCAGTTCTCTTTAGTTTGTACACAATTATATCAATATTTACAACTCTGCCGCACACTGTCCTACCATCTAAGTGACTCCACTGATGTACCTGAGTTCAGCTCGCTAGAGACCAAACTTCTAATGGACTGCCTTGACAAAGGGGCAATATAGTGTATATGTCGTACTATGGTGATTCATGCACCTGATGAATTTCCAATGCTTTAACAAAGGTGGAAGAACTGGGTATGTCCATTGGATGACGTAGAAAGGCGGGACTCTCGTCTGGCCCAATGAAAGATTGTCACTTCCCCCAGGATGAGATCAATCATGCTTATTACCTCCATATCTCTTACCTCTCGCCCAAACGCCTATTAAATGCAGGGACAGTACCCCACCCAGACAGTAGTATTGTCTTGCTCTAGGATGAAGGGCTACTGGCTCTGGGTGGAGAGTGTGTTATCACACGTCTTGGACCAACAATTGGAACTTCCATGAGTGGGTCTGTTGGGCATATTAGAGGAATAGGGCAGCCCAAGATGTGACAAGATTAAAGTTTTTTTTAATTATTATTTTTTTTTTTATTTGTATATGATTAATTAAAATCTTTACAAAAATATAAAACGCCATATAACAGTACAAATTATTTAAAATGCCACATAACAGTACAAATTATTTAAAATACAGCAGTTACTATTGTCAATTCAAGGTTGTTATTAAGTCCCAATGAGTCTTTCAAGTGTGCTTGAATCTTTCCTGCATTAAATCAAAGAACTTCACAACCTGACAATTCAGTTTAATATCGCTGGAGGAAAAACAAAGTTTAACTGCCTGCCTACAGGTCCGAACGGCATATGATCTAAAAAAAGGTAGCAACAGCTTGAGCCTCAGGTCCATTAGTCTCGGCCAAATACATATCACATGGATGATGTCCTCCTTGCCAGATTTACACAGGCGGCATAGGGCTGAGGCGTGAGTTCTCTCCCATGGCGGCAAGTGCGGTAATATCGGGATAGCTCCAAGGCGCAATTTCAGGAACTTTTCTTTGATTTTTATTTTCATCCCGATATTAAGATATGCTTGTGGCCGTATTTTGCCGTAATCTCCCACCGTTATCCATCCATGCGCCCTGTTGGCTAGGTCTTTCTTATCTTCTATTGCCGAGATTATTCGGGCAGATTTTTTCGCCAACTTTTTGAAGGACTGGTGGTCTATGACAGTTTCCCAAATATCTGATAAGCCTAGCACATCAAGAGATCCAAATAGGTAGTCCCTAGGCAGTGAAGTGCGACATCTGAGTAGCTCTTCCCAGACGCTGGCATTTAAGGAGTTAGGGTCTGCGTCGCGGATCTTGCGCCAGTTAGTTACATATGCACTCCGTCTTTCTAGTGTTTGTTTGACCACCCCAAATTCTAAACGAATTTGGGCCGGAGACGCGTATTTGGGAAGGTTGAAGATGGCCCTGTAACAATTGGCTATGACTGTGTCTAACAATGCAGCGTCCTTCCCATGCAGCGATTCGCTCCCATAGGTGAGCGTTGGTTGAAGTTTCGCTCGGAAGATTAAAGTGGAGGTGGTGAAATTTGTTGAAATAAAATATATCTCCCACAAATGGAGGCACCCTCAGCCTCCTAAAGTGGCTGAGCGGAGATGAGGGTGGACTGGTGCCCCAAAGTAGACTTGAGGGAGTTGTGTGAAGAGGCAATGGTGGAAAACATGATGTATTGGAAAATGCATGCTATTAATGTAGTGGATACAAAAAAGATTGTATTAATGGCTGTGAAGAAAATAAAAATTGTTTTAACAAAAAGGATGGAGTTTTGAAGGCCCTGGTTGTGTTCCCTAGGTCCTGCAAGGTTGAAAGTTCTGGAAAGACCCAGTCAGGTCTCACCAGATGCTCAAACTTGGTCCAGGTCCTAGGCCCTATGCATATAATCTTGTCCAAAAAAAGCCACAACACACTTAAGCAGGTCCATCAAGAGGTGCCATGATCCTGCAGGGCTGAGAGCTCTGACTGGTTGCCAGTCAGAGCTGAGCCAGTCCTGGGGTTCATGACCTGGTGATGGGCTTCATTCAATACCCTGTGGAATCAGAAATCCCCAGAACAAGGTTCCATAGGCCTGGAGAGTGCTCCCTAGCTCCTACAGGGCTGACACGTCTAATAGGTGCCAGTCAGAGCTTTAGTCAACCCCAGAGCATGGCACCCTTGTCCTAGGCTACATTCACTGACTCATAGTGTGCCAAAGTGCCCAGATCTGGCTCTGGAGGCCATACAAGGGCTTCAGATTACGGTAGGGAGGAAATGTTTAAACAGACCTCAATCCTACATTTGGGAGGTCCTGTCTGTTGGCTCATGGCAGAGAATATGGGTTCAGGCTCTTTCTTTGTGTCCATGGTTGAGCTTGCAACCGCAGTAGACTTCCAGAAATCTGCTAGTCACACCCGGGCACCTCAGGCTCAAAATGCTCTTACCAGTTCCCATTTTAGTTCAAAAAGGGATGCGAGCTTTCATGCTGGTGGGACGAGGTTGTTTGAAATAGGCATTTGAATGAACGCACCAACCGGGCTCCCTTGTACCAGCATGACCTTCCTTCTTGCATTGAAGTTCTGAATGCTTCTGTACTTTACGCACATTTCATGTAGATGCACTCTTTGTGACGATATAGATATTTAATTGAAATAAAGTGGATGCTCCTATGTCTGACGTTTTGTCCCGATGATCACCCTTCATTTATTAATGGGTCGAAACACTGTTGACGATAAAGATGTGGCTCTAACTAATGAGGACACAATTATTTTGCTGTGTGTTTCTGTTTTGTTTTGAACCCTATTTTTGTATTCTCCCTCGGCCACAACTTGTTTGTTTCTGTCTGTCATTGTTTACATTTGTAACACTGTTTGTGTAACCCTGTGAGCACCATTATTGTTGTATATATGTATTTTTTATATGGTTTTTTGATAATAAATGTTTGAAATCCAAAGAAACATGGGTATTGGGTGTTTCAATAGTTGGGTAGCACCTTTTTATCTCTTTATGATCTTCTTCTTCTTCTTTCTTTCTCTTATTTGGGAGTGCTCTTTCCCCCTTGCCCATTTTTATACCTGGTTTATTTTAAGTGGTTTACTTCAACCATTGTTTGGATTATAGTCTTACCAGTTCCTAGGCAACACATGAGCGAGCCCCAGGGCCTGTCCCCCATTGCCCAGAATCCTGCCGTTGGCCTGGGGTGACCTTTGTTGTACCACCTGCATTCTGAGTGCAAGTAGAAAGTTACACCTATCTCCCAGTTGAATGCATGGTAAAATGACATCTCCTCACTTTGGGCTTGGCTACCTGGTCAAATGCTATACAAAAAAACAGCATGACCAGATAGCTGTACTGCTCTGGAGGGCCTCAAAAGTGCTGATTTGCGGCATTTAGTTCAAACCGAGCTCCAGAAAGTCGATAAATTTGCTCAGATGTTTCCTCTGCCCAAGGTAAACATATTACAAGAAAACTTAGTTACCTTTCTCCATTTTAGTAGGTACAGGGAGCTCAAAACCTGTTTGCATTCATCCATTCACCTCGGGTGATGTGAGGACCCCCACTGGCCTGTAACAAATACATGGGCCTGGGATTTACTTCAGCTTCCAGTTCTGACTACAGGCTGTAATCAGACTTCCTAGAGAGAATGAAAGAGATGCTCAGAAGGAATACTAGGCATGGTGGCCTGGTATACCAAACTCCAAATTCTAGTTGATTGGGCTTGCTTTGTCTGTTTATGTTTCCATAACTATTTTTTTTATTTATTTTCAAGCAAAATAAAACAAGACACAAGGAAAAACACAACCTTCCCCTCACCCTTCTGCCAGGTTCTCATGGTACTCATCGAAGCTTATTTACTAAGAACCCATTATGCACCAAAGTCAAATGTAGTCATTGATGAACATTGAAAGTTTCAAACAGATTGTTCATCTTCTTGGAGCAAGTCTATTTAACGTAACTCAATTTCCCTCAGTATTCTTGAACATGAAATTAACCTGCTGTCTATAGTGACGAATTTAAGCAACAGACTCCTCTGGGTACTGAATTACTTTTCCAGGGGTGGCTCCTCCACTAGGGCAGAGGAGCGTCTCTTCACTACTTTCTCACAGTGCGAGAAAGCAAAAACATAAAATGGAAATAACTAAATGTTATTATCATTTTATCTTTCCTTTGCACATTGCGGGTGGGGCTGCTCTGCTCTTTGAGCAGGGGAGGAGTGGTTTGCCCACTCCTGAGTGCACAAAAACTGTTTTGTCGGCCCTACCGGGCCACCCAAACCAGTCATGTGCACTCTGCCCTTCTCCATGCAGGCTGAGTAGCAGCCTGCATTGAGAACATTGCCACCCATTAGCCCCTGGCTGGGTGGCGTCCCAACCAATCAAAATGATTGGCTTAGGGGAAGAAGCCTGGCTGCCTGCTTCCTGTCGGAGGCAGAAGAGCAGGAGCCGACAACGTGCGGGACCTGGCGCAGTGGAAAGGTAAGTTTAATAAAAAAAATATATATATTTCCCTGCGATCTCTCCCGCAACACCACCTGTGAATCCCCCTGTGACCCCAGGCGTCTGCCCCCCCGAGCAATTCCAGCCACTACTGCCCTTTTCCCTTCCTACTAGGTGATGAGCTTTTTTTCCATTCCCTGTTCTTGCCATAGTTTACCCTACCATTCAAATTGTATGGGTGTCAACTCATCCTATCTTTGAAGAAGTATTTGTTAAACTACAAGTACTAGCCAAATCACCAGACTCTACATGCCCTACCTGGAATGACCCTTTTGTCTCAGACATCAAATGCAGTAATGTCTGAAATGGCATAAGAGGCACAACAGGCCAAGTAATGATATGTATATCTCAATCATGAGCTCCTGAATGCCTTAAATTGGGGGCAAGGCTAGAGGATGTGACAGATTACCCATTTGCCAATATCTAGCCACTATTTCTCCCACCATTTAATTAAAGTGTGAAAGCGCACTGGGATGTAATTCCATCTATACAATATTTTCATGTTTGCTTCTCCACTTTTGGTGCTTAGTTTCGCTTTTTGAGACAAATGCATAAAATCAGCCATTTAATGAGCATTTGGGCCAATTCCCGGCACCTTTTCTGATGTCACCCAAAAGGCAAAAGGTGGACAACCATTAGCCCTGTGATTGCCCTCTCCATGTAACTCCTATTGGCTGCAGGGCAGCAGGCTCATATGATGTAAATTTTAGACTTTGATGGGCATGCGTTTTCTTATCCTCCATTAGGTTTGTCTAGCTGGTTAATCCTCCTAGGAGCACAAACTTGTCTCAAAGAACAAACTACACATATGTAACACGACTGGGACTGTGAAACTGCAAATGGCTCATTAAGAAAGGTATGGCTCCTGTTATCGATCTTTTTGTTATTCAGATAAATGTGGTATTTCTAAAGCTAATGCATGCTGGCAAGGTGAATCGAGTTTAAATTTGGAGAGGGAGACTAACGGCGCTACATATAAGGAATGTGGAAAATATGGAAATTATCCAGCCCCAAATTCAGGGAGCTGATGATGAAAAATAACAAACCCACAAGGACGCCTGCTTTGCTGCTGATCACGGACCACGGACTTTTCACCACAGCTAGCGGAACCCGCTTAGCGGGTCCCGCGTGGCAGGAGGGGGTAAACCGAGGCTGTGCTCTGTTCTCTGCTGGGCGGTGAGTGTGCGACAGGGCTGCGAGCTGCAACCCGGACTCAGTCTCCCAGGAGTCCCGGGTTGCCCAGGCCGTTCCAGCTGGCCTGCTCTCCCTGACCGCCCCGCCCAGCCCCACCGCCTCATAATCGGCAGTGATCTCCATCTGCCTTGGGACCCACAAGGACGCCTGCTTTGCTGCTGATCACGGACCACGGACTTTTCACCACAGCTAGCGGAACCCGCTTCGCGGGTCCCGCGTCGCAGGAGGGGGTAAACCGAGGCTGTGCTCTGTTCTCTGCTGGGCGGTGAGTGTGCGACAGGGCTGCGAGCTGCAACCCGGACTCAGTCTCCCAGGAGTCCCGGGTTGCCCAGGCCGTTCCAGCTGGCCCGCTCTCCCTGACCGCCCCGCCCAGCCCCACCCGCCTCATAATCGGCAGTGATCTCCATCTGCCTTGGGACCCACAAGGACCCCTGCTTTGCTGCTGATCACGGACCACGGACTTTTCACCACAGCTAGCGGAACCCGCTTCGCGGGTCCCGTGTCGCAGGAGGGGGTAAACCGAGGCTGTGCTCTGTTCTCTGCTGGGCGGTGAGTGTGCGACAGGGCTGCGAGCTGCAACCCGGACTCAGTCTCCCAGGAGTCCCGGGTTGCCCAGGCCGTTCCAGCTGGCCCGCTCTCCCTGACCGCCCCGCCCAGCCCCACCCGCCTCATAATCGGCAGTGATCTCCATCTGCCTTGGGACCCACAAGGACGCCTGCTTTGCTGCTGATCACGGACCACGGATTTTTCACCACAGCTAGCGGAACCCGCTTCGCGGGTCCCGCGTCGCAGGAGGGGGTAAACCGAGGCTGTGCTCTGTTCTCTGCTGGGCGGTGAGTGTGCGACAGGGCTGCGAGCTGCAACCCGGACTCAGTCTCCCAGGAGTCCCGGGTTGCCCAGGCCGTTCCAGCTGGCCCGCTCTCCCTGACCGCCTCGCCCAGCCCCACCCGCCTCATAATCGGGCTACTCCCCTTACTCTACCGTTAGTACATTTTCAGCTGAGTGTTCAGCTGCACGGGAGCGCGCGGGAGGGCGCCGGGAGAAGCCCGGGACAAGGGCGGGACCGTCTGTGGCCGTCAGGGGCCGAAGGAGGCTGGGCTGGGCCAGACCCCTATCACTTGCAGCCCGGTGGCCAGTGTCTTGCCACAAGTTGGATATGGCGACAGAAGAGGAAACTCCTGGGAAAAAAGGTAGATTACGCAATGGGTCATTGGAGAATTATTTTCCTAAGAAGAGCGAGGGTGAAAAGGATTCTATCCTAGCAGAGCGTAGGGCAGAGCGGCGCCGCTCAGTTGAGAATATGAAACATAGACCCCTCACTGATAGTTCTCTGCTTGTATTGAACCGGGAGGGGGGTTCGGTAGACTTGAGTGAGGATAACGTTAGTCAAGACGGCGTTCCTCTATTGTTCCGTGATTTTGTATCCACACCCTGTTTGCCCTTGGATAATATTATAAGCGTTTCTCCCACCCCTAGTCCTAGTCGCATCATTGTTACATCTAAATCTAGGAAACAGAAACCTAAGCTTTTACCTGCGGCCCAGACCCACTGCCCACCCCCTAGTAAAAAAAGGAGGAAACAAAGTGTGGCACCAGGTAAAGCCAAAACCCCGTATACTGATTTTGGTAAAGGGGCAAAAACCCCCATTGTAACTGAGATTACCCCAGTAGTGGAACAGGATTGTACACCAGCAGTAGTACCTCCATTGGTTCACAGTCCATCTGAAGTAGCTATACAGGTTGTGGCTCCTGATAGCAACTCTAGAGCTACTGCAGCTGTTACTCCACCTCCCCCCACATTGATAGGGAACTTGGAGTTTTTGTTGAGATCTCTCCTTTTACCTATTAATGAGTCCATTAAAAAGGTGGAAATTAGACTGACCATACTGGAAGCTGCCATAACTAGCATGGCTACTCTCACTAAAGCCAAAGGGAGTGGGGTGGTGCATCCTACACCCTCGATAGGGCCCCCTCCTACCACAGCTCAAAAAAAAATCCAAAAATCCATCCGCCCCTGCTCCGGCCAAGCAAACTCGACAGCCCCAGGGTAGAGTTGACCTTGCCCCCCAAAATACATTGCCTCCTAAACAATTAAAGACACCAGCTATTGAATTGGGTGATGCCCCAAATAAATCAATCCTAAAGGCCCCGACGAGTAACAACCAGAATGTCCAAGGGGAAGGTATAAATAATAGAATACCTCATAAAAAGGTCCCACAAGTAGAGATCCCTCCAGAAGCAGTGCCCTTTGTGGTGATCTTAACTGGGGTCCCTCAGTTAACAGAAAATAAGAAGGAGGGGTATGTTGACCTCAAGAATAAAATCATTCACTGGTTGAGGATGCATAGGCCGATAGCGCCTAATATAGATGGGGACATAGTTCATGTTAGACGGATCAACTGGCTGGGGAGTAGAACAAACAATATAGAGGGGGACCTAGTGGTGGTCAATTTCAGAGATCCTCGGGCTGTTGATTATATCTTAAACTGGCCACCAGGAAATGGGGAAACCTGTATTACCCCTCGGGCTTTAACATACTTTTATCCCAGGTCAGAGGCTACCCCTTTTAAATATTCAAACAAATTACAGTCCTATAGGCCACCTCTTACACTGCCCTACAACAACAATTATCCCCAGTATGGGCATCAGTTTGCCTTGGTGCCTGACCAGCACCCTGCCTGGTCTATGGTTCCTTATAGATACAGGATGAACCATGGTCCTAGGATGAATCATCTGAGACCCTTTACCCCGTTGGACACTTACAATCGGTTTTCCCAGCTATCTGGGCTGGAAGACTGTGATTGAAGTTCGGGGCCCGGGGGGGGGATAAGTGAATTCCCCGGGGAGGAGGCCCCACGACTACTCTGTGGTAGTATAGATACAGGAGAAGTCAGTCCACTTACAGCCCAAATGGTTACTACCAACAATATTACTGAGGATTCTATGTTAGCTGGGCCTTTGACTAGTATGGCTGGTTGTCCTGCTACCCCTATTCCTTTGGCACAGGAGGGGGGGAGCCTTATGACCAGGGTGGATAACGAGGGTATGATTGGGGGGGGGGTACACTACAGTGCTTAAAGGACGGCGGGTAATAAACCTCCTTTCTTGGAACATCGCGGGGCTAAAGAGGAAGTTAGAAATTCCAGAGTGGCACACGTTCATTGAGAGGTTTGATGTTTGCCTGTTTCAGGAAACTTGGAGCCTATTACCGCTACATAAATCGGGGTATACCACCTACTTTTTGCCCGCAGTAAGTAAGGGAAAGGGTAGACCAGCGGGTGGCCTCATGGTCTGGATTAAAATAGAACTGGACTGGGTGGTCACACGCCACAACGTGGAGTGTAATGATATACTCCACCTCTCGTCAAGAGGAAGGGAGGAGGGTAGTAGGCTTGACCTCTTCAATGTTTACGCTAGAGGGGCACCTGGTGATTCTTCGTCCTTGACCTTAACAGCTTTGGACTCCGCCTTAGCTAATTGCCCCTCTTCAGCAAAAATCCTTGTGGGGGGTGATTTTAATTGTACGTTTGAACCCCTCCTCGGAGATGACCCCTTGGGTATTGAAGAGGAGGATTCAAAATGGTCTATCCCAACTTTATCCCTGCCCCCCATTAGGAAATGGTCAGCTAGGGCTATTCAAATCAATGCACTGACTAGGGACCACAAGCTAAGAGCCCTTAACGGCAGGACTATATCCGACCAGGCAGGGGCACTGACCTTTAATAGACTTATAGGGCCGTCCCGAATTGACTACATCCTAATGGATGTTAGTTTTTGGGCAGACCTTATTGATATGGAGGTCTTTCCAAGTCAGGATAGTGACCACAATCCCCTGTGTTGTAAGTTTAATCGGGGTACCTTTAAAGACAGGCGGGCGAATGTCACCTTAAAAACATCCAAAGAGATTATCCCATATAACAACAATCGCAGACTGAAATGGGATAAGGCTAATCTTAAGGAGGATGATTTAGGAATCATTAAATCTCTGGTAGAGGGCTTGTCTTCTGATTTGGAGGTCTGGGTCGGTGAAAACCGGATTAACAGTCCCCAATACCCCTCCCTTGACTCAGTCTATAAAGCCACAATAGATCATGTTGGTCAATTTTTTATCTCGAAAGGGAAAAGTAACAGGGGTACTGTTACACCCCCCACTCTTAATAAACCGTGGTATACAGATCAGTGTAAGGGCAAAAGAAAAAACCTGACAAAAGCCCTGATTTCGGGGGATCCTTTGCTGGTTAGAGCGGCCAGGAAGGATTACCTGAAAACATTATCACTGGCCAAACGGGAGTGGGAGGAACAGCATTGGCAGGATCTCTCCAATGCTGTGAGCAGTAGGAACCCGAACCTTTTTTGGGATCTGATCAATAGAACTAGACAGAGGAAATCGCAACCATTGGCTGCACACATAACTAGTCAGCAATGGTTTGCTCATTTTTCATCCCTATATGGAGGTATGGAGGAAACAGCTAGCCCTGGGGCAGATAGTCTGGGTGATGGGGATTCCTTAGAGGATGACGCCCTTCTATTTACGACCACAGAGGTAGTGATGGCGATCAGACACCTAACCCCTAAGAAAGCAGCCGGGCAGGATGGGATTCCTGGAGATCTGTTGATAGCGGAGCCACAGGCTTGGGCCAAATTAATTGCCACATTAATGAATTTGATCACGAGGGGTCATCAGGTACCAGATTCTTGGAAAGGGGCTGAGGTAGTAACTGTGTTTAAGAAGGGGGCAAGAGATGACCCTGCGAACTACAGACCTATCAGTTTGATAGATATAATTCAGAAAGTGGTCGGCAGGGTCATCATTTCAAGAGTAGGAGATTGGATGGAGGAGGCCAGTATTCTCTCCCACTTACAAGCGGGTTTTAGAAGGAAGGTAGGCACGATGGACCAGGTCTTTCGCTTTTTTGCTATCTATTGGAAGGCAGTTACCATCAAGAAAGGCAGTTTATACATGGCCTTCATAGATCTCAAGACGGCGTTCGACCTGGTCCCCCGTGCAAAATTATGGAAGATACTAGGAGAGATGGGATTTCCTAGTGGTCTTCTGAACCTAATCGTAAAGCTCCACAAGGGGAATTACGCGAGGGTTAGATGGGGATCCCAGGGACAACTAACAGATAGGGTCCCCATGCGGAGAGGAGTACGCCAGGGCTGTGTTATGGCTCCGACCCTTTTCTCCCTATTTGTAAATGGAGTGGTGGACCATCTGAAGGGGGAGGAGGCGGATGCCCCATCCCTGGCGGGGGAAAGAATCCCCACTTTACTCTTCGCCGATGACACCTTATTAATCTCCAAATCCCCAGTGGGCCTGCAAAAACTCTTGAATCGGTTTAGCTCCTTCTGTACCATCCGAGGCTTGACCATCAATACATCGAAAACCAAATTGATGGCACTCTCCCCCTCTAAAAGATTTAAAAATAACTTCCTGCTCAATGGTGTTCCTTTGGAGTTGGTTGAGTCTTTTGACTATCTTGGTGTTCGGATAAACAGTCGCATGACCTGGAAGGACCACTTGTCCAAAATGTTACTCAGTCACCAAAGAGTATCTGGGGTGACGTTGAGGGAGCTCCGTGAATCAAGTAGTAAACCAGTCTCCCCAGCCATGGCCATCTACGAGGGTCAGATTCTTCCTGCGGCATTATATGGCTCCGAACTTTGGGGGTTCGAAAACGTTTCAGATCTGTCGACAGCGGAAAACAATTTTTTAAGGAAGGTGGTGGCTCTTCCTGCTTCCACCCCACTGATTCCCCTGAGACTAGATCTGGGCAGAAGAGCCCTAAAGGACTTGGTAAGGCTACGCCCGTTGCTCTTCTGGTCTCGTTTAAGAAGAACCGAGGAGCTTGTAAAATATGCTGAAGGGTTGGACGATCTTCTTTTACTGGACACGGGTAAAAAAATAGGATGGTTAAACAAATTGAAAGACCTGGCTCTCAACTTGGGACTAAGAGAGGCATGGGAGTCACAATCGCCGCCACCCAAGGATGTGATCAAAAAACTATATTGGGACTGGGTACAGAGTAATGCTCTGAGGGTTACGAATGGGGGCTCACTCACGGACCAATTTTTGTTATTTAAATGTGTGAGAAAATTGGAACCCTTCCTCGACCTGATAACCAAACCGTTAGATCGAGCGCTATACTTAAAATTGCGATATGGGACGCTTCCGGTGCATGACTTCACGGTGAGGTGGTCAAACTCTGGTGCCCCCTTGCGTTCATGCCCTGGCTGTGTGGCACCAAAGGAGTCGGTGGCTCATTTGTTTTTTGCCTGCCCAGCTTATAAAGGGGCGCGGAAATTTTGGCTGAAACCTGTCTGCAGGGAATTGGGGTTGAGGTGCCATAGCCAGGCACTACGTGTACTTTCTACGGACTCTTCATCTTCCATTATGATTTGTGGGGTGGCAAAATTCCTGGGTAGTGTGTGGATGACGCGTTCCCGTTTACTGAAATTTCATTCGGGGGGTCCTACAGGCTGATGCTGTATCCGTTGTTATCAAACTAGTGACTGGGGTGCACATCTTTCTTTTTATTTGTATTTTATAATTTTATTAGAAATTTGGAAATGTATATTGTATATGTATCTCTTTTATGGTGATCAATTTGCCGAATAAAGATATTCAAACAAAATAACAAAGCAGATCTCTTTAATTCGACTGAGCACACTTTCCTTTACCAACAAACTATTGGATTGTAAATCTGGTGCCAGAATCCACAATAATTCCAAATTCAATAGCGTATATTAAAATTGTGGTTGTTAAAAAGCTCATAGTTGGATGCTACAATTAAACTGGCAGTCTGCTGTGAGGTGAGATGTCACCTGACTCTCTAGATGCCTTGTGGTGTGCTAGAATGAGCATCCTGGGGGTCTGAAATGTTTACTTTTAAAATATTACAATGTCATAAAGTCATGCTGATTAAGTCCCTGCCTTTTATACACACACTGCTTGTCACTAATAGCAGTTGGATGGTTTAGTAGGATTGGCACCTGCACCGTCAGCAATTGTCCTGGAGGAGTACTGAGAAGATGATTAACCTTGATTATCTGGAGAAAGTAAAAGTCATAACGAGGTGCTTGTAGATGAACCTTTGGAATGATCGCTATTGGCATAGAGGCCAAAGCAATGGCATAAACATGAAATTGGCCATCTCACAGATAGAAGTCAGGCACAGAGCTCAATACAAACCGGTCATCAGAGCGGTACATGTCTGCAAACACTTTGATGAGAACTGAACATGGGGTGGGTTCCACCCTAACGGTATTAACCAACACCAAATGACCAGGGAAAACGTGATCTGAGGCTCTCCTCTAAGCACCACAGGGGCAAGTTAGACAGAATGGCCTTGTGACAGAGAGACTTGCCATGTGGCCCAAACCCAGGATGGAATCCAATGCATCAAAAAGTGAAGCATGATCTGAGGGAGCTGAATCTTAGTGACCTTCTAGGTCAGACTAAAGAGGCACCTGATCCCAGCCCTTAAAGTTTTTGAGCACTCAATGAGTATCCCACCATGTTTGAGAATGCTGTCTGAATGAAAAGGAGCCAGTGCCAAGATATGTTGTGCTATGCAAAATCCCTGGAGATGAGCACCAGAGATGGAGGGAAAGCCAGCTCCTCTCCACTGGTACTTTTTACAGCCAGCAGGCATAGGCCACCAGCTAGATAGGTGACTCCCAACAAGCAAGGTGGCGAATGACCAACATGCATGTGAGGCAGGTACCCCTACATTATTTTATGGTACCCAGTCCTGTGCAGCCCGGCTGCTGTTTAAAGACTTTTGTGTGCCTGCCCAGGTTTCTGTGCATCTACTCGTGTGGATTTGAGAGCAGCATGTCTACACTACTGTAGGAACTACTTGGCTACTTGGTACCATGAGTTTGCATCCCAGGAGAGTGCCTTGAATTGTTTTTCTTGAAATGTTGAGATTGCTGGTAGGTGAATGCTGCAAAAGCTGCCTGCAATTATGACGTAATCAGCTTATGTGTCTATGAAGAATTTACGCAGCTAGCTCAAGAGATAGTGTGAAATGAAGGACACATTGATCATCAACAATCAGCACACACCATGCGCATAGAGGTACCTCCCAGGACCATGCCTTTCTGAGGGTCGCTTGAAAGTCATTTGTCTAGAAATTCCCATGTCCTGGCATGGAGATGTGCCTCTGATGTGCCTGACTTTCTTCTTGTGGAGAAGTCAGGTGCCCAGACCGCCCAGGTGTGGTGCCTGGCTGCACGTTACAAGCAGCTCTCTATAATGTCTTAAGGCTGTCAGTGGGCATTGTTTGGACACTTCCTCCGCAAACAGAGTTTGGACGTCAGCTGATACTCATGTGTTCAAACTGCATGCTTCAATCTCTAATATGAAGAGTCCCCTCATTCTGGAAGGGTCTGCACCCAGAAGTTTGTTTGGTGACCTACGTGTGTCCTCCTAAGTATGAACTCTTATGAGACGTGTTGACCCATTGAATTTAAGCATATTTTACCAAATGGAGGGGAAAAAACTATCCCGGATTCCATCAGTAATGGAGAATGAAGAAGGGAAGACCAACTTTCATATATTGCACAGGGGACTTTGCCCTTCTGACCAAGGCTCACCCCACGGATGGTGTTAAGCCAATAGTGTACCATGAACAGATTTTCTCAGAGATTGGTGCACGGGAATGCAGCCCAAAGATGGTGATAAACTCCGTCTAAGGTTTAGGCCTTAAAGGGAAATTTGAAATGAGCTTTAAAGAGAGAGAGTTCAAGAGGATGCGAAACTTGAGTTAAATGGATGTAGTCCATTCAGTCCGCCAAGAGGATTCCACATGGTGGGAAGGTCAGTTGCCCAGGAAGGCCGAACCTTTCTGAAGGCCCCTGCCTAGGCACATCCAGCAGCAACAGGGCATAATTCCTCTGTGGTAGTAAATAACACCCAGCTCTAGTCTGGCAGGGAAGATCTCAGGGTGGCACACAGCTCCCTGCTCCAGCAGAGAGTGTTACAGCCCACTGCAAGTAGTTTCGTAGTGTTCAAAGGATTAAGGTGGATTGACTGTTTCAGCACCATCCTTCTGAAGTGATCTTAGCCATTCTCATGGCCTGCTGGGGTAGTAACCAGGCCTCCTTTTCCCAGTGCATCTTTTGACTAGAATGGACAGTGCCTAGTGTGCCCCAAATGAGTCATGGTGCCAAGTAGAAAGGACCACACTGGGCATCAAGTGTCTATGCTGAAGTCATTTATCCAGCTGACCTGTCTTGATACTCAGACCAAGAAGTCTGGCATGTGCACAAGTTGGAAGGATGATAGGAACCATGTGGTGTAATTAATCTTAAACCGGCGAATAGTGAATAGTGGCGGAACAGTAATTCCACTATCTTATTCTGGCAGGCGCACCATTGGTCCATTTTGCCTACTCAATGGAGGAGGTGGAGAATAATCATGTGTGATGACCCAAAAGATGATAAATTATGCTTGGTGAGGGTAAAAACAGGGGAAAACACTGGTGGAGGTCAGTAATGAGTGAATCTAATGTGCAACCAGTCATTAGACCTAGGTATAGGAGTTGAAGTCTTATCAAACCATCTGTGAACTGGTTTACTCTGTATTTGCTATCTGTATAGCTGGCGCTTGGAAACCTCAGATTTATTTAGTAAATTCCTCCAAAACAATCTCAACTTATTCTCAAACTTTAAAAGGGCAAGAAGCTCAACTTGCTGGCTTGGAGAAGGGCATCACATGCAAATGATAATTAGGCCACTTTTGGTAAACAGAACTGGCACTGCATGATGAACCAAATACATGTTTAAGGTTCCCAATGCCAGTGCTCATCATAACCCAGTAAAGGGGATGTTTGATATAAACAGCAGGATGGTGGCCATGGAAGTCGGAATCTGACAAGGAGTGTGTAACAACTCACCTACTAAAGCAACTAGCCCTGAAATGGATGGAGCTGTGGGATGTCAATGCACTTGGGGCAGCCCCTCCAAACCTGTGCAGTGAGTGGGAGCGCACTCAGTACAAAGAAAATTGAGCACTGGGAGGAAAGCCAGTTGGTGTGCCTAGGGCCTTGGGCGTTCTGGACACTGGCTTAGTGTACCTGGGCAATCTCCTTGATGGCTCCAGTGTGCCTGGGCTGCATAGTTTGCATCTGGCCTAGGCCATCCCAGCACAGAAAAAAAAACTGCAGAGGCAGCTCAATGAAACGTGTAAATATTTAGGGCTTAATCCCTGGTACAGGGCTCCAGGCAACAGTTCAAAGATGCAGTGAGAGGTCTGTGAATCTAGCACAACTGCCTGAGACCGGGCCCTTGACTAGAAGCACCAGTGAATCTGGTCCATTCAGCTCATATAAGCCCCAGTGAGAGGTCCATGAAGAGCAAATGGATGCATGAGGCTTGACCCACCTGAGCAAAGATTCCAGGCACCTGCCAGAGCAACCTTCCATACCCAGGCAAGGCGCTGTGAGACCAAGAGAAGAGTTGTGTGCGCAGCTCAGACAAAATCACGGTGGGAGTAATAAAACATAGTAAGGATGACCCCTTATTCTCTGAATTGCACCATTTAAAAACATCTGTCAGTTACAGTTCGTAAGATGTTGCCTTTTGACCAAAATATGACAGTGATGTTTGCCGTCCTTAACATTAATTCTTGAGGCAGATGGGGCCAATGTCCAAGTAGTGGCCTGCCAACACTCAGTCCTATCTATGAACAATGTGTTCTTTTTGTATACAGATCTACACCACTCAAGCAGGCATGATAAAGTTTGCATGCCACTAGACCTTGGGAAAGGTACTTATCTCTGGAGTAAAGATTTTTTTCTGCAGAGGGCTGGAGAAATGTGATTTGAAAATATAAAAGATATATTATCTTGACAGTGATGGCAAAATAGTCTGGCTTTTGAAGTGCACTAGAATACAGTTTAATTTTAATCAGTGAATGAGAAATGCAATTGTATTTTTGGTTCTCTCGATTGGTTTTTAGATGCTTTTCGGGCAGCTTGTATTCCAGTTTCATTTCCAATCACATTTCAATGGGCAACAAGATTCACCTAATGGTGTATGTGCACTGACGAAACAAAAAATAAAACTACAGAGCAGCCTGCCAAGATCAAATGTTCTTGAAACATGTTCTGAAAGTCGAGTAGCGCTTAATTTATACAGAGTAGTGATAGCTATTCTCTTCAATAAAAAAGCAGACTGATAGAAATACTTGTATCTGTATTTATTGTTTCACTAAGAAGAAAACTAAGCAAACACTTTGTCTTAGAATAAAAATATATAGCTAGTCTTTAGATTAATAAACTGGGTACATCATGAATCTTGAACCTAAAGTGCACCTCCATATGAAGCTAACATAACTCCTTGAGGCCTGGGGTCACCAGCGTCACAGTACGAACATTTTTCCAAGTTTCAGTTGCCTGTAACCTTTTGCCTGAGGCACTCCAGCAAAACTGCACACAATGTATTACAATTGTCCACCTTGTTTAAAGAACTGCTTTGGCTGCAGTGCCAGCTCATATTTAATCAAAGCAGCCCTAGAGATTATGTAGTGCTCACAACTGCATTGATATGAGCTTCAAATAGGCAGGGCAATGTCAAAGGAACCATCCACAGTTTTGCCACAAAAAAGGTTTACATAAGATATTGAATTGGAAGAGAGTGTTTCGTTTGTTGAAAAACAGTCCATATTTTCGGAGAAGCAGTACGGAGAGAAAGCTCAGATTTGGTGCTGCAAACACCAACCAAATTGTTCACCATTCACATCATAAAGGCCTTCTAGCCCTGGCAGACAGGGCTTTCTGAGAGCCAGTTAGTGCAGCACTACCTGTCTGCTTTGACTGAGAGCAGAGAGTACAGCTTCATGGGGGAAGGAGGGGAAAGCGCTAGTGGTGGAGGTTAATTAAGGATGGCAGCTAAGGTATTTATTTTCACATTTGGGTTAGTGAGAAGGGGCCTTGCAATGTATGGTGTCAGCTTGAACATCAATCTTAAATTCTAACTCATGGGGCATGCCAACGGCTAAGACCAGGCGCGGAGTAGTCCCAGTATGGACTTTGGTGCTCCCCAACTTGAGCTGTCACTCTTTCTAGTAAGGGGAATCCATATAACTAGGCTGAAACAGTCTCATAAGAATGCCAGACATAGATTCTTGTTTCAGTGCTTTATATAAAGAATTAATAGATTATAATAAAGATGCCATGAGCAAATTTAACAGAAAATCATAAGTACAAATAACTTTGTTCAGTTCTAAATAAAATTCAGCATAGATTCGCCTTCTAATGTGTGGAAAATGGTTCTCTCTGGTTACAGATATCCACATACTTTTATACAGCTTCAGGCAAAGAGTAGGAATAAATGGTGCTTGAGATTTACACCAATAGAGGATGAGCTAGAAGAAACAATTTACTACAAAATATATTCGAGGATTCTCTCAGGATAGTAATACATTGAGATTCATTCACTCTCACAGTGGGAAGCCTCCTTAATTCAAAACAATGAGAAAACCTTTCTGAGAACAATTTAAAACAAACCTTGGGCACACACTATATACAAATTATACACTGTAAAAAAAATCCCGTTCAGTAATGATCCTGGTTAGACATTAACAAGAGGAAGAAAATATGTTCTACGTGAACAATATAGTCATCAAATTCTTTAGCATATTTTCTTCCTCTTGTTAATGTCTAACCAGGCTCAATACTGCACGGGATATTTTTTAACAGTATATAATTTGTATACAGTATGTGCCCAAGGTTTGTTTTAAATTGTAGAGGACTCCCACTTTAGGAAGTTCAGTTAGGAGTGAGTGGTAAACATTCCTTCCTTGTGT
Source organism: Lissotriton vulgaris (assembly GCF_964263255.1). Classification (NCBI taxonomy): domain Eukaryota; kingdom Metazoa; phylum Chordata; class Amphibia; order Caudata; family Salamandridae; genus Lissotriton; species Lissotriton vulgaris. The sequence continues at coordinate 810,528,728 of NC_141699.1, forward strand.
GCACTGCTACTGGAATATTTAATTCTTAATACTGTGTCTTACAGTCAGGTGAGCGTCACTTTAAGATCCCTAATTTACCCATGTGATTTTCTTTCTGAGAACACTCTCTGTTAACTCAGGTGTACACTGGACATATTTTATTTAGAATAGAAATCAACAGCAGTCATCAGGTGATATATTGGGACTGGGTGGAGGAAAGTATAAACACAATCTAATGGTAGCAAAAGCTCAGGTCATAATGCTCTTTATTGACAGCAAAACAACTCTCACAGTCCCATCTCAGATGATTTTGTTCATTACTTCATATTGCTCATCAACTTTCATTTTGCTTGGTGTCTCCCAGATCCTTCACGGTATCATAAAGTTTGTTTCTTATACCCACATTTCATCCCTCTCTGTGATGAAATTCCTTTGCAAAACTTCAAGAAAATGGGCAAACATGCAATCTCAATTAGTAAAATGAAGAGAGGAGTTAGTAGCAACTTCAAAATGCCTCCTCCTACAGTGCTTAGCCATTCTCTTATTTTAGCAAATCCCTTACCAGTGGATCCCAAAAATTATGCTAATCCTTAACAGACGGTACACAGACAAAATATCGAGTTTTAAATTTCGATATACAATTATATCGAAGTTTAAATATCGAAGGGACATAATATAGAAGGTAAGTAATATCGACACTTTTAATATCGATATTAGTAATATCGAAGTTTTAAATATCGATGTCAGTAATATCGAAGTAAATAATTTCGATGTTACTAATATCGATTTTTAAATAAATTTAGTGTATATTATATAGTATTTATTATGTTTTATCATGTATTTTTAATGTTATTTAATTAAAAGTTGTGTTTTAGTACTGTAGCGGGTTGTGGGTTTATAGGGGAATAGGGTGGGAAGTAATTTAAATATGTTAAATTAATTATTAATTAGTAGGAATTATTAATTAATTAATTGAGAATAATTTTTAATTAATTTTAATGAATTGATTAATTGATCAATATGTTGTGTAGCGGGTTATGGGTTTATAGGGGAATAGGGTGGGAAGTAATTTAATTATGTTAAATTAATTATTAATTAGTAGGAATTATTAATTAATTAATTGAGAATAATATTTAATTAATTTTAATTAATTTATTACTTGATAGATATGTTCTGTAGCGGGTTATGGGTTTATAGGGGAATAGGGTGGGAAGTAATTTAATTATGTTAAATTAATTATTAATTAGTATGAAATATTAATTAATTAATTGAGAATAGTTTTTGATTAATTTTAATTAATTGATTAATTGATAAATATGTTCTGTAGCGGGTTATGGGTTTATAGGGGAATAGGGTGGGAAGTAATTTAATTATGTTAAATTAATTATTAATTAGTAGGAATTATTAAATAATTAATTGAGTATAATTTTTAATAATTTTTAATTAATGGATTAATTGATAAATATGTTCTGTTGCGGGTTATGGTTTTATAGGGGAATAGTGTGGGAAGTAATTTAATTATGTTAAAATAGTTAATAATTAGTAGGATTTATTAATTAATTAATTGAGATTTTTTAATTTAATTTTAATTAATTGAATAATTGATAAATATGTTCTGTAGCGGGTTATGGGTGTACTGTTGCATTCTCTGGAGTTGGAATAGTAATTGTTACCCCTAAACTATCCAACACTTTCCCTACTGTTGCACTCTCTGGAGTGGGAATAGTAATTGTTACCCCTACGCTATCCAACACTTTCCCTACTGTTGCACTCTCTGGAGTGGGAATAGTAATTTTTACCCCTACGCTATCCAACACTTTCCCTACTGTTGCACTCTCTGGAGTGGGAATAGTAATTGTTACCCCTACGCTATCCAACACTTTCCCTACAGTTGCATTCTCGGGAGTGGGAATAGTAATTGTTACCCCTACGCTATCCAACACTTTCCCTACTGTTGCACTCTCTGGAGTTGGAATAGTAATTGTTACCCCTACGCTATCCAACACTTTCCCTACCGTTGCATTCTCTGGAGTGGGAATAGTAATTGTTACCCCTACGCTATCCAACACTTTCCCTACTGTTGCACTCTCTGGAGTTGGAATAGTGTTTGTTACCCCTACGCTATCCAACACTTTCCCTACTGTTGCACTCTCTGGAGTGGGAATAGTAATTGTTACACCTACGCTATCCAACACTTTCCCTACTGTTGCACTCTGTGGAGTGGGAATAGTAATTGTTACCCCTACGCTATCCAACACTTTCCCTACTGTTGCACTCTCTGGAGTGAGAATAGTAATTGTTACCCCTACGCTATCCAACACTTTCCCTACCATTGCATTCTCTGGAGTGGGGATAGTAATTGTTACCCCTATGCTATCCAACACTTTCCCTACTGTTGCACTCTCTGGAATTGGAATAGTAATTGTTACCCCTACGCTATCCAACACTTTCCCTACTGTTGCATTCTCTGGAGTGGGAATAGTAATTGTTACCCCTAAGCTATCCAACCCTTTTCCCTACAGTTGCACTCTCTGGAGTGGGAATAGTAATTGTTACCCCTACGCTATCCAATATTTTCCCTACCGTTGCATTCTCTGGAGTGGGGATAGTAAATGTTACCCCTACGCGATCCAACACTTTCCCTACTGTTGCACTCTCTGGAGTAGGAATAGTAATTGTTACCCCTACGCTATCCAACACTTTCCCTACTGTTGCACTCTCTGGAGTGGGAATAGTAATTGTTACCCCTACGCTATCCAACACTTTCCCTACTGTTGCACTCTCTGGAATTGGAATAGTAATTGTTACCCCTACGCTATCCAACACTTTCCCTACTGTTGCACTCTCTGGAATTGGAATAGTAATTGTTACCCCTACGCTATCCAACACTTTCCCTACTGTTGCATTCTCTGGAGTGGGAATAGTAATTGTTACCCCTACGCTATCCAACACTTTCCCTACTGTTGCACTCTCTGGAGTGGGAATAGTAATTGTTACCCCTACGCTATCCAATATTTTCCCTACCGTTGCATTCTCTGGAGTGGGGATAGTAATTGTTACCCCTACGCTATCCAACACTTTCCCTACTGTTGCACTCTCTGGAGTAGGAATAGTAATTGTTACCCCTACGCTATCCAACACTTTCCCTACTGTTGCACTCTCTGGAGTGGGAATAGTAATTGTTACCCCTACGCTATCCAACACTTTCCCTACTGTTGCACTCTGTGGAGTGGGGATAGTAATTGTTACCCCTACGCTATCCAACACATTCCCTACTGTTGCACTCTCTGGAGTGGGAATAGTAATTTTTACCCCTACGCTATCCAACACTTTCCCTACTGTTGCACTCTCTGAAGTTGGAATAGTAATTTTTAACCCTACGCTATCCAACACTTTCCCTACTGTTGCATTCTCTGGAGTGGGAATAGTAATTGTTACCCCTACGCTATCCAACACTTTCCCTACTGTTGCACTCTCTGGAGTGGGAATAGTAATTGTTACCCCTATGCTATCCAATATTTTCCCTACCGTTGCATTCTCTGGAGTGGGGATAGTAATTGTTACCCCTACGCTATCCAACACTTTCCCTACTGTTGCACTCTCTGGAGTAGGAATAGTAATTGTTACCCCTACGCTATCCAACACTTTCCCTACTGTTGCACTCTCTGGAGTGGGAATAGTAATTGTTACCCCTACGCTATCCAACACTTTCCCTACTGTTGCACTCTGTGGAGTGGGAATAGTAATTGTTACCCCTACGCTATCCAACACTTTCCCTACTGTTGCACTCTCTGGAGTGGGAATAGTAATTTTTACCCCTCGCTATCCAACACTTTCCCTACTGTTGCACTCTCTGAAGTTGGAATAGTAATTTTTAACCCTACGCTATCCAACACTTTCCCTACTGTTGCATTCTTTGGAGTGGGAATAATAATTGTTACCCCTACGCTATCCAACACTTTCCCTACTGTTGCACTCTCTGGAGTGGGAATAGTAATTTTTACCCCTACGCTATCCAACACTTTCCCTACTGTTGCACTCTCTGGAGTTGGAATAGTAATTTTTAACCCTACGCTATCCAACACTTTCCCTACTGTTGCACTCTCTGGAGTGGGAATAGTAATTGTTACCCCTACGCTATCCAACACTTTCCCTACTGTCGCACTCTCTGGAGTGGGAATAGTAATTTTTACTCATACGCTATCTAAAATGTATTTTGGTTTTGTATTACTTTTATGTTGTTATTAATTGTTATTTATATGATTATTTAATGTATATAAATGTATTATTAATTTATTATATTATTATTTATTTATACGTTATGAAAATAATTGATTTAGAGTTATTATTAATCAAAAAAATATTATGTTTTATATATTTATTAATATTAATTTGTATTAAATTATGTATTAATTTTAACTAATATAGTACATTTTTAAATATGTTTATTACATTTATAAGTATAATATTACATAATTATTTTATATTAAAAAAACAATATTTAACAAAAAACGATATTTTTGTCATTCGATATTTTTTTTCTCGATATATTTGTACTTACCTTGTTAGGGATAGGATTACGATATTTTGGGCATCGATATTTTGGTTCCGATATTTTTGTATATTGATAATTGTGACTTCGATATTTTGTCAGACATTCTTAACAGGCACCACATTCTACCAACTCAGTCTATTCATGCGTTATGTTTGTGATGTTAGTAATATACCTGCTAAGCTGCTTAGCTATGTGAGGAATCTATGCACAAAATTTCATAGCATGAATGACTTTCCAGACTCTGCCTTCCTTAGCGAGGAGTGAATCCAACTCGAGGTGATTTTGCATAATCATAGCTCTCATTGTAAGCAAATCTTTATTGATGAAATCCCTGGCTGCCCTCGGGATTGGGTTTTGGTCGTAGCTCCAAGACCACAGAACTGTCATACAGAAATAAGGCGCCAACAGACCATATGTATTTATACTGATTTATGGAATGAACATTTACGTTCCAGGTAACGCGCTGCAATGTCAAGCAATAATGAGAATGGGTTCTCGCCACCCAATATCCCACGTGTATATTCACACCATCCTCCGCATGAATGCCATTCCTGACACTCCCCAACGGAGGGCACTGTGCTAAGTAGTGGCCGACAATGCCACTCGAGCCTCGTCAGTCTGATTACAACAGTAACGACACATACGCCGTCTGACCGTCCCCCGCAAGAATGCTGGTCCCGGCACTCGCCAACGAGGGGTACAGTGATACCTTGGTTAGCAAGTCACCAATAGCACCGTGTTCCAACTCCTGGTGTGGAACTTGTAACCTCGGCTCCCAAAATATGCCTAGTGTCCTTTGACCAGTGCTGGTTCGTGGTCCACAGGTAAGGACCAACACAGAGAGAGGCATCTTCCTCACGGGGCCTTTAATGTTTAGGTAGTTAGGAACGCCTACAGATGTCTAGCACGAATAATGGGACGCGCAGGAGCAGCCCCTTGACTCGTGCCTGGATTCCCGGGGATTCCGGCAAGTCAGTCACTGACCCCAGTCAGACCAAACAAACAAGGTCCCCAGAGAGCTCACGCACCTGGCGGGTCCTGAAGGAGCAGCCGCTCGACACTTAGGAGACCCCAACCCCGGCACACTTCGTCGGTAATGCAGAAAGGAATGCTGTTCCTTACCTCTCGGCATTTCACAGACCTTCAGCACTGCTCGATAATATCTAACGTTGTTCCTGGCGGCCGCCATTGCTTTATACGCCTCTTGGTGTGCGCATGCGCCGCACACTGCCTCCCGGGATTTGTTGTTCTTCCCGGGGCTGATACTGGGAGTTGCAGTTCCGTTTCGTCCTTTGTTGCGGTACGGTTATTCTCCTACCGCTTGCTGCTCCTTACCTCCCCGTGAATCATGACAATTGATCACTATCAGCACACCTGCGGTATTAGTTGCTAGTCGTTCAACTTAAGTTAAAAGTTTTCTATTCTTTACATTGTTCAATACTACCCTTATGGATGGTATAAGTGATCCAAACTTCTCACTAAGAATCTGCTTGAAACTTTGCTTCCTTTATCTAGTATATTTCTCAAAAGGAAAATCTAGATCTTCCGCTCGTGCCGAGATCCTGACTAACCAACATGATGTACAGATCGCAAATCTTCAGAACAAGCTTGAAGATATGGAGAATCATCAAAGGAGACAAAACCTTAGACTCTTCGGTATTCCAGAAGGATCAGAAGGGTCAGACCCAAGGACATATGTAGTCAAATTGTTCCTGAAGGCTTTTTTGGATCTGTCAGATTGGGACTGGGACTCACAGCTTCAAAGAGTCCATAGACTACCTTTAACTCAAAGAAATCGAGAGAGCAAATTCGCTCGCCCCTTCTTGATCTATTTTGGGAATTTTCTACTGAGACAGGCAGTATCATTTAAAGCTAGGTCTAATTCCCCTGTCACAATAGAAAATGTAACCTTTTTTGTCCGTTCTGATTTAAGTAAAGCTACGATGGAAAAACGATGGAAGCTACGCCAGCTTATAAATCCTTTCAAATCTCTGGGGGGGGGGGGCAGGTGTACCTCTAGGAACCAGCTCGCCTTAATGTAATTAAGGGCGGTCATACGTGTTTTTTCACAGATGACAAGGAAACCTGAGCTAGCGCTCTCTAAATTTAGCTGATAAATATTGCACTGTATTATGCTTTTTGGCGTATTCAAAAGGCAGTGCTAGAATAGGATGGAAAGGGAAAGTGCATCTGGAATGTAGCAAATAAGTCCCTAGTTAATGGGGATTTACTTTATATTATTTTTGAACTTTGTTTTGCTTCTATGTTTCTTTTTTCTTTCCGCAATTTCCCTTTCTTTAAATAACTCTAGGTCAGAATAAACTATAACTGGTAGAAATTATCAGAGAAACTTTCTTTTCCTCTTTTTCTTTCTTTCTTTTTTCTTTTTTCTTTTTTCATAGCTGCATGGGATGTGGGGGGGTCGACTCCATAGCTGCTACTCTGCAAGGCTGCCCTACCAGCGGTAGCAGATAATAGAGGGGTGTTTTCCCCTAAGGGACAAGAGGGAGGGGGTGGGAGAGGGGATGTAGGGGTGGCTGGTCTTGTGAGGGGGTGAAAATTTTAAAAATATCAACACGAGAATGAGATTTGTGGAAAATGACAACAGGGAAATAGCAACATTTACGTTCAGAGTGGAAGGGGACAATATTCTTTTGAAATGTATCGACTGAGATGTCTAGCCTGGAACTTTGCAGGCCTTAACAGCAGAAATAAGAGGCGATTCGTTCAGGAGGAGCTCAAAATGTACAATCCTCATCTAGTATTACTTTCAGAGACTCATATTTCTTATAAAGATAGAAAGCTACTTGGGCAACTGGTTATGATGTAATAGTCTGCTCTGCACTTAATGTTTCAGTTAGAGGGGTTGCTATCCTGAAACAGAATCAATTAAGATTGGAAGTCATCAAAACCACTGTGGATAAGGGGGGTAGATGGGCCATAGCCCAATTAATTTTGGAAAATTGTAAATTTGTATTCTGTGTCATATATGGATCAAATATTGTTGATCCTTCTATTTTCGACCGGTTAACTATCGAATTGTTAGAATGGGAAGGAAAACTTATCAGAATGGAAGATTTTAATTGTATAATGAACTATGAGTTAGACACTACCAGGCGGGGAGCTTTTCAACGAATGCGCAAAACAAGAACCGCTATTCTAGAAGTAGGGCGCATACATAATATAAAAGATGCTTGGTGAAACATATATCCTAATGTGGCAGGATATACCTACTACTCTGCAGAGCATAAACTATTCTCACGCAGAGATATGTTTTGGGTCTCTGAAAGCATTCTTGATACCAGTACCATAGCAATATGCCCAAGGGTCACTTCAGCCAACAATCCAATTCTTTTTGTTTTTAACACTTCACAAAAAAAGCAGGGTCTAAGATTATTCTCATTTCCTAGGTATTTACTATTAGACTCAGAGTTCATTTTACAACTCAAGAAACATATTATAAAGTTTATTAACTTTAATTCTAACTCCACCGTATTTACTTTTGTTTGGGATGCCTGCAAAGCTAGTATAAGGGGATTTGTACAACATTTTGTATGGAGACAAAACTCAGAACTTAGAAAAGAGACTAGAACCATGATCGACAACATTCTGTTGCTGGAAAATCAGCTGTCAGAAGCCCTGTGTCAAGGCTCCCAAGATACTCTAGAGCTGGGTTGTAATCTGGTGCACCTCAGATCTGCTATAAAAAACACCCTCAGAGAGAAAAGCAGTATAAAACTACATAAATATCAACTGTCTCAATATGAGAGTGGTGACAAAATTGGAAACCCTTTGGCATATAAAGTTGCTGATGATAGAGCCAAAACATTAATTAAGTTAATAAAGGGACCTAATAATACTATTTACAATCAGCCTGTAGAGATAATGGAGCAATTTGTCAACTATTACAGAACTCTGTATACTCCTGAAACAATCCTACTATGACTAGTATACAAATGTATTTGGATACCAACATGATAAAGAATATAGAAGCAGAAGTAGAAGGATTTGATCAATTGACTAGTAACATCACCATGACAGAGCTCAGTCTTGCAATTGCTTCTTTACCACCGGGCAAGGCCACTGGGGAGGACATGCTCCCGGTAGAACTCTATCAAATGTATACTAATGAATTAGCCCCCCTCCTCTGTCAGGTAATTAATTCAATCGGCGAAGGCGGAAAGACTCCTAAGTCATGGAACATTGCAAAGATAGTTTTTTTTTTTAAAGATTAAACCTACCAATGAGTGTGGGTCATACAGACCCGTCTCACTCATCAATACAGATGCAAAAGTATTTGCGAAAGCTCTTGCCACGCGACTGGCTCCTTTTATGCCAAAATTAGTTAATCCACAACAGCATGGATTTGTCACCGGTAGGGACACTACAGCCCATGTAAATATGGCTTTAACCGCAATTGATGTGGCTGAGACTAATTCCACCCCACTCGGTATGATATTGCTGGACGCTAAAAAAGCTTTTGATCGAGTGGGGTGGGAATATCTCTGGGCCGTATTGACAGCTTTTGGTTTCAAATGACAATATTTAAGGTGGATTCAGGCTTTATATGATCACCCAACAGCTAAAATTAGCTATGCTGGCATGACATCTTCTAATTTTATAATATCTAGGGGCACTCGGCAAGGGTGCCCTTTGTCACCCTTGCTGTTTGCACTCTCTATGGCACCATTCATCAATGCATTACAGACTCATTCCTGAATTGCTCCCTTTGATTTTGGCCTTTTGGCCTTCATTCTTAAAAAATCACAGCTTATGCTGATGATATTGCCATATACTCCACAGACGCTATAGAAGCTTTACATGGTATAACTGAGGAAACTAATAGGTTTGGGGCAATTTCTGGATATAAAGTAAACTTAAATAAAACTCAGATAATAATGAATTATAAACCCCAGGCCCTAGTTCCAGGGGTATCCAGGGCAGCCACATATCTGGGGGTCAAAATTTCATCCAAAATAGGGGAAATAATCACACTTAATTATGAGGCTCTACTAAAAAAAGTATCCGTTATATTGAAAAAATGGCATAAGATCCTGCTTAACATTGTAGGCCAGAATAACTTAATCAAAATGAGGGTATTGCCAAAATGTTTTTATTTATTTAGATCAATTCATTTACGCGTTAATAATTCCTTTTTTTAAAAACTAGACGGGATCTTTAGCAGCTTCCTCTGGGGGTACAAAAAGCACGCCGATCAACTACTCTACTTAAACTTCCAATCAAAAAAGGGGGCCTGAATTTTCCTGACATTAGGCTCTATTTTTTTGCAACTTTTCTTGATCGCCTACGTAGCTTATTTAATCCAAATAATCAATATTAGTTTCATCAGTTTATGTTGGGTGCTGACTCCAATTTTTTTTTGCAAGAATAAACGACCCTAATTACTTCAAAAGGGTAAAGTTTAAGACTGTGAGGAAGACTGTGTGAATATGTTTTTTGATCTTGACTATATGTAAAACTTCTTTTTTTCATCCTAAATTATCTTTGTGGGGCAATCCGGGACTTCCTGGAATTTTTAATGATGGAGTGGGTAATACATGGGCTAATTCCGGAAGTTAGACTTTAGGGGATCTTTATGGCGTTGGTGGTTTCATGGATTTCGCAACACTTAAAAGTCTTTATAATCTGACTAAAACTATGCGGTTTAAGTATATGCAAATTTTGGAGGAGCTACGTGGGCATCTAAGATGGTCGCGTGAGCAGAGGGCTCCCGAGACCCGCGCCGCCCTCTTGCATCTATCCTTTTGATATCCTGATAATTTCTACGGGCTTTTGAAGTTCTACTTCTGCTGATCCTGCTACACTTTCCAGGGCTGAGATCGGACTTCGGGAACCATTTCTACGCCGTCATTCACTTTCTGGCCTAACCCCGGACGGGACCGGGGTCTCTGCTGCTCTGGCTGGCCGAGACGTAATTTAACAACAGCGGTCACTGGACATCTGCTCCACCGGTGTCATTGTCACTTTCACTTTCAGTTTCCCTTCTACCTCCTAATTGACTGCTTTGGACGTGCTCCTCATTTCAGACCACGGTGGCCTGACCCGCTGTGCATTCTGGCCACAACCCTGGTCTCGCAGGCTACGATTTTGGACAGAAGTATTGATTTGGCGACCCAAAGATCACTGCCATTTACACCAGGTCCAGAGAGGCCCTTCGGGGCGCGGCTTCCAATATGGCGACTAAACCCGACATTGAGAAGCGCAAGACAAAGGTGCCGACCCGTGGGGGTTCGGTCCAGTCCAACGTTATGGACCGCTACACACAACCAAAAGGTTCCCCCAGTACTGCTGGCCGTAGTCTTGAGGACCCGAAGACGGACCTGGCGGCAACATCCTAGGTGTCCCTCCAGGATCTCATGCGTGCCATCGCTGGGATCAAGACAGACATGGGGCACCAGTACGAGGCCATTGTTTCGAAGATAGACACGGTGGCGGTCGATGTTACCCTCATAAGAGCGGACTTGGCTAAGACCAATGAGAGGGTCAAAGCCTTGGACCTTAAGGCCTCCAGTCTCGTCACTGACATGGCGGACGTGCAGTCGGAGATCGGCAACCTGCGGTCATCGCACGATCTCATGGCCAGACGTCTGGAGGAGTACGAAAATAGGGCCCGACGGAACAACATCCGCTTAGTCGGGGTACCTGAGAACAGTGGTGATACTACCGTGGACCTACTGGTGGAGGACTTAATTGTGACTCATCTTGCTCCCGCAGGCCTCAGTAAGTTTTTTGCGGTTGAGCGTGCGTACCGTGTCCCGGGTGGACAGACCAAGCCGGGAACTCCCCCGAGGCCTATCATCGCTAGGCTATTCCACTTTCGGGATAGGGACGCTATCCTCCAGGCCTCTCGTAGACATGGCCCACTGAAATACGAGAACAGTTCCATTTCTATCTATCCTGATTTCACTCCTCAAGTGCAGCGGCAGCGGACGGGATTCCAGGGAGTGAAACGTCGATTGTGGGACTTGGGACTTAAGTATGCGATGCTGTTTCCAGCTCGACTTCGCATCGAGTACCCAAGAACGCACTTTCTTTTTTGATCGACCGGACAGTGTTGGCGACTGGTTGGACTCGTTGCCGAAGATGGACACTGGGAGTGGAGGCCCGGCGGCGCGGACGGAGGTGCATCGGCACAGGAGTGACATTTTGGTTCTTGATGTCTGGTTTTGGGTCGCATTTACCGGCTGAGTTTTGTTTTTTA